>NC_061094.1:32890384-32940384 GCF_015104395.2 Macrobrachium nipponense
GTGGTCTGTGTGTTGCTGAGGGTACCATTCTGAAGGAATTTTCAGCACATGTAACCTTGTAGACGTCAATGTTTCTTGTTTAGAGGAGATAAGACTTTTCACTGTCTAATTCCAAAGTTATTGTTCCATACATACTTTCCTCGGTATTGTATCAAATACTGTTAGATCTTGCTGAGGACCTGCACTGTTAGGTGTTGAGATTGAAGCCCCTTCATCTCTATATCAGTCTCTCTATGGAGTTTAGATGCAGGTTTATATGAATTTACTGTAGAACCTTTTATTTAGCAGTGGTTAATAAGTAAATTTATTGTCAGCACCCTTCTTTAAGCTGGTGTAAAGGGAATGCTATTTTAGGTTTCTGCCTTAGAGCTGAGGGTGATGTTAAGGCTATGCTTTACAGTTCCTTGTAAGAATTCCAATGTAACCCCTTGGGGGGGAAAAGGAGGAAACTTCTCTATTCTATTGGGGCATTTAAAGGTTAAAGCTAGAACATTTTTATCATCCTTTTAGAAACCTTGAATATCTTTCTGAAAGGTAAATGCTGGAAGAGGCAAAGTTAACCTTTGGTTTTGTGGTTTTAAGAAAAACAGATGTTGTGGTATGAGGTTAGCCTGGAAGAGGCAAAATCAACCTTTTGTTTTTTGGTTTTAGAAAACCTAGCTGTCTTTGCCAATGGTTAAGCTTGAAGGCAAAGTTAACTTTTTGTTTTGTGGTTTTAGAAAACCTAGAATGTAATTGTGAAGGTTAAGCCTGGAAGAGGCAAAGTTAACCTTTTGTGTTGTGATTTTTAGAAACTTATAATGCCTTTGCCAATGGTTAAGCTTGAAGGCAAATTTAACTTTTGTTTTGTGGTTTTAGAAAACCTAGAATGTATTTGTGAAGTTTAAGCATGGAAGAGGCAAAGTTAACCTTTTGTGTTGTGATTTTTAGAAACTTTGTCAAGGAACACAAGGTCCTTTGTGACATACTGGATAGGCTAGTACATGAGAACCAGCTCCATATCATCTACCTTTATTGAAGTTAAATATTCATAATGTGAGCAGCAGTTGCAACTTCATTTAGTGTTAAGTCAATTTGTTGCTCCAGAATAGGATTGATGTGTCACAGTAGAAGTACTATTCAATTTTTGCCCGACCACTACCTCAAGTATACAGAATTGTGTTTGGAAACAGTAAAGCCCTTAATCCGCTACTAGTAGTGGGTAGTCTTTTCCTGAACTGAAAAAAAGAGCAATTATTTAGGCTCTTGTTTAAATCCCGGGTTTTAATATTTTGGGGAGCGTGAAGGTACAAATTTTGTATAGGAGCTTACCTTTATATTGTAAAGGTATTTATTTTAAGTGACTCGTTTTATAGGGCTTTTGGACCCAGGCACAAGGGTCCCTCATACCGCTTGCATTTCATGCTGGCTGAATCGAAGCGGTTTTCTCTGCAAGGCTGCTCTTTGCTGCATACATATGAGAGCCTTGCTCCCTGAATGGAATCCAACTGCTGGTGTTAGTAAAATCCACCAAGTATTCCAGATCAGGTGAGAATGTTTTGGGTTTTGTATAAGAAACCTTTAGCTTGAATGGCTGAGCAGAATTTTGTCTAGCTGCACTACCCACCATCCTCCTCTAAATGTGGGAATAAGCTAGATTTAACAGTACGTAAGATTCATATCAAATAATATAAATTTTCATAATAAAATTTATTATTTGGATACTTACCTACTGTTAAAGTAGACCCACCCAGCCTCCCCACAACTTAGTGGGCTGTCAAGGAGAATTCTGACGAGCTAAAACATTCGAAACACCCCTGGTGGAGAACAGGTGAACTATACAGTCATCCGGGCAGCCATTCAATTTTTTTTTTTTTTGAATGCCGACTCGCTTAATCGGCGGGAAGCTATAGCTAAATTTAACAGTAGGTAAGTAACCAAATAATAAGTTTTATTATGAAAATTTATATTTTCCTCTTACTTTTCTCTCCCCTAACACCAGTGCCTCTTGTTGAATACACTATACATGGCTTTGTCAGCATTATCAATCTGCCTTTTTAAGTATTTTTCTAATCTCATCTTTATTTAACTTCACTTAACTAGTCTTGAGTACTTAGCACTTTCTTCTTTGTGTTCTTTATCTTCCTGAAGTTTTTGTCTACATGTGCCCTTAAATGGTACCCTAAGTCTGATTCAGTATCAGAGGTTTTCATCATATTATCCCATATCCCAGTCTTTATTTCCAACATTGTTTATTAACATTCAGTAGCAAAAGCTTCCTGATGTTCATCTTCACAAAGTTTTACTGTGTCAAGCCTAGTTAATCTGTCATCCTTTTAATCTTAACTTTAGTGTGGCAATGAAATTTTGGTGTCCAGTTTATGCCTACCTTCTTTACCAATTTCACCTGTTCTTTTTGAAGAAATATCTACATCAAACCCATCCAGTCTCATGTCCATCCCTTTGGACCATGATGCACAAACAGCTAAAATGTTCAGTCCATATCTCTTGAATTGATGTTGTTGTATCTTTCCAGTTAGATTTAGGGTTTTGTATTCCAATTCCACATTTTCATTTTATCCTTAATACTTAAAACTGGGTGATTTTTAGCTCCTCCATATGTCCAGGAGTGGGGTCCATTGCTAAGACTTGCTGTTCTGTTTATGCCAAAGAGTCCATTGAGGATCAAAGGCTAAATAATGCTAAAGTCTAACAAGTAACTAGCATGTAGTTCCTGACTGACTGAGACCAATGACCTCTGCCTTTGTTTATAACCAAGGTTATCCACCCTGTGTCCAGAGTTGAAGTTGAAGAGACAAACCACTTTGTGCCTTAACCTTAACCATCATCTTGCTGCCAGTGATTTCTGGTGTTGCTCCTGAGCAAGACTAGAATTTTTTATATTAAATCTAGTCTTTATGTAAAGAGGTGTAAATTACAAGACAACAGGTGCTTGCACCCTGAGCTCCAAGCCATAATCCAGGTACTACCAGTAGGGGCTGCTGGCATGGTGCTCATTAAAGGGCAGGGATGCAACTCCATGAAGGGTATAGTATACACTACATATCCCAGTCAGTTGAGATTTAGAGAAGCAGATTGCTTATTTCTTTACACTGTCACCAAACAAGAGACTTACAATTGGACTGTTCTTGCATTTATTGGAGGCGTGTACCCCCCATCAGCCCCTATAGCAGTTCCGCCTCCCCCCAGGACTCTACGTTGGCTCTCGCGTGCTGCCAACTTGCAGAGCCCCTTTGTCATTGTCAATGCTCACTGGGTCATGCCTTATTGCTCCACCAGTGAGGCCATCGACCAGCACTGGTCTTAGAGATGTCGTGACGTCACTCCCAGCATCCTCTCAGCCTATGACGTCAGATGCGGTGGCCACTCACCCTTCAATTTTGACGTCATCTCTTCCTGATATGGCATCATTGTCTTCTCATGCTGAGCTGTCCAAGGCATTGGTTCAAGCAGTCTTCAAGAGGCAGGACTCTGTTTTGCGAGAGAGAGGATTTCTGCTGTATCTACGGAGAAGAGACATCATGATCTTCCTCGACTCCTGGTAGTAAGAGACCTTGTAGAGAGAGGAGTTTCCTTCTCTAGCTTCTTCTTCATCACCACCTCGCCATTGTATCAGACGTTGGAGGATCAAGGACTTTGTGGTTTTATACATGAACTTTCCTGTCAGATATATACTTAGCTTACGTCTCTGACGTCACGACAGAATTCAAAACTCGCGGCACACGCGACAGGTAGGTCAGGTGATCTACCTTACCCGCCGCTGGGTGGCAGTTGTATGAACCAATCTCCCTTTCTAGCCAGATTTTCTCTGTCGCCGGTTTCGACTACACCTGTGGTCGTTACCTCCTGATAGTTTAATTAGTTTCTCGTTGCCTTGGATATCTTTGGACTGACTTTCGGTGAAGTACTTGATCTTGTTGGCTTGGCATACGCACTTGTGGATTGTTTTTGGATATTGGTTTTGATTTTTCTTTGATTTCAAGATGTCTGATGTAGAGGTTAAGAAATCTGCTATGTTTAGGGTGTGTTCTATGGATGAATGCAAGGTGAGGCTACCGAAAGCAACGGTAGATCCTCACACAGTATGCTTGAAGTGTAGGGGTAATGAATGTTCCTTTATTAACCCTTGTAATGAATGTGAGAAGTTGGATGAGGGTGGATGGAAGTCTCTTTCTTCCTACTTAAGGAAGTTGGAGAAAGACGGTGAGAAAAGCTTCGTCTAGAAGTTCTAGTAAGTCTCGTATTAGCGAGGTAGAAGTAGGTAATCCTGTCGTAGCACTAGATCCTTCTCCCGTTTCAGCTCCTGCTCCCTGCATCGAACCCAAAAATACGCCTTCGGAAGTGGCAACCATGAGAGCCACGATCCTTAGCATGGAGAAGAAAATTCGTTCGTTGCAAGGTAAGAGTGATAGTGCAAGTGATTTGTGCAGTGCCCCCAGTGCAGTGGAGGGTGCGTCTGATCGGCTCCTTAATGCTTCCAGGCCTAGACCTCTTCCAGACTCCCAGTCCCAGTGGAGGAGGAAAGTCAACAGCCGCAGGAAGGTTAGGGAGAACCCCCACCGGTCAGGCGTCCCCTCGGTAGATTCTGATGTTCGTTCCCAGGCTGCCTTAATTCGCGCCAAGAAGGAGGTTTTACGACAATGCTTCTCTTCTTCTTCATCGCCTTCTCCTAGAAGAGGATGGAGCGCCTTGGATTCCTCTCGACCGTTGAAGAGAGCCTGGAAGGCTCCTTGCGCCCTTCCTTCCAGCCCGGAGTGTTTTCCGGAGGAGCCTGAAGTGGACATCAAGAAACCCAGGAGGGATCAGGAGTACTCGCCTCAGAGTAGGCTTCGAACCTCGTCTCCTGTGGAGGAGTTTGCAAGATCTCCGGCTCGGATTCTTGCGGGGCTGCAAGCTCAGATTTCGGCTCTTGCAGGCTCATTGGCTGGAGGCACTCGTCGTAAGAAGGACGTCTCTCTCCCCGTCAAGAAGTCTAGGCTACCTTCTCCTGGGTTGCCCTCTCAGTCGGAGTCTGCTCTCTCTCCTGTACCAGCGGATAGAATGAGGCGCTCTTCTTTTGGCAGACGCCAGTCGTCTTCCAGGCGCCAATCGCCCAGGAAGCTATCTCCTAGCGACATCATTTCTCCCGTGGAACGGGATCAAGCTCCTAGTAGGCGCTCTTCTAAGGATAAGCGCACGGCTTCTACTTCTCGCTCCTTTCCGAAGAACCTCCAATCTCCGGATAAGAGAGCCTCCCCCTGCATGGACACTTCTAGAGACAGGATCTCTCCTTTTGTCAGACGCCTAGAGCCTGGTAGGCGCTACTCCCCAAGTAGCCGCTCTCCTGCTATCAAGCGCTGTGTTGAAGATAGGCGCTACTCTCCTGATAGGCGCTATTCGCCTGTTAGCCGCTCTGTTCAGGTCAGGCGTAAAGAGCCTGAAAGAAGCTTCTCAATCTAGGTATTTGGATCCTGATAGATGCCTGTCTCCTAGTAGGTGCTCTTCTCCAGGGATTCACTCTCCTGTTGGTAGGCGCCAAGAGCCTAGCAGGCGCTCCTCTCATTTTAGGCGCAGTTCGCCAGGCAGCCGCTCTCCTCTTGACAGGCGCATGGAGTCTGGTAGGCGCCTTGAGCATAGTAGGCTCTCCTCTCCTAGCAGGCGCTCCCCTTTGGACTCACGTGTTTCTTGGGACAGACTACAAGAACACAAAGGACTCGCTCATCGGAGTAGGAAGGACGCCTTCGATAGGAGCTCTCCCGAAGCTTTGGCTTCTCCTGATAGGCGCCAGACGGCTGCCAGACACTCCTCACAGGATAGGCGCACTTCTTTAGAGAAGTCCGCCTGCTCTCGTAAAGAAGCCGAAGGTTCTTCGGTAGATGAAATAGAACCTTCAGAAGAGGACTTGGTAAAGGATTCTTCGGTCTCGTCTTACAAGATCCTGACAGACCTCCTTCTTCAGGAGTTTGGAGACGCGCTTACTCCGGTCGCTCCTCCTTCTCCTCTCTCTTTATTCTCGACATCAAAGAAGACGAAGGTTTCCTCCTGTGTGAGAATGAAACCAACCATCTCAATGAAAAAGGCTTTGAGAGGTTTTGGTGATTGGCTTCTTTCTAAGGAGGAGAAAGGGAAGACTGTTTTTTCTTTCCCTCCTTCTAAGCTTACGGGGAAACTTGGTTTCTGGTATGAGTCTGGAGAACCCCTAGGCCTGGGTCTTCCCTCATCTGCAGACGCGGACTTCTCTTCACTGGTGGATTCCTCCCAACGCTCGGCCCTCTTGTCTGCTAAGACTACCTGGGCGATGAACGAGCTCGACCACCTGTTGAAGGGAATGTTCAGAGTCTTGGAAGTCTTCATCTTCCTTGACTGGTCGTTGGGGGTCTTAGCTAAAAGGACTCAGAACCCGGATTCCCTTTCGCCCGAGGATCTCAACAGTGTACTTACGTGCATGGACAAGGCAGTGAGAGATGGATCTAGTGAAGTAGCCTCCCTGTTTGGAGCAGGGGTTATTAAGAAAAGATCGGTCTTCTGCTCTTTTCTGACCAAGTCAGTCTCTCATGCTCAGAGAGCCTCGCTACTATATTCGCAGCTTTCGCCTCTTCTCTTTCCAAAGAAGATAATACAGGACATCTCTGGAGCTATCTCCGCGAAGGCTACTCAAGATATGCTCGCTCAGTCTGCCCGGAAACCTAGAACGACCTTCCAGACTAAGACTAGGAAGGAGACTCCAGCTAGACAGGAGCCCTTTCGAGGGGGCCCTCCTTCTAGAGCCTCTACCTCAAGAGGTAATAGATCCTTCAAGAGAGGAAGATCCTTCTCTCGCTCTACCAGAGCGAAAAAGTAGGAAAGAAGTCCTCCAGACATCAGTAGGTGCCAGGCTACTAAGATTCGCAGAAGTCTGGGCACAGAGAGGAGCGGACAACTGGTCCCTCTCGATTATCCGGAAAGGATATCTGATTCCCTTCTCAGCAAGACCACCTTTGACGACGACTCCGAGGGAGTTGGTGGCCAAGTACAGGGATCCCATCATGAGCCAAGCTCTTACTCTGGCAGTAGAACAAATGCTAGAGAAAGAGGCGATAGAGCTAGTGAGCGACCCATGCTCAGCGGGCTTTTACAACCGCCTTTTCCTAGTTCCAAAAGCCTCAGGAGGATGGAGACCGGTTCTGGATGTAAGCGCCCTGAATTTCTTTGTAGAAAAGAGGAAGTTCGCCATGGAGACGACATCCTCAGTGTTGGCGGCTCTTCGTCCAGGGGATTGGATGGTGTCCCTAGATCTTCAGGACGCTTACTTCCATGTGCCGATCCATCCTTCTTCAAGGAAATACCTCAGGTTCATGATGGGAGGAAGGATATTCCAATTCAGGGCCTTGTGCTTCGGCCTTTCAACAGCCCCTCAGGTTTTCACAGGACTAATGAAAAATGTAGCAAGATGGCTACATTTGGAGGGAGTGAGGATGTCCCTTTACTTGGACGACTGGCTTATCAGAGCCAAGTCACAGAAAAGATGTTTGGAGGACCTACAAAAGACCCTTTTCATGGCGAGTTCTCTGGGACTTTTGGTGAACTTTCAAAAGTCTCAGTTAATCCCCAGTCAAGATCGTATCTATCTGGGAATTCGGATGGTTTCTTTGGATTTTCGGGCTTTTCCATCTCCAGAAAAGATAGCCCGATGTTCAGAGAAAGTCACAGCCTTTCTAGAGAAAGACGTATGCACAGCGAGGGAGTGGATGAGTTTGCTGGGGACACTCTCCTCGTTGGAGCAATTCCTTTCTCTAGGAAGGTTGCACCTATGACCTCTCCAGTTCTTTCTACATCGGAACTGGCGTTGTCTTTCTCAAGAGAAATCAAGAAGGACCTCTCTTGGTGGGCGAACCCTCTCAGGTTTGCAGAAGGGATGTCCCTTCACATTCCGAACCCCAACCAAGTGTTGTTTTCCAACGCGTCGGAAACAGGTTGGGGAGCGACGCTCGGCTCAAGAGAAGTGTCAGGCACCTGGAAGGAGGAACAGGTGACCTGGCACATCAACAAGAAAGAGCTGATGGCTGTTTGGCTAGCTTTGAAAGCATTCGAGCCCTACGTCCTAGCTTCGACAGTTCAGATAAACTCGGACAACACCACGGCCCTGGCATACATCAGGAAGCAGGGGGGAACTCACTCCTTCTCCCTGTACGAGACAGCAAAAGACCTTCTGCTGTGGGCAGAGCAAAGGAAGATATGTCTCCTTACCAGGTTCGTACGGGGAGAAAAGAACGTCAGAGCAGACATCCTGAGCAGGAAAGATCAAGTCCTGCCGGCGGAGTGGACTCTTCACAAGGATGTTTGCCAGGACCTGTGGAGACTATGGGGCAGGCCTCACATAGACCTCTTCGCCACAGCCAAGAATGCGAGGATAGACAACTACTGCTCTCCTATATCAGACCCGAGGGCAGTGTCAATAGATGCCTTTCTCCTAGATTGGAAGGGCCTAGACACGTATGCTTTTCCTCCCTTCAAGATACTGGGAGAAACTCTCAAGAAGTTTGCAGAATCGGAGGCAGCAAGGATGACGTTGATAGCCCCTTTCTGGCCCGCACAAGTCTGGTTCACAGAGGTACTGGAATGGTTAGTAGACATTCCGAGATCCCTGCCACAGAGGATCGATCTGCTCAGACAACCCCACTTCGACAGGTATCACAGAAACCTCCCCGCTCTCGGTCTGACTGGCTTCAGACTGTCAAAAGTTTGGTCAGAGCGAGTGGGTTTTCTGCAAGAGCTGCAACGGCTATCGCAGCAGCAAGAAGGCCCTCTACCCTTAGAGTCTACCAATCGAAGTGGGACGTCTTTCGGCGGTGGTGTAGGAACCATCACCTTTCCTCTTCCAGTACCTCTGTAACCGAAAATAGCAGACTTCTTACTTTTCCTTAGGGAAAAAGGTGGACTGGCGGTATCAACCATTAAAGGATATCGTAGCATGCTGGCTGTAGTGTTTAGGCACAGAGACCTAAACATTTCAGAAAACAAAGACCTTCATGATCTAATAAGATCCTTTGAAACATCCAAGAAGGTTTCGTCAGAGATTCCGAGTTGGAATCTGGATGTAGTGCTGCGTTTCCTTAGGTCCCCTAAGTTCGAACCGCCTCAGTCTGCCTCTTTTAGAGACCTCACGAGAAAGACACTTTTTCTCATGGCATTGGCTTCCGCCAAAAGGATTAGTGAGCTCCATGCAATAGAAGGGAGAGTGGGGTTCAAAGGAGATGCAGCGATCTGTGCCTTCCTGCCTTCGTTCTTGGCAAAGAACGAGAACCCCTCAAATCCTTGGCCTAGGAGTTTTGAAATCCAAGGTTTATCTGCCTTAGTAGGCGAGGAAGCAGAGAGGTCACTTTGCCCAGTACGAAGTCTAAAGTTTTATCTTCAGAGGAAGAAGAAACTTAAGGGCAATGATGTCAACCTTTGGTGCTCTGTAAGAGATCCAAGGAGGGCTTTATCTAAGAATGCGCTTTCTTTCTTCATCAGAAGCCTGGTGAAAGAAGCACATGTGACATGTGAAGAAAGTCAATTCAAGCTTCTGAAGGTCAAAGCTCAGAGGTAAGAGCTATTGCCACTTCATTAACTTTCAATAAAAACATGTCTCTGAGTAATATTGTGAAAGCAACATTCTGGCGTTGCAACTCAGTCTTCGCGAACCACTATCTGAGAGACGTCAAAATCACGTATGAAAAGTGCTTTGCGTTAGGCCCATACGTATTGGCGGATTCGGTGCTGGGGCAGGGAGCTGAGACATATCCTTTGTAGTGTATTTTTTCCCCCTTGTTTAGTTTTGTAAGTTTTTTGGTTGTTTGAAAGAGCATGCGGGTAGGCATCTCTTTCATGTCGTATGTCTAACAATGATTAGATTGGTTAGGTGATCAGTTTATGTTTGAGCTCCTTGCAATGATAGTGGTTAGGTTCTGTCATATAAGAGGGCGAATCCCCTTTGACAAGATCCTGCTTGGATTCTATCAAGTAAGCGGATACCAAATCCCTTTGATAGACCCAAAGAGTTTGTCAGCTGTAGGTCACGCCCTCGCTGAAGCTCTTCAGGCAACGCAGACTAATAGACAGTAACTATGAAGTCTTCTGCCTAAACAGGTAAGAACCAAGGTTGTATTTTACATCCTACAACAGGTGTTGTTTCCCCCTTTTTCCATGTTAATATTGCTGTCTCTTTCCCTCCACCAAGGGTGTTAATCAGCTAAGTATATATCTGACAGGAAAGTTCATGTACAAAAATGTTATTGTTAGTATACAATAAGGTTTTGTACATACTTACCTGGCAGATATATACTTAGCTTACGTCTCTGACGTCACGACAGAATTCAAAACTCGCGGCACACGCGACAGGTAGGTCAGGTGATCTACCTTACCCGCCGCTGGGTGGCGGTTGTATGAACCAATCTCCCTTTCCAGCCAGATTTTCTCCTCCACCTGTCTCCTGAGGGGAGGCTGGGCGGGCCATCAATCGTATATATCTGCCAGGTAAGTATGTACAAAACCTTATTGTATACTAACAATAACATTTTCGTCATCTGCGAGTGAAAGGAGTATATTGCCTTCTGCCCCACATGACCGTGTGTCTCCCATGCACGTCCGTGTTCGTGCAAGTGAGAGGAGTGCTAAGCCGTCTGCCCAGCAAGGTTGTGTTTCTTCCTCACACGTTCGTGTTCGTGAGGTTAGCAATAGAGCTAGTGGAAGAAAGGCATTCTCGTCTTCGATACATGGCCATGTCTCTCCCTCTCATGTACGTGTTTGTGACTGTGAGTGTTGAGAGCAATAAGTGTGTTTCTACATCTTCCGTATGCTGATTATATCGGAGGTGACCCCTCTTCATATGTTCCTGTACCAGTTTGTCGGAGTAAGGACAACAAGGCGCCAATTAAAAACCATGACATGAATGTCTTTGCTGTATAGGCAGTTCTTTAAGGTCTTGGATATGCTTTCCTATACTTTAGTTGTGTACAGTATAGAGTTTGTATATTACAATTTTTGTTATTAAATTAGAAGCAATTGTAAGTAGTTTGAGTGAATTTAATATTTCCAGTGCATTCAACAAATGGGTAACAGCAGAGCACGAGCAGTGTATGAAGCAAATTTGCCTGATAGTTTCAGGCGCCCTCAGATGGATTCAGCTTTAGAGCAATTTGTTCGGGCAAAATACGAGGCAAAAAAATATATAGCCAGAGAATGGGTTCCTCCAGCCATGCCCAACCCCACTTGGGATTTAGAACTGGAAAAACAATTGAAGAAGAAGAAACGAGAAAAGGTAAGCTTTGTATTTCTAGTAATTGAAATATGCCTTATGAAATTTTACTCAAATTTGTGCAATATTAATGAAAGAAGTCAGTGACAGTTGCTTCCTTTTCACTTTGATCAAAAATGCTTTAGAATTTAAAGCCTTTTTTTTTTTGTTATTTGAATGTCATGTTTTAGAACCCATGGATCCATTTTCTAGGAGATAAATAAATGCTCTTTTACATGCAGACTAGTGGTACAGTTGAATTGCCAGCTCCAGTTAGTTCTCGTGGGAATACTAGAGGAGCAAGTGTGTCACCGAAGCCTCTTCCCAAAGCCCCAGGAAGCAAAAGCTCCTCCCCTTCTCCAGGAACAACTGCTAAGGCTTCGACGGCAAAAGCTGCTACTACAACCACCTCTTCGAGTGCTACTCAGGATCTGTTAGGTTTAGGTTAGTTGAATGCTGCTCTTTTTATGCTGAACTGAAACCTTTACCCTCAGTCTGACTTGAACTCAAAAGTTGTGAAGGGTGAATTTAAATCTGATTTGTAGTATGACTAAAATATGTCTTGATTCTATTTGATTTTTTTTTTCTAGTTAGACCATTTTGTGTGATTTTACTTTGGTTTTGAACATTTAGATGGATAAAAGCAATCTCCAGTTCTACAAAATTTTGGGGGGTGAGTTGGTCTGATTTATAAAACTTATACCTGTGTCTTTTGGTGCTGATACTATTAAATTATGTTAAGAAGTAGAATGTTTTTTTTTTGGTTTTCCAGCAACTTCTATTTTTGTATTGCAGATGCACCATCTACTAATGGTACCAGTGCAGACAATTCTGATCCATTTGGGGAGTTCTTAGCAGCCCCTGCTAGTCAAACAAATAATACGTCATCTTCACCAAGTCAAACTGTGAATGCTTCCCCAGCAGCAACTGAGGGATCTTCCAAAACTGAGGAGGAAAACTTTTTCAATCAAAAATTACCTGAAGGAGGCTCGGACAAACTTACTAAAGATTCAATACTTGCTCTGTATGGACAAAATCAACCCCAACCTCAGCCAGCAAATATGTTTCCAGGGAATGTGTACTTAGGAACTCAAGGTCAACCAATGGCACAACCTCCACCCAATTTACAGAATGGAGGAGTTTTACCCCAGCAGCCACAACAAAATATAATGTTTATGCCTCAAGTAAGAAATTAGAAATTATAGCTCAGGTCTCTTGACTTATAGTTTTTTATTGTTACAGTGACAGCTCAGTAAGTTTGACATCTCTAAGCAGGGTGAGTGCTAAACTGAAACTAAAAAAAAAAAAAAAACTGATTAATATTAATTTTGAATGCTTTTGGAAGTAATAAGTCATCTTTTACTGCCTTTCTGTTATGTGCATTTATAAATTCAAAGCTGTATTTTCTTAAATGAATGTTAAAAGTTCTTTCTGTTACTATTATCGTTTACTTTTTTAAGTAGTACTTTTTTTTGCAGGGTGGAATTCCTGGCGGAGCTGCAATGCCTAATCCTTTCTTTGCAAATGGTATGCCACAGGGTGTCCCAACTTCAATCCAATTATCCGCAGCTAACCCTTTTGCACAGGTACAGTAGTTGGTCCCTATAGCGTTAATTGTTTTAGCATATGACAAGTATATTATCGTAATTTTTGAAATACCTTTACAGTACATGTGATAGGTTATAGTGAGCTGTGAATTTTGGAAGAGACAATTGTATTTTTCCATAGTTAGCACATTATTCACTATTTATGTTGTCACCACAGTCAGTCTTGAATGTTGTCTTCCAAATTATCTTGAGTTCTGCAAATTGTTGTCTACTTACGTTTGTGTGTACTTGATAACCACTTAGTTCTTGAGTAATTCTTATTGTTACTTTTTCAATATACAGCTAGCTCCCATGCACATCTTCTCTGCTCCTTCTGATTCCAGCTACAAAGCCTTCTATCAGGTAGTTTTGATGGAACTCCATTTCCGCTCTTCCTCTCGCCTTATACAATGCGTTGCCTTATGACCATAGGTTCATTCCTAATACTGCCATAGTTTTATTTTGATTTCGCTTATTTCCCTTTCACTTTGTATTGCTATTTTTCTTTCCTACAAGATTGCATTTTTAGTTGAAAGTCCTTTTACATGCTTGAAATTGTTGCCTGGTTTCTTATTTGTGTTGTTATTTATAAAAAAAATCTGTAGTTCTTGTAACATTAACATTTTGCATATTGGTTTTAATTGGAGCCTATTTCTTTGTATTTTTCCGTTCTCTTAGGTTATTGTAATGAATCAAAATTTGTCCAAAATATTATAGGATTATCATTTATTGCCAAAATTTCAGTTAGTCAAAAGAATTTGGTGATTCATAATATCTGAAATCTATTATTGCATTTATGAACTGGAGCTACAGCTACCCTTTTGTTTTTCTTTATTTTGTAATACTGTACTTCAGAACCAAAATTTTCAGGCAGGTTCTTCTTCCCTTGCTACTATAGTGAAGTTCTAGTTTTATTAGTGCATAACTGTATGCTGTGAGTATTAGAAACCTTTTTGTAGCATTTTTGTCTTAGTCTTGTTATGCCTCAAATTATTTGCTCTTCCTCCCTTGGGAATAATGGAACATTAAAGTTTGTAAGTGTGAGAGGACATCTATACCAGGTAATAGAAAAACGTGTACTATTGTCAAAAAGAAAAAAAAATGTATTGGTGTACAGTACAAGCTGCAGGCTACTGCTGAACCACAAGTTTTAATAATTTTAGATTTATCAGGGAATGTTTTAGATTTTATGATCACACTTTTGTTTTTATCAAGACCATTAACTTGTGGAAGTAAACAAATTATTGATTAGAAATTGTCTCAAGAAATTAGTTTGAAAAAACTTTCCTTTGTCCATTTGGGCCTCCAGCTGCATTGCATTATGCCTTGTTGTCTTTGATCCTAAAATTTGTATTGCTCCAGTTTTTACCTCTGTATCTAGATCAATCTTTCTGGGCAAGCCCCATGAATCTGGATGTGGGACTCTCCTGGTTTCGTTAAAATACCCTATAGTACTGATAGTACATACTTAGTAATGAGTCTTTTGCTACCATCCAAATGGTTTGTCTAGTGTTGATTTAATGTGGTAGCTCTTTTGATTGTTATTCCTTCATTATTTACCTACATGAACATCAGACACTCCCAAGATTTAACCATAGATGCTTGGGTACTTTTTATTGCACCTTAATGAGCAACTAGTTAATCATTATGGGAATAGCTTTTAATCATTTAAGGTGTAGAAGTGACTTATGGCCTTAATATGTGATGTTAACTCTTTGTAAGTAAATAAAATAGCTATTTTTATCAAGAATTGTTCCTACTCTCCCAGTGAAACTGGAGCATATTTTTGTGTACATGCAATTAAGAAGCAAAGGACAAGAGAAAATTCCTTTCCCCATGTAAATATGAAAATTGGTGATTTATAAATGCTTTATGCTCCTTACAACTGTGCTACATTTTCATAACAATGTAACACAATATATTCCTGCCATTAACATCAGTTACTGTAATTTTTACCAAACGAGGAAATACAGGCAAAGTTATTTTTTTATTATGGACTGGTTTAATAATAATTATCTTTGTATAGCTTCCACTTGCTTGGGTTAAGTTAACCCCCCGCCCCCAACACACCCTGGATGTCATCACAAAGTTATGTTTAAAATATTTGTGGTTAATTTCAGATTTTAAAAAAATTTTGCTGCAGAATCTCAGTGGGTGAAGATCATGTGAATTATTGAACCAATAGAATTTCTTTCATAAGCTAAGAAGAAGTTTTTCTGTTGAAATTATTTTTAGCTTTATGATTATCTTATGTACTCAGTATTGGAGTATGTAGTGATTTATTCACCAGTTCTTTATTTTGTAATAATTTCATGTGTAATTTTTAAAAATTTAAATCTTTCCAGTACAAACCAATTATTGTACTTTAAAACTGCTTATTTTGTGTGTTGCACTAATCCCAGATACATTTTCCCTGTAGAATAAAAAACAAAAAGATCAGGATGCACACGTAGGATGGCCAGAGTTATATGATCCCATAGGTCCTTGGCAGTTAACTGAGTCATTCTTTCTGTAATGTGATCTAGCTGTGCTAGAGCCATGTGGAGTCAGGAGGAGGGTATTTTGTTCACGTACAGTAATGGGTGTGTACAGCTGTATTAAAAAATTATTTTTAAAAACATTTGTTTTATCTTCAACCCATTACTGGACTTCACTCAAAAGTGGGGAGGAGCCAGGCCATGAGCATGTATGAGTGTGTTTGATCTTTAGGACTTGTGCAGTAGGACTTGTGCAGCAGGTCATTGAAATTTCCTATGCTTTTGGTGCTCATTGGTGGTCTTAGACGAGAGAATGTGCATGCACCATCCCGCATGAACCATCCGGTCATTTTTTTCTTCAATAGCTGGAGTGATGCGTCTGGGATTCACATGTGATGCACTAACTTGTTGTGTTGAAGGAATTGGTTTGTGTGGATTTCTTTTATACTGTATAGTGAGTATTACCCCTGAATTTTTTATAACCAACCATGAAAATTGTATTTCATGATGTTACAGTGGTTTTATATAAAGGTTGGTATTATTTCTTTACCGCTGCTTTTCATGCAGTAAAGATTTCTTCAGTGAAGATTTAGATTTTTAGAATGTACATCCTTGAAGATTTAGTGAGGACAGGTTAACAAAAATCATGCGGCTTAGATCAGATGTAAATCCCTTTTTTGGGGTGATAGGTTGTAGCACATTCTTTTGTTTTGTAAAATTTTTCTTCTTTGTTTTGCATGATTATTTCTTGGGGAGAAAATGTAATGAAGCCTTGTTTAAAATGTCAATTTCTTTTAACTCTGTTCATTTCCCCTCAGATGCAGTCGCAGATGGCAAGTCTGAATATTGGTGGGGTCGGCAACATTATGGGAGGTCAGCCACCAGTTATCTCTCAAGCCCCAGGGATGGTCGGTCCCATGCAAGGAATGGTAGGGCCTATGGGAATGACTGGAGGAGCTATGCCGACTACTGGTGTCATGCCACAAGCTATGGGTAGTGCTGCCCCTGCCCCGGGCCTCGGGAATGCTAATCCCACATTAGCTACTAATTTGTGGCAATAACTATTATGCACTTAGGATGGTATTAACCTTGCGGTGCTATGCGCTGAACTGTGAGGATGGGGGTGATGGGTTGTTGTGGGCCAAGGAAAGAGGTAAGCTGGAGCTTGTTTGCCAGCATGGGACCAGTTGTTATGATATTGGTGTATCTGTACCGATCAGTTGGTAAGTTCACCACCGGCCTCCATCCATTACACAGTGAGTGAGAAAGCACGGTGGTACTTGTTCTGCTAAGGAAGACCCTTTTTGGGAAATTTATAAATGGACATAAATATACAGGTTTATTGTTCCCTTTGTTATTTAGTGGATTTTGATGCATATTATTCCCCCCCTCCCTAGTGGCAGAGGAGGATTGTGTAGGACGAGACTCGTCTTGTAACTTGATTTTAACTTGGACATTGAAGCCTTAAAGGAACAAGTTGTTCATTTAGTATAGGTGTTTTATACAAAGAAATTATGGTATTTCGTAATGAAGATAAACATCGTCAAAACCAAAGCTTATGTGTTGCTTTGCTTTATGACCTGAAGTACCCTGTTACTTGGGAGTTGTTATCATTAATATTACCACATATTCAAGTCTAAGCCACCTTCCTTGGAATTTGATATCAGATTTCTTTTCTTATGCAAGCAAATGCAAATTTTCATTTACAGTCAAGTACCAGTTGCTATATCTTTATTTTGTACTTTAAGAATATTTGTCAAATTTTATTTTTTTTGGTTTATGCAGAAATGTAGAAGTATTAAGAACATAAAGGACTTAAATTTGTCTTTATCTCTACCTACTGCATTGAGGCAATATTAATTGTGTTCTCTCGTTTAGGATATTGAATATGTATGTGTCACATTTATGTACTTAAGGTATTCAATTCATTCTCATTTGCAGGAGAAACTAGTAAAACATGCGATGTTTTAGTTTGTCATAATATTTTCAGGTGCACATTAATTGGGTGGGTAACATTTCATTGCAGCAGAAGTTTCTTTCAGTATGGGTTTGCTTTTACACAAAATTGAAAATTCCATCAGTAGCTCCAGATACTGCAAGCATGAGAGCTCACCTGTTATGATATAGTTCTCGTGTTGGCATTTTTTTTTTTACCATGCAAATCGTAAACTGCAGGTTTTCAATTCTTAGGGACTTGTGTTCATTTGATTTCAACCAGAAGTTTATCAGGTTTCTTCAGTGGTGTTTACAAGTTGGAGAGTTAATTTATATATATGTACAGCTATGAGCATTAGCATGGATAGGGAAAAGTAATGTTGGTAGTATTCAGATTATGGTAAACGACAAAATTAATACAAGGTAGAAAGCAATAAATGTCAGAAAACTAAAATGATACAAGAAAGTGTTATAAGGCAGTAATGAAGGGGTAATTTTTTATCTTAGTTTTGCTCTGAAAGTCCCTCTTCCTTTAGATGCAGAATACTAATCCAAATTATCATATATGTATAGTCAAAGTTCCTGCAAGCACTGATTGACACCAATTTAAATATTCTGGTAGTATAAATCAACATTTTATGAGCGGAGTTCCATTGGATAAATTGGCTAAGATCATATGAAGCAGTTTGAAGATGTTCAGTGTAGTATATTTACTGGTTTTATACTACTTATTCTGTGTCATAATATAAAGATTTTAAGAATTGTATATCGTAACAAAAAACCCTCTTTTACGTCATCAAAATGGATGTTAGGTTCCTCAGCATTTTACACATATAAATATTGATTTTCATATTAAAAATGCATTTAGCATGGCATTTACCTATTTGATTGAGCTGTGTTAAAATATAATATGAATTTCAGTAAGATAGAAATTGAGAAAATCATCCAAATAGGGTAGGAAAAAGCCATTTAACTTCATTAGGATACATAGCAAAACCATTCAAGTTGGAATGTCGAGCACTGAATTGGGTAGTGTAAGATGCCTCCATTTGTGTACAGTGAGTGTTCAAGGCATAATTGTTTCATATGCATAGAATTTTTGGAATGTGCCAGTGCTTGCTTGCAAAATGTAAATACATATAACCATAAAAATAACTCAGGATGGTGTTGTAATGTAATTTACTTTTAACCACTTTGTTTAATTTGGGGCATGCAGAACAACTAATATCAAGAAATAATTGTAATTCCTCATTGCTTCCATTAACTTGTTCATTTATGGGTAATCTGATAATGGGGAGGTAAGACTGTGCAAAATTTTTGGCATTAAATGTTATACTTTTAGATAGAAAATGCTATTGCCATTTAGAGCAAACTTACAGTAGGTGCCATTGGATTTGATAAGTTGCCCAGATGAAGTTCTTGATAAAAATGAAATTTTAATGCATTGTAAAAAGCATATTTGCAGTCACCAATTTCCTGTCTGGAACACTGTACCACAGTACTTTCATTGGGTTTACATTTTAATCGAGGCTTCAGTTTTGGTTGGAAATGAAAGTTTTTCTCACAAAGAGAAGTTTGTGAATTTTGAAATCTTTGGGGGTTGGGTGTTAATTTCGTGGTATAGCTTGCCTAAAAACAAAGTAGGCTTTTTAGATTAGGACTTAAGTTACTGAAGTGCAGAAAGTGATTTGAAATTGTTTGGTGCTTAAAAGTTCATTTGTCTAAACATTCTAGGGATTTTTGAAGATTTAAAATTTTCCTTAATTTCATAGTCTTCACTTTAATCATTTTGATTCCATTTAGTTATCTGTTGCTGTGTGCTATTATGTGTGTATGTTGGAATATTGCCTCATTGTGTTTTGCAAAGAATGTTGTCATGAATCATTTGCCTTCTGTTTTGTAGTTTGCCAGAGTATTTAAATGGTAGCCGAATGGGAGTTCATTTATTTCTTTATGTTGATGTTGCAGACTCGTGCGTTTAGGCAAGAATCTAATGCTTTGGACCAGCTCTTTGAAAATTAAGGATTCTAGCTTATTTAATCTGATTGAACTATTTTGAAATTTGTTCGTGAATAGGAATTGCAATAAAATGAACCCAGCTGTTGGAAAGCCTAGAGGATTCAAGAGAACTTCAAAGGCCATATTTTGCATTGCTAAAATCAAAGAAATTATTGGACTTTTATAGTTTGTTCTATTTTCTTTAATGCCAAGGAGTAGCCAGCTTTGTGTAACATTATTACTACTGTTACATTTCAACACAAGCATGAATTCCCATCATTTGCTGTGCTCTGTAACAATTAAAAGGGCACACATTCATTGACATTAATCCTGGATTGGTGTTATTGTTATTTATAAAGCTTCATGGCATGAGTAACATCCCACACTTTTGAGTTTTGTGCAGTGTTTTCTGGATGTACACAAGCTGCTGATTAATTCAGGTGATCATTGAGAGTCAAAAGTAAGTTTGCTATGCAGATCAGATGACTGTAATCTTACAAGTGCAGTAGCTTTTCTTTTTACTGGTATACGTAGAAGACAGTGTTTGCGGAACTTTGGTTGCAAATTTTTTTTTTGTTTTATTAGGTAAAAAATACCTTGTAGATGATGTGAACTTGAAGTGAATACTTACCATCAGATATTTTATGTTACTGTGGTAGCTCAATTGTTTCCAAATTTGTAAGGTACTGTATACAGTGGGCAAGAGATGTTTTTAAAGACTGTTAACCAAATGTGCAGATAGAGGAGCTTTAACTTGTTTTTCCCAGTATACAGTAGTATATCTTGGATTTATCTCGAAGTGAAATCATTCTTTTCCAGTGGATGAAAAATATTATTTGCTAATCAAACCATTCATGATTTTAAATGAGTTTTGAAGCCACAAGGCGTGTGAATTGCATTGAGGCTTGGGATGGGTATTCCATTTTATGCAAGTCCAGTATGGTAGAGAAGCAGCCATGTTTATGCAATAAGGTTTGAGAAACTTCTATCATTTTTAGAGTAATGCCAACAGCTATTCTGCTTATAAAGGATAATGCACAAACAGCAGAGTTTACATACACAGAAAATACTCCACTAAGTCAAATGTACATTTACCTTTTCAACAAACAGGGAAATTTGGCCATATGCCCAATTATCTGATGAGTGACTCTTGTACTCTTGGAATTCCCCAGAAATCTCATAATTATGTGTGATACTTCTAACCAGGTATTGTTTTGAATTTATATATACACATTTACTAACACTTTGTGATGTATATTTTGAAAATTAAATATTTATTTATTTTAAGTTGTATATATCTTTTTGTATTTTGGATGAAATATTTATTTTATCCTCAATTTGCTTGAAATTACTACCATATACAGTAGTCTTTTTCATTCAGAAGACAGCATAAACCAGCACTGTCATGTTCAGTATAGTACCTAGAATATGAGAGATTCTCATTTTCAAGGGGTTATTGATGTAAAGCGCATAGTCCAGTCATCCATGGATTTGTAGTACCACGGCTCGTTGTGTGAGTTGTTAATTTTGTAAGATCAAAACATTTTACATTGTTGTTCTTCTATAGACCTGACAGAGTTACTTTTGTAGTTGGGTTGGAGGATGAGAGTAGAATTATGATATTATGTAGTTTGTTACTTTGGATGAGAGGATTTATGCTTGTCCTGGGCTGTTAGATCAAGTTGAAAGTTTGGGATAAGTTGTTTTGATTTTTTCACATTCATTCGAGTGTTTATCAGGCAGTCTGTGTGTGTTGGTAAATGATTTAAGCAAGAGAGAATTATAACAATGACAATATGCACTAGATTACATTTTATTACAGCTGATTGGCCAGCCGTGTTGGAATTATGAATTTGAATGCATCGGTTTGTTTATACAATTTTTTTTAACTAACAGTGAAGGCCTGTTGCTTCTAATCCTAATTAGTACAAGGAGAATTCCTTATAAATACTAGTCATGTTAATCGATATGCATTTCTTGACTTTGATCCACAGAAGTGTAAATTGGAGACTCCTTGTACAAAGAGTAAGAGTCACTTCTTGGGTGGAAACAAAGCAATATTGAAGTCTATTTCTTCCTAAATCAGGTCTGTGAAGGTTATTATTTCTTTTATATTAATTGGTATTTGTCACATTTCCAAGCATATAATTTTTGTATTCGAGCTTTTTTTATTTTATTTTATTCATTTTTTTTAGGTTTTTATAAATTAGTCAAGCAGCATGTTGAACAGATAAACTAGTCAAGGATTTGTACTGTTCCAAAAAATTTTTTTCCTAAAATTTTCTTCTGGAGTTTTTCTGACATTCTTTGGAATATTTGGCAACTTGACTATGTCTTTTGTATATGATGTAGGTAGTATATAACCATGAACTTGCATTCCTGATTAACATTAAAAGTACCATTTCTGACAACTGGCAAGACATTTGGAGCTTTGTAATACCATTTTGGTGTACATTGTGCTTCCATTAATGAAATATTGCTCCCTTTGTTAAAAATAGAGCTCTCTTGGATAATGAAAGCAGTTATTTTGCTGGTATTGAAATAGAATATTTTCCAGAACCTAGAATTCTCGATGCTGCTCACATATCATTATTAAAAGATTTTACTGCGGAAATAGTAGGGAGTATGGAAATACTCAGTTTTGCCTTATGATTTTATTTTATCAGTCTTTGCTGCTCTACATTACTGTCATAGAAATAGAAGACTTTGAGTCAATCCATATACGTAGTACTATTTACCCATATTTAGTTTGTTTGGTGAACTGTTAGTCTGTAAATATCAAAACGTAACCTTTTCTTGACATATGTAATTACATGTCTGAATTTGCATTTCAGTATGTTTATCACAATCTTTTTAAGAAACAGATATTTTCTACTGGTGTTCCAACTCTTAATGATTCATGCTCTTGTACTTTCTCATAGATTTATAGTTCCAGCACTGTTTTTTTTATAGATATAAATCTCTGCTTGAATCATCACCATTTTAGCATTACTATTAGAATTATTTCTATTTTCTATACCACACGGATCTAGGTCAAGGGGTTGTGGCTACATGATAATGTCCCCCCCCATGAACTTTGGTTGACAAATTTGATAGCAGTAAACTTCTCTTTAATTATCGAAGTTGTTGTATCCCATGTTCCTTTAAAGAGCTATGTGAATTCTGGTTCTGTCATTTAAGTGACTTCAAAGAAAGAAAACCATATCTTTTTTTTTTAGGTTAATATTTTCTATACAAAAGAAACTTTTGGTTGACCAATTCTAGTACAGTATTCTCTGTACAGTACATTTCTACCCCATGAATTGTTCAGAAATCCCAAAAAGATCTTCATTATAGACATCAGTTCTGTTGAATGCAAGTTTTGACATTTTGATTGCATTTACCATTTTCTGCTTGACTTCCAATTACTGTAGGTGGACTTTTATTTCCCTGTTTATTCACAGTCCATGGAGAATGAGGCATAATTTTATTATATAGTTAAATGGCAGCAAAGACTGTATATTTATAGTTAAGAAGTATGTGAAAGCAGGAAATGACACCAGCTCAAATTTTTTTTTTTCCTTAGGAACTATATCTGATCTGGTGATCCTTGTACCTATAATTGTATGCAGACTTTTGAACCTTTGCAAAGTTTTAGATAAAAGTTTTCACACATACATCAAGGTGCTATAGTACATTTCCTGCTTTTTATGTAGTTTATTGCAGCAGCAGCAAGGCTGGTATCTGCAATTAGACTGTGTATATTGTATGCATTATGCTTATTTATTTTGTTTTTATTTTGCTCATATGGTGTATGGGTCAACTTTATGATAGCTTCAGTATTCATATCTTTATATCAGGTAGTAGTTGTTTCCAGGTATTTAGTTGGCAACAGTGAGTTGAACTTATTTATATTCTTGTTTTGAGGTGGTCATAATATACTAGTAGAAAAATATAACTGAAAAGAACTTACAAACGAAGACCAACTGATGTTTGAGCACATTTGCCAATTTAATGTAAAATAGAATGAATCATTGGCTCCTCAAAAACTTTGATTTGTAAGGTTAGTACATACGTGGCTTTAATATAGTGAGAATATTGTCAGTGTTATTAAAGATTAGACAAAAATGACTTTAGAATCACAGTGAATATTGGAAGATGATTTGTTCTACGAGGTTGGTATATTTCCCCACTGCTCTATTTTATGCAACATATATGAGATATAATGAATGAATATAAAATACCTTGCAAGTGGAAATGAATGCTACATGTCCTAAAGTTATTTAATATATTTTTACCTCTGAAAGAATTATAATGTTAGTTTTCATATGCAGATCCTTTATCACATTCATAAAGAAAAATCTAAACACTTTTCAAATACTGTTCTATTAATCATTGTATCATAGGCAAAATTTGCTCAAATATGCAAAAATAAGCTTCATGAACTGTTAAGATATTATTAACTGTTGTATACCAAAGATTTCTTAAATATAATGGGTATTAATGTTAAAGACAACAACAACATTATTTATTGTAAAAATGGTTGACATTCTAGAAATGATCAGTCAATTCCTGTGTAAGCATTGTGCATTAGCCTTCTGCCCATTTTACTTCACTCATCATAACTAACGGTTTGGGTTTTTCACAGTAACATTGCACGCTGTGGGTGAAGCAATAAATAAAAACCCCTTGGGAAGCAATGCACTTTCATTCAAGACTAAGTTTTTGTTGTGCATTTCTCAAGGTTCTTGATTTATGGAAGTTATATGAAGTTTAGTTTTGTGAGGTTTCTTAGCTCAGTTTTACAATAGTATAGCCTTACAATGCTGTATTCCTCCCAGGAATTGTAACTGATCTGAGTTGAAGATATGAACATGAAAATGTAGTTTGTACCATTTGTAAATAAAATCAATTTTGGGGTCTAAAAGATATCTTTTATTTTGAATCTGGTTATATGATCCAGCTCCTTTTTCTTGGCATTCTCTTATTTCAGTAAAGATGTGACCTATATAGGTTATGTAGGAAGAACAGTTAGGATTCTTTTTGTCTAGGACTTATAAATTCTTAGAAAAATCTACTCCTTAACTAGTATTTCATGGAAGTATTTATTCAGCCTATATTTGGAAAAAGGACCTTTTATTCATATGCTTCCATTTTTTATGAACCATGTACTGAACTTCATTCCATTTCATTATCATAACTATCAGAGAATAATTTTATGTTAGTATTATATAACACTGAAAAGAAAAGCACACTTTTGACCATATCCTTGAAGATTTAGGGCTTAGAGTTCTAAATAAATAAGTAAAACCCATTTTCCAAGTACAGTAGGCATTTTATTATTAAAGCACTGTAACATTTTGAATGTGTGTGTGTGTGTCTGACTGATGAGTGCATTTGTGATTTGGGGTATGTTATGTGGCTTAAAAATATCAAATGACAAATTTGTTAAGGTTTCCATATTTTTTTCAATTACTGATAGTTCTTTAGCTGTTTGAATTTAGACTAGACAACTTTTAGGAGCATGTTAGAGTTCTCATATTTTACAAAGTAAGTAAGAGTTATTATTGTTGGACAGGTATTGGAATTAGCATATACAGTATATACAGCCTGTACATTTTTTAGTGGTGGTTAAATTCTTACATTGTTGACATTTGTAAAAAAAAAAAATTTAAACATATTTTGTTGTAAGGGTTTTATACATGATGGATTTAGCTTGCAGTCATGTTCAATGTTAGTTTGAGATTTTTAGTTTTTCTTGAGTCAGATTTAAAAACTACTGTACACTGTTAAACTTTTAAGAATAGAGGCTGAGAATCAAGGCCTAGCTGCTTTACTGCCGGTTGTTTTGTATAAGATGTTTGATTTATATGTGGGACATACCACATATTTTTATGACATTGGTTATATTTATGTGATATTTTCCTTGAACCTACTGCAGTAGAGAGCCCGAGCTTTTATTTCTTAAGAACTAAATGTTATTCTGGTAAATAATGGGCTTACTGGTAATTTCACTTATATTGCTGAATTACTTCTCAGTTTTGAAACAAGACTTGCATTTTCCACTAAAATCTCTCATTGAATGGCCATTGGAATACAATAAGGTGGTTATATATTTTTTTCTTTTTAAAGTTTTTGTTTACTCTGGATACTGTCCTCCTCATTTGATACTCTTTCCAATGTTCTTAATGAAGGTCAGATAAAGTATCAGCCTTTTATTAGCCTGGTTACCATCACAGCAGTAGTGAATGTATCTCCCTGCTGTTCGAGCTTTCAGATGGGAAGGGATTGTTCCCAGAGTTGTAATCAGGATCTTGTTTTTTCACTTAAAGGAAAGTACAGTTTAGTATGTACTTATTTTTGCTATTCTTGTGACTGGATATTTTAATTTTGTAAATTACTTTTTGTATTCCATCAGTTTGCCTGCTACAGCTTCTTTCAATCTTTTGTCTAGAAACTGCATCTGTGAAGATTATACAGTTTTTCATCTCTTAAAAAATCACATTTATAGCTGTTGTCATTCCCTTTTCCATCACACAGTGTACTATGTATTGCCTTTTTGGGGCTTTTATTTCTGACATCCCATAAAAGTCTCCTAGTATTTAATTACTACTGTAGTTCTATAATTGTTGTTTGGGAGTTTCATACTATATCAGCAATTGGTCAGTCATTTAAACCATCCTGTTGTATATACTTAAAACTGTTTTGTCGAGTATCAAATCATCCGTAATTCTATTTCAGGTAGAAAAATAGCTTTAGCTTCAGTATAATGCAGAGTACTTTACAGCGTGTTTAGTACCTATGATTACCTACAAAAATATTATACCGTATCAATCTTCCTAGGATGTTGTTGAATGTCTTCATTTCATGTCAGTAAATTATAATATTTAATTTTGAGCCTCTGTTATCTTTATATCGGTCCTTGGAAGTACAATTGCAATAATCGTTGGAAGCTGGAAACAGGACATATCAGTTAAGCTTTTACTGCCAAACCTTTTCTCTCAGTTTCAGTTCAATCTCCTGCTGAGTCACCCCCTCACCCCCTTTAGCCTTTTATAGCCGAATGTGTTCCGACATATTTTATAGTTTCTAGCTAACTTTTTTTTTTTTTTTTTATTGGAAGTTTGGAAGGGCCCATACTTGTCAGGATTGGACAGAAGAGTGACATTTCTTAAGGAGTATAGAAATAAAATATTTACATAATTTGGTGTGTTTTATATTCCTCTTTGGTATGTGAATCACAATGTGTGTATGGCACAGAACTGTACGGAACTACAAGCTCTTATTTGACACTACAAACCTTATGGGTAGAAGAATGAGGGTCGACCGTTGCTGAATAACCACTGGTCCCATGCAACGTAAAAACACCATACAAACAAAGAATGAGGACTGAGATTGTGATTTTTGGGGTCTGTGTAAATAGTTTAGATTGCAAGTATCTAATCATGGCCAAAGGAAACAACCAACAGTTAAATACAAGTCTGAAGCACTAGTACATATTCCTCTAAATCTAGTTATATTGTTGAGGATTCAGTGAAGGACATCCCTGTAGGGATGTAGTGCCGTCAGTGCACCTATAGTTAACGGGCAAGAAAGAAATAGAGTAATTAGCGCCTCAGTGACGTGATCGGTTTGGTGTTGGCCTGCCAGTTCGATTCTTGGTTATTCCATTGAGTCAGATTTGTATTTCTGGTGATAGAAGTTCACTCTCGACGTGGTTAGAAGTCACGTAAGGCCGTTGGTGCCGTTGCTGAATAACCACTGGTTCCATGCAACGTAAAGCCGGTTGGACCTAGTCGGAAATGGCTGCTCAAACAAATAATAATAATTCCATGCAATGTAAAAACAACAACAGAAACAAAAATAACGGCTGTAAATCAGATGACGAAAATAGGACTGCAATATGAGAGAAGTTAATGGACGTGTCTGCAAACTAGAGTAAATAGGTGGCAGTTGCAGAAAGATATAAAACTTGTAGCTTGGGCTACTCCAGGTATGTGCCTATTTAGTCCCGTGGAGAATTATTATACTGTTCCGGCACCATGGCTCTCTAGAATTAGGCCTGGGCACTAAGCAGATGTAATATTTTTCATGAGTCCTCTGGTGAAATGGAGCTTTAAGCACGGCTGCACAACCTCGTATGCTAAACGAGTTCCTATGATAACCGAGGTCCCTTAGGCCGTAGTTCCAATAGAATGTAAATTTAACTAAAATGTTATTTTCATGTACAGAGATCAAACTTTAGTCATTTTAATACAAACAAAAAACACTGCTGCATTTTCAAGGTAATAATGATTTGAATACACTTCCTTCTCCATTTTGCACATCAGAAAAGTTAATGAGAGGAATCTCATACATCTGCACAAACGGTTACTGCTACTGCCATCTAGTGTTCGCCCAACCTACAACTAACGACTGCTTCCAGCTGACCATCATCCTTGGAATGGTTTATTACCTTCAATTTTAGGTGGAGGCCTGGGCCAAAGACTTTGGCCTGGGCCAGGAGCAGCAGGAGCGCAACATCGTCCATTTAGTAAGTGTTTTTATTCAAGATGGAATAAGATAAGGTGAGTTACCTAGAGGTATCGTTTTCAACGCTCATGCGCATGACGTCACTTGGATACTTTGGGAGTTCTGCCAGGCGACACATAAGTGGGAAATATCCCGCGTTTTTTCACAGATGTTTATGTTTTCATTTGCGAGGACAGATTCATCATGGTAATATGTGCCTTATATGGGTACTCCAATTCTTATGAGACCAATATAACTGATAGAAGTGGAAAAAGTAGATTTTACCGTTTCCCAAAAGATGCAGAACTATGTAAGAAGCGGGTGGATATATGCAAAAGAAGTGATGGTATCAATGCCAAAACAGTGCGAATTTGTTTGTCACATTTCCAACCCGATGATTTTGCTAGAGACCTTAGGCACGAATTGCTTAATTACTATTGCCTTAAGACCTCCCGAAATGTAAAATAAGGTGCCATACCGACAAAATCTTTATTATAATGTTACTGTTGCTTCAGGTAAGCCTATCACAAATATCTCGTCATTTTAGCTTGGTTTACTAAGCATATGTATGTTTCATTTAGCATTTTGGTCAACTACGCGAACTGTATATGAAGAGGCTCACTTAGAAAATTGCAAGTAAATCTTTAGCCACGATAGGAATAATCTCTGAAGATCGGATGGAGAGAGAGAGAATTTTGCAAAAATGTTTTTGTGTGCTAAATACTATATCTTGAGCTTTAAATTATATTAAAAAGGTACTGAAGCATGTGCGTTTATATTTTCACCAAATCGAAATGCCAGTGCGATGAAAAGGGTTTTGACTTGACGAACCTGTGCATGAAATATGATATGGTAAACAAAGGCAGAGACGCTTTCTCGAACAGTCCACGTCAAGTCGAAATACTTGATCAAATGATTGATTTTGCTAGTAATGCTAAAGTGAAAGGCAAAATGTCTCCGTTCCAGAACGGCGTTATTATTTCATCTAAATCAGTAAAAGGATTGTATAACATGTTGCATGAACTGTATGGATTAGAGTGCTTGTTGACAATTCGGCTATGTCAAGACATAGTCGAACATCTCTTTTCTTTCATACGACAAATTTGTCCTTGTCATGATCATCCGTCACCTTTGGAATTTAAATATAGACTACGGTTATTTATAGTGGTTAGAGACAATAGTTTAACCAGTCAGGGTCTTGTGCTTAAATGTAAGTAGTCCATCTCAAAGCTCAAATGTTGCTCCCAATGATCTAAATTCAGGGTTATGTATCTCTGCGTGTCTCATGAAGCACCTTCTACCTGTTAACAATGAGATTGAGACTGAGGAAGATCTAGTAGAAAATTTAATAGAGATAGAACCTAAAGCCCTGATAGGAAATGAGGCCTTAAGTTATTTGGGAGGGTTCGTAGCGTTTAGACCTAGAAATGAATTAGGATCAGCTGATGTAGATGAAACAGACTAGGACTGGATATCAATTATGCAAAGAGAAAGGTATTATATAGGCCGCCTAATCATTTCAGAAAAAAAAATCTCTAAGCAATGGAAGATTTATTCAAAATTTTCCATGGTGATCCCAGGAGTCGGAGTAGTTTCAAATCTTTACTGACATATTCAAGGCCGCCAGTATTGATGTTCCGGAGGTGGTCTTGAGCATTTTTATTAGATGTAGGCTTCATCTTAGAATAAGAATATTAAACTCTAAATAGGTAAAATTACGTAGCAAAGGTGTGAAAAAGATAAAAAATGTTGTTCAGTAATAATGAAAATTAATTTGATTGAAATGAGACAGAATGCAGAAATCCCATAGAAAAGGTATAATTAGATGAAAACAAATTGTTCAGTAATCTTGAAAAAATCGCTTGATTGAAACGAGAGAGAGAGAGAGAACTGCAATGAGATTTCCAATGAAATGTTAGGAATAAGGCTTATATCATGCGTAGTTTTCATTTCCATTGTTATTATATTCCCTATCATATGTGTTAATATTTTGGAAATATAGCCATAAAGACATTAATATTAGCCTACTTTCTTAAATGCAATGTTAGGAATCCAAAAAGAGGAATGAACAATAAGGCTGATGGTAAAGATCATAGCTACTGGACAGCGGCACATATACACTCAGAAGTCTCCAGGTGACGTCACAGAGCACAGCTGAGCTCCCGGCACCATGCGCGGTAACTCACCTGATCTTATTCCATCTTGGTTCAATGTATTTCGCCGTGTTTTACAGTCGTCCGAATAAATATTACTTGAAATTCTTGTTCAGTAGGTAAAACTGCATAGAAAAACAGCAACTGCCATAGTCTAGGCCGCCGCAGATAAGTACCCTAGATCTACCCTTATTACAGTCGACCCCCCAAAAATAACTAAATTCTTAAGTCAAGAATTTAGAATTAAGCACGGACTGCAAGGAACGTTCCCGCCAACACTTTACGGCCGCTAGGAATTGGGACGTCCACTGTTATTTCGCAGTGTTTAGTACGAGCCCCTCGGGGTTACCCCCCAAAAATAACTAAATTCTTAAGTTAAGAATTTAGTTATTTTTTGGGTGGTCGACTGTAATAACCCCGAGGGGCTCGTACTAAACTGCGAAATAATAGTGGACGTCCCAATTCCTAGTGGCTGTAAAGTGTTGGCGATAACGTTCCTTGCAGTCCTTGCTGAGTTATTCCCTAGAATTAACATTTGCAAAATAACCTGTATATAGAGTTAATACGCATTAGGAGTTTGCTAACAGTTTTTATTTCCCGACAGGTTCAGGTTGTTTGTGCCGGGCGATGTTCATAAGCTAAACTGAAGCAGTTAAACATACGTAATGGGGCACTTAAGATTTAATAAACACGAACTCCTTTTCCAGCTGATTTCCTCGCTTGGAATTGAAGGATTTGCTCCCAGTAAGCCTCCTTCGAAATGGCTGAAATCTACCCTCAAGGTTAATGAACTCAATTTTCAGGAGTCACGTATAGTTGCAGTTGAACTGTATAACAAATATAACCTAGTCAAATTTGACTTATATTTTTACCTGTTTAAGTGGAGTTTGATCTAGTAATCAATGTAGAAAGAATTAAGTTTGAACCCTACTCGGTGATATTTGTATAAGAAAGGTTTAGTCTTCAAGTTGAGAATACTGCTCTGGAGTTTACCAAGGTCCCCGATCTTCCGATATTCAATTTTAACTGATTTATATGAGCTTGGATACTTTACCCAAGACAAATGCAGTTGGTAATGGCTTATAGTAACAAATGGAATACTAAAATAAGTTCAAAGTTATACATCGGCGTTTTTTAAAATAAAACCCTGGACTTACACGGCAGACTGCAGTATACATCTGAGTAAGTAAAAGTAATTGGGTTTCTTGTAGTAGACTTGAACAGCAATGCAACTATTGCCCGTTCAAATGCTGTTCAAATTTTTACAGCTCTCTAACTAAACTGGCCCCAAGCTTTTTTTTATTCTCTTGCGAACTTTAATTGCAGAGTTATATTCTGTAGACTTGAAGCATTGTCGGTAATTATCTTCGTTCAGGATCAACTGAAGCTTTACAAATTGTGATTACGGTTGGGGCAGTATATTTCTAACGCGTGGGGTAAGCGATCGGATTTATATAAACCTTCATAGAATATTACAAACGTATGATAATAAACTGCATGTGAGAAAGCTTGTTAATAATGGCATACAGACCTTTCTTTGGGTTTTGGTACAGACTTTATCGGAACATTGTTATTCGTTAGTTAACTTTTGCGTCTTTCATCCCCGTCGGTAGGCTACTTTACCGCCATATTTCTAGTTCTTAGGATTGTTAAAACATGCGGTAAATGAAGATGAATAGTATGATAATAGTTTCAGAGCATTTACAATACTACGAACGCGCGTTTCTACTGCGTTAGTGGATCTGGATGGGACTTCCACCATGGCCACCCTTCCACAGACGCCACAGCCACAGGTGTCCGTTAGCTCCTCCCCTTTCCGGGCGACCCGACCAGAAGGGATCCCCCAGTTTCTCTGAACTGGTGAGTTGGGAGAGTGAGTGTGTGACTTCATCCTCTCAGTCACTCAGTCAATCTGGAGTTTACTGGCGTAGTAGCTGGTGGTGGTTCGGTGGAGGCTGCGCGAAAGGAAGGCTGGGGGGATAATCCCGTTCCCATCATTGTCGGTCCGAGTCCGACTTCGTCAGTTGTGTACGGGCAATCGGGCATAGGTCGTGCGTGGCTCGTTGGAGCCTGGGCATTGATGGCTGTTTAGTGAATTGAATTTTATAGATAGTTTGATACAGAAGTGCAGTGTCCTTTTAAATACATCGGATCTTTTCTCCATAAGTTGTGAAAGTGTTACTGGTGAATTGTTCTGCCGTATTGTTAGCTATCGTCAGGATCCACCGAGAGAGAACAGGTTAGTTTTACGCTGCAGCCATTGTGTATTTTCTGAATATTATAGTTATCTTAAAGAACACATTTGAAGTATCATTTATTATTATTATTTTGCTGTAACTTCGAATGTTTACGAGAAACCTAACTAACTGGGTAATAAAATGGTTACTTGAAAAGTCGTAAAATACTCATTCATGATGACAATCACATCTGGATACATTTATTAATTAGACTGATAGAAGTGAGGTTTGGATATTTAATCGGCCCAACGTCTGGCATTTGCTTACAAAATGTAGTGAAAATAAACGTAGAGGAAATAGAAGAGAGTCGAGAATATTTCAGCGGTTTATTTCTTGGAAACATTCACTTTTTTTTCTCGTGTCATTTCCTATCAGCAGAGATAGGTTGGTTTCCTCCTTAAAGCAGAGGCGATTGATATACCCGTGTGTGTCGACGCACCATTTCAAGAGAGCTCGTGTTAGCATGAGACTATTTTAGTCATAATAATAAAAAATAATAATTTTCATTATCGTTGGAAGATTATCAATCTCAAGAGACCACATTTCTGCCTTTTCATATGACGTGAATCAGTGCTTTTGTTAAAGCATTTTCTTTCTTTAGTTAGATAGATATTAACTTGGTAGCTATATTCTCTTAATCCCTGGCAATTTTTTCTACGGAGACCTTTCGGCCTGTCGAATAATTTTGATGATATAGTTTAGCTAGGGTTCTAGTTTTACCACACAGTAATGACACGATCTGACCCCTCTTTTTGACAGAGCTGTTGCCTTTCTCCTATGTTGTTGTTTTAGATTTAGTTAGCCTTATCTAGCACGGGGTCTTGCTCACATAGAGCAGCCTGTCAATATTCGCCCAAGAGACGGAAAACCCGTCAAACGGGGTTCCCTGTGGGAACCCGTTTGACGGGTTTTCTATTCTGAACGTTGAAGCTCATTCGTGCTCATTAAAAGCTTGTTTTTGATATGTGTCGTTATCAGAGTAAATAAGCAGTCAATTATAGTATATCGGGATTAAAATGAAAACATACACGCACACACACACACACATACATACATACATATATATATATATATATATATTATATATATATATGTGTGTGTGTGTGTGTGTGTGTGTGTGTGTGTGTGTGTGTGTATTTTTTATGTACGCTTTTTTTTATTTGGGTAGGTGGCTTCAGATTGTCAGTAGCTTTTTGGTTCTGCGGTTATATCGGGATGAGACTGTCTAGTAGTAACCATCATGTAACTATTGCAATGCACAGGTTGACAGAAGCAAACTGGATTCTAAAGGAATGCATCCAACTCGTTAAATATTGCCCAGTTATGGAACGAGTTCGCTCGTTTAGTGAGACGTGAATTTGTCGAGTTCATACTTTCCGGATGTGGTTTATCGAGATTTTTTCCTCCTGTGAATTCATTGTTAAATATCTAAAGAATCCGTAATAATTTCTTGTTGTCATCATCCGGATTTTAACTTTACGAAAGGATGGGAGACAATGTCAGGCTTTAGTAGCAGAGTGGCCTGGTGATGACAATTCAGGAGTGATGCATAGGCCTAGTGCACGTGACCCAAGCTCTGCATTACTCACCAGTTGGAGACACTTTGGCTAATAGCATCTTCCATAGATGGTGTAATGGGACCATTGCATCCCTGCACCATATAGTATATGTTACAGCAAATATGTGAAATCAGGGATTTCTCGAAATCTGTAGCGAATATTTGAAATGGTCAGGTCGCTTAGGGCCACCCCCGAGGGCAAGTACTAAACACGGCGAAACTGATTAGTCTACGCTGTTTCGCCGTGTTTAGTACTATCCCAGGGTGGGGGTGTCAAATGTGTTTCGCTGTGTTCAGTACTTGCCCTGAGGGGTCGAATGTTTTTCGTTGTTTAGTACTAGTCCCTGGGGGATCTAATCCACTAGGGGCTAGTACTAAACACTGCGAAACACATTTGACCCCCATGGGCTAATACTAAATACGGCGAAACAGTGTAGATGAACACTAGCCCAGAGTCAAAATAACAGGGTCTGCTCACAAGGCGGTACTAAAACTTATCCCCGCCCCTTGTGAAACGCCATCAGTTACAAAAGGACCATATCTTTATGAAACTACTTACGATAACATTTTCATATAACTATTTTTGCGATGGCGTATTTTTATATAAATTTTCCTTTTATTGCATGTTGCCGTATACTACGTTAAAGTACAAAGAATGCTCTTTCAAATGATATATAGCACATTACAATTACGATTACTTTCAAATCCATAAGCGCGCACAGAAAAAATTATCTACGCACACAAAAATGTGCAATTACTTCATCCCTCACCCTACATACATTCACGTTTCGTAGCCTAGCTGACTAAAGGATGATGATAGAAACTGAAAAATGGATTAGAAAGCTGATAAAATTTACTATATAATGCATCAATAAAATTGATAGGTGTTCTCAGAAATTTTCGAGGAATTCTAGGTCAAAGACGGACCAAAATTTTTAAATTTTATGTAAATATTTACCACATTTTTCTTACATAATTTTTCATCTTATTACGTTTTGCCACATACCATGTAAAAGTACAAAGAATGCCCTTTCAATTGGTATATGACACATTACAATTACAATTATTTTCAAACCCATAATCGCGCACAGAAAATATTATCTACGCACGCAAAAATTATAAAAAAAATTAAGCGTTCATGGGAGATCTGAAATCTAGCCCCGCCCCTTGTGAAACGTCATCAGATACATCCAGCCAGACTGACGAATACCTTTTTGCACTTTTTTTTCTCGAAAATATTATAATCGTTTGAGGCATGCATAATTAATACCTTTATGTATACAGTTTGAGTTATATGTAAACTTATGTGTTCGGAAGTATATTTATGTGATAAGTGCTAATGAGAAATTTGCGGGAAATGTGTTCCCTATCATTTTCTTCATCATTTATTCCTTTGATACCTTATATCGTATATGATGTAATTTTATACTTTTGATATTGTTTTCTTTTTTGTGGCCAAGTCGTGCAAATGCAACTACCATTTTTTACACTGCCTATATCCACATTTTCTTTGTATTTATGCATAACACTGCCTGTATCCACATTTTCTTTGTATTTATTGCATAACAATAACTATTCACAATAAGATTTGGAAAATATAATTAATCTATCATTCTAACCTTTATCATAAAAAAAGTTGCTTTTCAAAGTGAGGTATGAACACAGTGACAGAACTAAATACATTTCTTAAGAATTATTTAAAATCTTGATAATATTACTACCAGAGAGAGAGAGAGAGAGAGAGAGAGAGAGAGAGAGAGAGAGAGAGAGAGAGAGAGTTGTCATGTTAAAAGAAATTGACTTGAAGAGAATACAGCAAACCAGTATATAGGTAAGTAAATAAATAAGTAAAGAATAAACATATGAAGAAAGCTGGAGTAGCTGTGTGTGTTCAAACTGGTATATTTTGTGCAATAAGACAAGGTTTGGTGACTAAATGAGAGAATGGGTATTAAAAAAATCAAACATGTGGCCTCTACAGATTTTATCATAAAGATTTTATGAAAAACACCACGCGACATGGATTATATGTATAAAAACAAAGGGTTCTTTAAGAAATTCAGTGGAGAGAAACTGGAGTGTTACTCTTGTGACGTCACAGTATTAGTTCTGCCCCCACTGCCGAGTTAAGCAGACCCTATATACTTTGAATGGTTATTAAAAAACATCAAGCATGTTACCTCTTTACAGGTTTTATCAGATTTTATAAAAAAAAAAAAAAAAAACCATGCGATATGGATTAAATGTATAAAAACTAAAGCTTCTTTAAGTAATTCAATGGAGAAGCGCGAGTCGTGTTACTCTTCTGACGTCACAGTATTAGCTCCGCCCCCACTGCCGAGTTGAGCAGACCCTGTTACTTTGACTCTGCACTAGCCCACGGGGATCAAATGTTCTGAAGAGAATTTATCATTTCTCAATCTAGGGATTTCGTGAAATCACTCACGAAATCCCTGGATTTCACATATTTGCTGTAACATAGTATATGGGTATGTATGTGTAGGTATATAAAGGTAGACAAAGTAATTCTTAAGATTGGCAAAAAATGTATAGGCTATTGTTCGCATTCCCTAGATTCAATAGTCCAGGCACCAAGCATTCAATATCGTAGCCCTTCACTACTTGGAAAAATTTTATTTTTTTTCCAGAAAGCAATTTTCATTTTAACGTCACTCCACTTTTAAGTATTAACGGAGTAAGGCAAGACATTTGGAACTACCTTATCAAGGTCTTTTAGTACACGACGTTGAGCTACGCCAGTTTTTGACGTCGTAACGGGCACTTCGTGGCACGAAGTGAGCTACTTTTCTTTTAATCAATCTCTTGACTTCAGTTGGACAGCTTTTTTGTTTTTTGTGTACTTGGCGGAGACTACAGTCATTTCATTTAATTGGTCATAATATATAAGGGAGCTAGGTAGTTAGACGTAGGCTCATTTATTTTCCCTTTGTGTATTAGTTTTAGATACAGACATTCAGGACTTTTAATGTGAAATTGATGTCTACACAGTTATTACTCAACGTTCCACAGTAGAGTAGTTACATGCGCGATCACTAATCATACTTTTCAAATGCATATATGTTTTCATTTTTAGGAATTGACTACTTATTGAAAAATCATCTGCTGCAATGCATCATATTAGCCAATCTATCTCTTTCATATAAAGGTTTCGAGATACCTGTACAATGAAGTATATATGCTGCATATCATTTTACAATATCATGGTACTTGTATTGGCACAGTACTGTATGTCGTATTAGATTTTTATTTATTTATTTACGCACTAAAACGTTTATTTCATTTTTGGTTTAACTGACTTTCGTTCAAAAGTTTCTTAATGTTATGCTCTTGTCTATTGGTAACCTTTTATTCTGTCTGTCTTGCGCTATTTTACTTTCTTGTAACGAATTTGTGATACCCGCGCAACTCGTTTACCTCTCGCCTCCATCATGGATCCAAAGTTGATCCAGGAATATATATATATATATATATATATATTATATATATATATATATATATATATATATATATATGTGTGTGTGTGTGTGTGTGTATGTGTGTATATATGTATATGTATATATGTATATGTATGTATATATATATATTGTATATGTATGTATATATACATGTATGTATCTATAATGTATGTATGTCTGTATGTAATGATGTTATAATATTTATGTAATGTATATTTATGTATGTATCATGTATATATGTTTATATGTGTATATGTATATATGTATATATATGTATTGTATATGTGTATATGTGTATATGTGTATATAGTGTAATGTGTATATTGTGATATTTTAATGTATATGTGTAATTTATATGTATATTGTGTATATACGTGTATCATTAGTATAGTTATATATTTATATAATAATATATATATATATATACATACGTGCATATATCTATATACGTATGATATATCTATTTAATACCATTGACTATAATTATATATCATACAATCCATCTATAATATATTACTATATAATATATACGTATATATCTTTCTATATATATATATTACATATATATATGTAATATATATTATATATCTTAATCTATATATATATCTATAATATATCTATATATATATATAGTATATATATATATATATATTATATATATATATTATATATATATATTTATCGGTATATAATATTATATATATTATTATATATATATATATATATTATATATAATATATATATATATATTATATATATAATGTATATATCTATATATCTATATATATATATACTATATATATAATATGTATATATATCATATAATATATATACGTATATCTAAGGTAATAATTCTTATTATATATATATACACATATATATTATATATGTACTATATCTATATTATCGTATATATATATACGTATATAATTTTGTATATATGCGTTGATATATATATCCGTATATATATATATATAGATATATATATATATATATATAATATATATATATATATATATTATCTCATATATATATAGAGTCGAGGTACCCGTTGTTTCCCGTGCTTGCTTTTTGAGGTCATTGATTTGCGGTGGTGCCAGGTCAAGAGATATGGCAGCCGAGTCAGGGAAATTTGCTGAACGCACGCACTCATGCGTACGTATATACATCATGACCACCCTTTTAAATTGCACATTCATGCAATAAAATAACAGATGCGTGGCTTATACGAACGGTAATGTATGCCAAACATCAATCAATGCTGAACCTCCTTTCGCAAAAGTCCTACATTTTCCGCAATGGTGTCGACTCCTTAGACGCACTATGACAAAGGACTATTCCTGAGACGCACCATGGCAATACTTAGACGTTTCTAGGTCACGCCTAGACTCTCACAAGTTGGTCCTGGGACACATGCATCCATCATTACGTCCCGGCCTACCGGGTCTCTCAGATCGGTCTAGACTTTCATTTTCCGGTTAAAGTGAAGCCTCCCCAACCAACAATGTAACCGAATCGGGAACTATATTTTCCCCAATTTGGTTTTTTTTCGTTGCATGACATTCCGAGTGACCTGTATTAACCGAGAACGTTTTACCTCCTTTGTTTATGTAATTTATACTTTTTCTCGTTTTTTTTTATAAGCCATTCCATCCCACGCATCTAGTCATGGGATGGTCTTCTTACCTGTTTTCTGCCGCATTGCATGACTTTTGGAGTGACCTATTTAAACTCGTAGCGTAATTTAGTATTTTTTCATATGTGCGTTTTGTTATTTGGTGTAATGTTGGTAGAATTTTTCTTATATATTTTTTTGCTTTTGGTAAGATTATAGAACGAGACGTCTGACCTTATTTCACTATTATCGACTTTGTGTTATTACATGAAATAATATTAATGTTATAACACCTCTGTCTCCTCTTGCTTGTCATTCACAGAGAATGATAGCGTTAAAATTCATGCGAATAGAGAGGGAGAGAAAGTTGAAAGAAGAGAGAAAACTAAATCTAAACCTATGAATTGAGGCTCACTTACAATAATATTCACATTCGAAATTTCAACGCGGAAAATAATGCGTGACAGCGTAAAGGAGATATATGTCGGCAGATTTTCACGAGAATAATTATATGGTTATATATTATGTGCATAATAATATATATATATATATATATATATATATATATATATATACTGATCACTTTTTACCAGATGCCTTGGTAATTGTAATAGTCGCAATTCACTGTCAAATTTTAGAATTCTTCATACTTTTTGGATACGCGTCACTACAAAGCCTTAGATCCCTTCGCAAGAAATACATTATATATATATATATATATATATATATATATATATATATATATATATATATATATTTCCATCAAAGTAAACGACAAGCATAAAAGATAAAGAAAAAAGCGAGAGTTCGCAAGACTTATAACTCGTAAAATTGTAGAGAAAACGTTTGACGGTGATTTCATGCCATTATTCCCGCAGCCGAGCCAGAGACAATTGTACCTTCGTAGAAAGTGATTCGAAAGTGAGAGTGAGCGATGATACGAGCCGACCTTTCGGCCGGTTACAAACTGCCATTTAAACCAAACCGCGGGAACGGGTTTTGTTTCGCGCCAAAAGAAGTAAAATGATGTGACTCGCTGACAAAAGAACGGACGCGATGGGGTGTGTCTCGCGGTTGATTATGAGCGTTCTAAAAGCGTTTGACAATGATATTTTTTCTCAGGGTTATAATTGCCGAGAGTGATTACAGTTTTTTTTTTTTTTTTTTCTGAGAGACAAATCTGGGAAAGTAGACAGAAGAGGAAGTCGGAATTCCCCTGTCTAGAGGAAAAGTGTTGTTCTTTTTTCAGTTCTGTCTTTCTTCCGTCTTACGTCCCGTAGGGGCTATTGCCCTCTAGTGCACCTCACGAACTGCCCTGTAGGCATTACTAAACGGTGCTTGCAGCGATCCTGCAACCCTTAGCTGTAGGTACCCACTTATAGCTCCCTCATTTCACTTGTCTTGAGCGATGAATAGCCGATAGGCCTAGTGTATAGATATGGTTATTGGTTAGTGCCTCAGTGCTTGGCTTGTCAGCCTAAATCTAACTTGAATCGATCCCAGTCTCGTCTCTCTCTCTCTCTCTCTCTCTCTCTCTCTCTCTCTCTCTCTCTCTCTGCACATTTCGTTTCCGTTTCTCAGTTTGCTTTCTGACATCAATTTGATACACTGTCGTTTGCACCAGGACGCCAATGTTTGTTGCAAGTATCAGTAAAAATTGTTTGCAGAATATTAATATAAATTTAAGAGTTTCGGTTTTTGCAGGAGCAATTTCAGAGTTAGGTTCGCGAATAAAGAAGTAGCTTCGTATGAAATGACACCCCCTATCCTGTCGACTCTTCGAGTTTCTGCAATTTTTTTTTATATATATCTACAGTGACAAAATCATATAAATCACATATCTACCCTCGACAGTAAAAGCAAAAATGACGAAAGCGCCTCAGTGGCGTGATCGGTATGGTCTTGGCATGCCAACTCAGTTGCCGCGAGTTCGATTCTCGGGCATTCCACTGAGGGGTGAGTGATGTGTAGTTCTTGTGATAGAAGTTCACTCTCGACGTGGTTCGGAAGTCGCGTAAAGCCGTTGGTCCTGTTGCTGAATAACCACTGGTTCCATGCTACGTGAGAACACCTTACAAACAAACAAAAATGACCAAAGGCAGACCGTTGCAGGACTGTAGAGATGATGTGATTTCCTTCCGAGAAAATGATATATTCGAATGCAATTCTCAGATTCTAGGAGTGCGTAAACGTTCTGTTACTACAAAAGGGATGTGACGCAGCTTGCCGAGTAACGATAAATAAATTCTGGTGGTCATCAATTTTTTTTTGTTTATTGGACAAAATGTTTTATAAGTGTGATTCATCTCAAGACATGAAATTAAACAAAATATGAATGTAAGCAAAGATTTTTACACATTCATACACCCACATCACACACATTTTATATATAGGTAATATATATTATATATAAACATATGTATCTCTATATACATACATACACATTTATTATATGCACTAAATATAGATTTCTCAATACCTTGGTAATAACTTACACCTAAGATGAATTATAACTGTCAAACTCTTCTCCGCCAACCAGGATTCGAACTGTGTGCCTTAGGCCTACAAACAACGGTAGACATTGACAAATAAACATAGGTACAAACATCCCATTCCAAGTATTGTCCTGTAGGACGCCAGAGGGAGGGTCCTCACGGATGCATGCAATCTGCACATCCATGACGTTAGGACGATTTCCTGCTGACGTGGCTATCTCTTATTTTGTCATTATCTTTCTCACAACTGGAATAAGTGTCAGCGCTTTCTTAATGACATCCATGGTGCTTTCTCCTGCGCTGTTGAAAGTGCCGTTCTCTCTCTCTCTCTCTCTCTCTCTCTCTTTCACAAAGAAAAGCAGTGCGCTCAGGCTTCAAGCGCAGCGCTGTCTTGCCAAGCCATTTCGCTTCGTTTCGTATCTGAGAAGGGTTTCTGGTCTTGTACCTTTAAATTAATTCATTTGCGTTCACGTTTTCGGTAGATATCAACAGTGCGATTTATATCAAAAGAGTCCATGTTCGCTTTATCGAAAGACTTATGCATAGACAGAACCTGCGTACCAGAAAGGCATATTTCGTCGTTCATTGTTAACTTCTTTCATTTATTCCCTGGGTCTCCTTCCACCCATTTAGTTATACAATTCTCTGAAAATAATAATGTATTTCAATTTTTTACATTTCCTGAAGTGTTATTCGATTCACTTATCGTGGCTATGTTAATTTTTTAATCGTCAAAACGTCATTACATATAAATCTTGCATATTATTTCAGGCAAGTTTCCGACCTCTTTGAAGTCATAACATTTAGATCCGAGAAGCTATTGGAAAAAATTGTAGATACTCTAAGGACCTATTTATCTATTCTCTCTTTACGTCTGACCTCTTGAGTAACCAGAAGTTAACCAAGACGCGTGATTTAACATATTGCAAAGCGACTTACGTAGGCTTACAGATTTAGCAATTATAATTATCTCTCGGTAATTTGAAGTGTAATGAAATCATCGTAGGCGTGAGTCTTCCCAGTAGGTTTTGACGTCACAAATGTCATTTTTCTGTAACCTTAGGATGGGTCATCACTGTAGTTAAAGCATATCTTCTACACACGTTGGCGATTTATTGGAGACACATCGCAAACAGGGTATATACTTATCGAGTGTTCAATTATGTGTGTCATTCGGTGTAGCTTTATTTAAGTCAAGATGGCGTGACGTTACTTCTGGTTTCTGCTCCATTGGCGTCCTTGAGTAAGATTCTCCTGTGAGCGACCGACAGGGGCTGAATCTGTTTGTACTTTCTTGTTTGGGTTTGATCATTCATCAGCTGATTAGTTTTTCTTGTTGTAATTCACTGAAAGAACATATGCATACAAGATTATTCCTCTCATATATTATTATTATTATTATTATTATTATTATTATTATTATTATTATCATTATTATTATTATTATTATTAACTAAAAGCAATAAATTTGGATAAATTGGATAATTAAGCATATCCCACATTACTGAAGCAGGGCTAATTGTCAACGGGATATGAATTATTAGCTCAAATAAATTTAAAACTTCGTTTTCCTCTTTTACGCTTCACGCACATTGAGCTCCGTTGGATGACCCAATTACGAAAATTATTTGTCCATGTCAAATCACTGACTTTTGTTTAACCGACTCTCACAGTCTTATGTGAGTCTCCCATAGTCTGGATTGTCTCGTAGTCTGAGCTTTTATCTCACGATCTGGACTGTCTCTCAGTCAGAATTGTTTCTCACAGTCTGAACTCTGTCTCACAGTGAATTGTTTTTCTCACAGTCTGAACTGTCTCCTACAATCTGGAGTGTCTCTTACAGGCTGAACGGCCTCCCACAGTCTGAACTGTCTCTCACAGTCTAAACTATCTCTCTCAGTCTGAACTGTCTCTCGCATTCTAAACCCTCTCACAGTCTGACCTGCCTGACAGTCTGAACTATCTCTCACACAGTCTGAACTCTCTGTCTTAGGTGCCTCTCGTGGCCCATAACTTGCCGGTATGAATGCAGGTATTACGTATCGTGCAATGTTTTCTGCTGGTGTCATTTTTTACACGTAATTCGTGCGAGGTTTTGTTGATCTATTTAGGGGGATTAACGATTCCTTCCCACCTCTTCCTCCGCTATTTTCTTGTTTCTTCCTTTATTCTGCACCTTTTCCCGTTTTTTTCCGCTTTTTGCTTTTTTCTCCACCTCTTCCTGTTGTCTCCACCTTTTCAGATTTTCTCCAGCTTTTACATTTCCTCCACATTTTCCGGTTTTCTCCACCTTTTCAGATTTTCTCCACCTTTTCCTCTTTTCCGCCACCTTTTCCTCTTTTCTCCACCTTTTCCTTATATTTCCCTCAATCTTTTCCTTATTTTTTCCTCTCCACCCTTTCCTCTTTTTCTCCACCTTTTCCTGTTTTCTCCACCTCTTCCCTTTTTTCTCCACATTTTCCTTTTATTTCCTCTCCACCTTTACCCTTTTTCTCTACCTTTTCCTCTTTTCTCCACCTTTTCCTTTTCTTTTTTCTTTAATTTCCTCTCTTTCTCACTTATTGCTCACTGGCTTCCTAACTTCCTTTCCTATCTCATCGACCTCTTCTTCTCCCCCTCCTCCCCCAGTTTTCCCCATCCCTTTCCTCCTCATAATCTGTTACCTCCCCCCATCCTACATCCTATCCGACCCCCACGTCCCACTCGTCATGCAAAACTCATTTACTATAACGTCTTGCAAGACACGAGATCAAGGTGGACGCCGATAAAACTGATAAGCATTTTTCTTTCTTTTCTTCATAATGTACCGCTTTACTGCTTTCGGTGAATAATAACCATGTAGCATATATTTCGTTGTAATGCTTAGATTTGTATTTTTATGGCCTGACTCATTGTGTTTATAGATTTTAAGATGATCATCTTTGTCTTATGCTTTGACTGTAACATATACATAGCATTTTATCACTACATCAGTATCATCATCAGTATGACAGACGTATGACACAGATCGACAGATAGAGGTGAAATGTGCACTATCTGCTAACGATTTGACGTGACGTTTATGCGACTACTGTGCAGATGTAAAAAGCTAATTTTTGGTGTATCAGACACTTCAGCTCAGGAGGTCTGGCCGGAGTAAAGGACTGATTTATTATTATTATTATTATTATTATTATTATTATTATTATTATTATTATTATTATTATTATAGTACCTCTTGCACGGTCTTTCTAAAGGTGCTTCTACAATGCAACTAAAAATGTTATAAACTCATGTTGGCAACATAACATATATACATATCCCAGTCAGGGTGAATACAAGTCAACAACTTATATACTGATAGTCTTAACCTGTGCTTCATAAATTGTTCATTATTAACTAAAGATTTCGTTCCTTGACTTATTTTTTACATGTTTGTGATACGTATGTGATAAGTTACCAACATGTATTTATGATATGTTTTTACCAACAGAAAATAAATCCGTTCTCAAAAGAACCTTCATGTCTGGGCCAGTACTTACGACGCTCCTGATTGGCTGTTGATAAGCCCATCACAGGGCTGGAAACTCTTGTCTCTCTCGCGAGTTCACATAGGCAGGATGTATGTATTACCTCTCTTGAGGGATACTTCTGTCAAAAGTATCCCTCATTAGAGGTGCAACATACATCCTGCCTATGCGAACTCTCTCGAGAGACTGAGAGTTTCCAGCCCTGTGATTGGCTTATCAACAACCAATCAGGAGCGTTGTAAGGGACTACTGGCTTAGACATCAGATGCATGGTTAATGTAATTCTACTATAGCTACAACTCTGTCCGTATTACATCGGCAGTTATTTTAATTAAGTCCGGTGTGTTTGTAGATCCAGTGTTGAAAACATTGAATGTCTTGTGGAGAGCCTAATGAAAATAAAGGAACAAAAAACAAGAAATGTAGATCGAGAAATGGATTAATTTTGTGATTTTTATAAAGATGGCATTACGCAGTATAAATGGCTTTTAGTTTCAGTATTGCACGCATGGATATGAAAGTAGCAAAAACTGGAAAGCAGCGACTTTTACTTTATACACGAGTTTTGCATGCGAGAACACGAGAGATAAAGGCAACGCTTTTACGTGGAAAGTTATAATGACTGCTTCGTCAATTTTTGTTAAGAAGACAAAGTACTTCCCAGCACGAATTCAGAAGTAGCGAGAGAGGGGAAATTGCTTTCCATGTCTGTACAGAAACAAAAAGGGGATTTGGAAGATATGCTCAATGGAATGGGTCTAATTTAAGAATTTAGTTGTTTTTGGTAGACCATTGGGAATGTGAAGCTCGAGAGAAGCGCCTCAGTGGCGTGATCGGTGTGGTCTTGGCCTGTCACCTCGGTGGCCGCGAGTTCGATTATCGGGCATTCCACTGAGGGGTTAGATATGTGTATTCCTAATGGTAGAAGTTCACTCTCGACGTGGTTCGGAAGTCGCGTAAAGCCGTTGGTCCCGTTGCTGAATAACCACTGGTTCCAGGCAACGTAAAAACACCATGCAAACAAACAAACAAACAAAACTCGAGAGAGGAGGTAAATGTTGACTGGGATAAAACAAAAGAAAGAAAATAAAGCCAGGGCCAAGTGGAATGAAGAGATGGTACTCTTGTCATTAAAGGATTTTCAAAATTATAGCTTAGGGAAAAATGGAAGTGCAGTAGTCACTTGTCATTAGTTCAGTCTCTGAAATTCAAGGATAATCTGAAACTCCTATGAGTAAGAGCCCGTGCTGGCATATAAGGCCAGCTTATTAAAAAACAACAGGAAATAAACCTAAACAGTAATTACTGCTCCATTCATAATAAAACTTTTGAATCGTGGATGGTAACCCAGTGCTGAAAAATTCCACAACGCTGAAATAGATATAAACCCTGTTACAGTGGAATAGAAATGGATTCTGTTGGAAGAATAAAAATAGATTATTGTTTCACTGGAATAGAAATATATTATATTCCACAGAATCAGAAATAAATTCATATTACTCCAGAAAAGAATGTTTTATTTTCAATCCAGTGTAGTAATTCTTCGCTTACCTCTCGTGAGTACATAAACAACTCGACTAGATAAGTATAATTTCCCAGTACCCGGAAGCGCCTTACTTCCTGACATATTTTTCGCAGTGCCCTGGTTATTCCTCCGTCGCTAACAAAGACCGTGCTTGCGTGGAAGCATGGCTCGCCGAGCATTGTAATTATTGTCCTAGGACGTCTCGTAGGTCATGAAGGAATGTAGCGCAGTGATAATTCCCGCGCGCACAACGCGTGACCTCTTTCCTCTTACTGTACCAGGGTTCAGACACTAGTCTTTCTTCCATCATACTTCCCACCCTCTCTGGCATTCCATTGAGGGGTCAGAGATGTGTATTTCAGGTGACAGAAGTTCACTCTCGACGTGGTTCGGAAGTCTCAACGTAAAGCCGTTGGTCCCGTTGCTGAATAACCGCTGGTTCCATGCAACGCAAAAACACCATACAAACAAACCAACTAACTTCCCACCCTCTCCTAAGAAACACTTGTTTCATAGTGCACCTACGAGATTCCTCTGTTACACCTTTAAACCCTTCTTTAACCTCAATTAACCCTTTCAGTGATGAATGACCTCATAGGCGTCAGCGATTTACCTCTGGCCTGACTTATGTATGAATCTTAATTTCACTCCACATGACGCGAGTAAGAAGTATGACTCGTCATGAAGTGCGCAGACTTGACACTGGAAAATACTACGTAAATTCGCGTTTGGCACCAAAATAATTTTCCTAATAATGTAGTTAAAATGATTAAAACGTAATTGCTAATTAGAAGTGTCGTTCAAGACAGCAGATTATTACTGAGCATTTCTTTAACAAAATATCTTGGGAGCGAATACAGATTAGATATAGTAGAAGAATTAGATGAGCACTGTAATTCAGATACTAGACTTTGTGTATGACTACAAATATTTACCCATATAGGCCAAAGCTAGGACAGCTGGGAAGGGTCACGTAAATTCTGTTTACCTAAAGTTGCATCTGAATCTATCCTTAAGTTTTCACGTAATCCAGGTAACAGATATTTGTTTTCACGTGATTAAGGCCACTGAGTAAGGCCCCGTCCACACGGTCGAGCTTTGGTCGACGAACTTTGTCCGATGTGACGTCTGAAGCGTAGAAACAGCGAGAAAAGTCAGAACTTTGCCGCGGTTTCTCCGCTTCTGACATCACATCGAACAAAGTTCGTCGAGCAAAGCTCGGCTGTGTGGACGGGGCCTAATAGACATTAGTTTTCACGTAATATAGGTAACAGATATTTGTTTTCACGTGATTAAGGCCACTGAGTAGCAGACATTAGTTGTCGCGTAATCCAGGTAACAGTGAGTGACAGATATTCGTTTTCATGTGATGATGGTAACAGTGTAACAGACAATAGTTTTTACGCATTCTTGGTAACAGATGGGCCGACAGACAGGTGAACCGAACAAGTAATATACTTCCTTGACTTAGGTTTGAGGACAAAAGGTTTTTGTGTTCATATAGTTTCTCCAAATGAGTTTCAAGGTTTTATTATACAGATCTATATATATATATATATATATATATATATATATATATATATATATATGTGTGTGTGTGTGTGTGTATGTATGTATAAAAAAAACTGAAATTGTGTTGATACGAATAACACCTGCCCTTTTATATAACTTAACAGTTTCTCCTACCGAACACCTGCTCCTCTCCTGCTCTCCTCTCTCTCGTCTCTCCTCTCCTCTCTATCTCTCTCTCTCTCTCTCTCTCTCTCATTTTACGTCAGATAATGATTTTCCTGGTAGGAGACAGCTGCTGAGAATTTCCAGAAAGTTTCAGAGAAAAGTTATTTTCATTCAGGAATTTCCCGATTTACAAATTTGATGACTGTTCAGTTATTTCGTAATAATTAGGTTCCATTAGCGGAGCCTGATGATTCAGTTTAATGTGGCCTTTAGAAAAACTGTAGCAATTTCTTATTACTTTTAAAACTGTGGAAAAACTAGCACACATACACTCGCATACTATATATATATACATATATATATATATATATATATATATATATATATATATATATATATATATATATATATATATATATATATATATATTATATATATATATATATATTATATATATATATATATATATATATATATATATATATATATATATGTATATGTATGTGTATGCACGTATGTTTGCATGTATGTATTATTTGCCAACAGGAAATACCCAGATACTTGAGTCACCTTGGAGATGATCAGATGTAAACCAGAATCGATAAAAAAAAGTCCTTGTGCTAGAGAATGCGGGAACGGGGAAAATATATATTTCCGGATACTCCCGATGACAATAACCCTTGCAACGCCACGCAATAAAAATCGATCAGATAGTGAATAGATTATTCAGTCAGTCAAGATAAGGCAAGTTTAATTAGTGACGATCAGGTGTTATGTATCTAAATAAGACAGTGGTCCTGTGGTTACCGACCCGAGATAGACCGTGCTGCGCTGGAGATCGTTAACCTTAGCAGTTAATTGTGTTCCTGGCTGATAGTTGGCTTCGGATGGTGTGAGAGGGTATGAGGCTAGCAACTCCATTCCAAAACAACTGTTTGATCTGTGAAGACTCTCCTGCCCTCTTAAGGGAAAAGACGTATAGCAAATATAAGTAAGTAGATGAAAAAAAAATGGGGAAAAACTAGTAGATTACAGAGTATGCTGAGGAGGTTTTTAACAAGAAAACTTTGCCCACCTTTGATGCTGAACTACTTTTTGTAATGGACTCTGTTTCATAGAGTCAGAGTCTGCGGTAGGATACAATTTGCGTACTGGCTAGTCTTCTTTTTGTTGGACACAAGCACTATATATATATATATATATATATATATATATATATATATATATATATATAATCTATAATATATATATATATACATATATATATATATATATATATATATATTATATATATATATATCTATATATATATATATATATATAATATATATATATATATATATATATATATATATATATATATATATATATGCTAGTTACAACTCAAACAGCTATGGAAAGATAATGATGGGAATAATAACAATAAGAAACAGAAAAAGAGCTACATGGATACGAGAGCAAACTAAAGTATAGGATATTCTAACAAGTAAGAAAAAGAAATGGGCGTGGGCAGGACATTGTAATGAGAATGTCAGATAATAGATGGACGAAAAGAATAACTGAATGGGTCCTTAGAGATTGCAAACGAACCAGGGGAAGGAAGAGAAGACGATGGATTGACGAGCTCAGAAAATTTGCGGGTATAGATTGACATAGAAAGACCGTAAACAGACGAGAATGGAAGGACATGTCTTAGGCCTTTATTCTGCAGTGGACTAGCAACGGCTGATGATATATATATATATATATATATATATATATATATATATATATATATATATATATATATATATATATATATATATATATTTATACACCAAACCATCAAGTAAGTAAATATCATACTCAATGTAAAATCAGTTAACCAATTGTTCACATACCATATACTCATAGTTTAAAAAAAACCAAGTCCGTTTGAAAATGTAAAAACCAAGACATCCTCTGATTACTCATGAGACGAGCACACTATAAAAATATGCCCGGCCGAAGCGGTCAAAACCAGTCAAACCGTCAGCGCGTCCGGGTATCACGAATTC
>NC_061094.1:32945384-33016998 GCF_015104395.2 Macrobrachium nipponense
TTAAAACATATAAACTCACGTCTGTAATTTAACACAAACAGATTAATTGCAAGTAAACGACATGTGGGTAGTTCAAACAAATACTTCATACGATCATCCAGTATTTGCCAAAGATTCGTTCTCCACTTATCGTTGGTGTGTTCAACCTGTTTGTGATATGTATAAGTGGTAAATTCTCGGCGTGTGTGTGTGTGTGTGTGTATGTGTGTGATATTTTTATTTTAATGTAAGGTGAACGCACCCGTTGTCCAGAAATACGACAACCCCTTTCGCTTTTTTCTTCACATAATAACATGTCTTTTGATTCCTGACAGAAGGTACCTGACTCATGATCCTCTTACCGTGCCTGATCTTACTGCCAGATATAATAAATTCACTGTAACTCGACGTATAAATTTAGAAGGAACACTAACCTTTTCATGCAACGGATTCCATATTGATATTCTGCGCATCGTCTACCGCTGGTTATACGCTGTTATTTTATCCAACATTTGCTTCGTGTACATTCAGTTACAAACCCTTCCCCCTGATTCAAGATCTGCACATGAATGCGAAGATGTTTCCCTGATGTTTACTTTAGTACGGCAGTGACTCATTTTGTGTTATTCAGTGCGAATGTACGATGTTATCTTGGTGAGTCACTCTGCTCCCTGTAGACTGGTTCAGTGGTTCTGCCGCGAGTGGTGTCTTTGGTAAATTTATGGACGACGTTGTGAGGCATATCCATGCCCTTTTTAATCGTAGATACCCCTGAAATAGTCGGTAAACAACTAGGGGCATAATTCAACGCTCAAGTGAACAGATACAAGTCGGTTTTTAACAAAACTTTCCAATTTGCTCTTCGCCGCCCATATGAGTATAGCCCAGGTCTCCATCTGCTACCAATCAAACCCATGTAATAAAAATATCAAAACACATATCTGCGTAAAAATATTCCGAAACTTTCGCTTATTTGACCAACGAGCCTCGTCAGCTGTGGCTGTGCGAATTTATTGTAACAGTTTTTGTGAAATTCAATGCCACCGCATTTTATTTTTTTTTTACCGTGTAGGTATCTCGGTATGTAGACGAGAGCTTATTGTCATGGCTGACAAAATAAGGCGTTGGGTAATATACACCGTTATTGGTGCATCCAAGGATACGTGGAGGTTACATAGGAGGACAGGAGTCTCATGACACTCTTGTTCTTCAAACACGTACTTTTGCTTTCCCCATAAATTGGTAGTTGTGCATTTAGTAGTGACGGTAATGAACTAAATTCGTGTGAGATTGTACATTCACCTCCTATTGCTGGCGTACTCGACCATAGCAAAAGTATTATCGTTTTAGGATGAAATCTTTATTGTAACAGCTGTGATGTTGCTTGTATTCTTTAAGACGTAATTCTTCATCTTTAGAGTAACCTAGAACACAAAATACAGGACGTTTAAGAACACTTCATACAAATCTTTTCGTCCTTTAGATTTAATTTGACTGTGGGTTCATTTCGTGTCATTTCCCTCTACTCACAAATCAGCAGCCGTTCAGAACTGTTATTTTTAAAGACTACATCTTCTTAAGATTTCTTGATTCGCGGCGCACGCATCCCGTCAAACAAAAGTGACTTCGTAGCAGAGGCCAGAAGCAAAAATTCTTTTTAGTTCATCGTCATATTTTTAACAAAGGGGTCTGAATTTTTAACCCAATATTCCTTTTATCAAATGTACCAGCGCCATTAGGCTAGTCTCATTACCACCAGCGCAGAGTTCCGGCGTTGGATACCTGCAGCTGCAACTTCTGCAAGGTTATTGGAAGCTCCAGGCAAGGGCTCAGGTGGGCTGAAACCAGTTTGGTCCGGTTCAAGTAGCGTGGTGATGGGTGGGTAGGAGGGGGGCCGGGGAACGGGTAGATATAGGGATAGAGGAAGGTAAGAACCACCATGGTATGTTCTTCGGGTCTCGTGTTGGTACGCAAAGGGTCCCTTCCGTTTGTTTAGCCTGTTTATCGTTAGATCTAAAAATGCCTCGTATGTCATATAGCTCATCTTCTGGATGGAACCACCTGACACGCATATATATATATATATATATATATATATATATATATATATATATATATGTATAACAGAATCACGAAAGTTAGGAACGTGATAAATCCATAAATAAAGATAAATGCCACGAAGGAAAAATAAACGAAGGAGTCTGCGAGATCTTTCGGCTGACAAGCCCTTTACTGAAGCAGCTACTGTATATATATTATATATATATATATATATTGTGACGAAGTGGCCTAGAGTATCTGGGTCTGGATACCATTAATACTTAGAGGAAGTAGCCAAAGATCTATGTCTGGACACCATTAATATTTGTTAACCCATTTGTGCTTGTTAGCGCAAGAGACCCTTTTATTCCTGGGTCTAGGACACCCCTTGTACTTGGGGCACAGTTTGATCAAGTACTTGGTTATTGCTTACCTCACTACAGCCAGACACCTGATCCTTCATCACAAATACTAAACGACTGAATACTCTAAAGGTAACAGTGATCCCTTATAGAACTGAACAGTCAAGAAAACAATCAGTCTAAGTTCATTAAAATGGATGTGAGGTAATCTTAATTAAAGGGCATCACTCCTTCTGCAATTTCAAATCTAAGTATTTCCCTGATTCTGATTCATTTGAGGGAAACGGCACAATTACCATTCTATATTTCTACCCATACAAAAATAAAATATAATACTGGTGGTATAATAAAATGCTCATATAAATTTTAAATACAAAAATTTATTTCTAAATTCAAAATTTTTAAGTGAAATTCACAATCTCAGGGAAATTGTTATTACTTGAAAACAAAAGTTTAATTAATTCTTGAATTAATTATTAAGCAAAATTAAATCAAAGTTTATCAAGAAAATTAATTAAATTAAATTATAAAGCAATAATTAAATTTGAAATGAAATTTAATTAAACAAATTAATTTGCAAGTGTTAGATTCAAACAATTACACAATAGAATATTAGTCAAACTAATTAACCCTCTTACGCCGAATGGACGTATTAAACATCAAGTCAAAATGTCTCCTGTATGCCGAATGGACGTATCATACGTCGACTCAAAAAAGTTTTTTTAAAAATTCGCGGAAAAATACTTATAGGTCTACCAGCCGAAAACTTTTGAATCACGCGCCTTGGGGGATGCTGGGAGTTCACTGATCAAGGCGTTATTTTGTTTACAATCGTTACGCAGGCGCGCAAGCGCGAATTTCTTTCTTATCGCACTAAAAAGTATCAGTGACACATCTCAAAAATTATTTCGTCACTTTGACATAATTTTTGCACCATTTTAAATTATCCTTTACATGAAGTGTTATATATGAAAATGTGCGCAATTTCATGTAAAATACAACAAAAAAATACTCATGATTGTAGCTTTTATCAGTTTTGAAATATTTTCATATAAATAACGATAAGTGCCAAAATTTCAACCTTCGGTCAACTTTGACTCTAGCAAAATGGTCGAGAAACGCAATTGTAAGCTAAAAATCTTATATTATAGTAAAATCCAATCATATGCCTTCATTTTGCAACAAATTGGACGTCTCTAGCACAATATTTCGATTTATGGTGAATTTATGAAAAATCTTTTTCCTTACGTTCGCGCGGTAACTCTTCCGATAAATTTTTTTGCACCATTTTAAATTTGCCGTTACATAAAGTTTGATATATTTAAATGTGCGCAATTTCATGCACAATACAACTAAAAACAACCCATGGTTGTAGCTTTTATCAGTTTTGGAATATTTTCATATAAATAACGTTAAGTGCAAAAATTATAACTTTCGGTCAACTTTGACTACCGAAATGGTCGAAAAACGCAATTGTAAGCTAAAACTTTTATATTCTAGTAATATTCAATCATTTACCTTCATTTTGCAACGACTTGGAAGTCTCTAGCACAATATTTCGATTTATGGTGAATTTATGAAAAAAATAAAAATATTTTCCTTACGTCCGCGCGGTAACTCTTCCGAAAAAATCTGGATTTTTTTTGTGCGATTGTCGAAATGTTTGCACCAATTAAAATTAGCTGTTACATTAAGTTTTATATATGAAAATGTGCGCAATTTCATGTAGAATACAACTAAAAATGATTGAAGCTTGTAGCTTTTCTCTTTTTTAGAAATATTTGCATATAAATCACGATAAATAGAAAAAAAACCACGTTCGGTCAAATTTGACTCTACCGAAATAGTTGAAAAACGCAATTGTAAGCTAAAACTCTTACGGCTTAGTAATATTTAGTCATTTATCTTCATTTTGAAACAAATTTGAAGTCTCTAGAACAATATTGTGATTTATGGTGAATTTTTGAAAAATATATTTAACTTCCCTCCGCACGCCGATTCGCGGCCGCAAGTCTCCGAAATGCGTACATCGCATTATCCTAATATTTGCTCCTTTTCATATTAGCCTTTTTATAGAGTTTCATATATCAAAATGTGCGCAAACTCATGAAGAATACAATAAAAAATAATTGAATGTTGTAGCTTTTCCCATCTCTGAAATATGTGCATATAAAAAAATATATATAAAAATTTCGACATTCGATCAACTTTAACTCGTCCGAAATGGTCGAAATCTGCAATTCTAATCTAAAACTCTTACAGTATCTTAATATTCAATCATTTTTCTTCATTTTGAAATAAATTGGAAGTCTCTAGAACAATATTTAGATTTACGGTGAATTTTTGAACATTTTTTTACGTCCGCTCGTTACGAATTCGTACATCATTTTGTGATAATATTTTTCTGGTGTTGCTTTTATTGTTTTACAATGTATTATATATCAAAATGATTCCAATTTAGTGTACAATACAACGAAAAAAAAGTAACACGTTAGCTTTGACCGTTTTTTGCACAGCGTGATTTAAATACAGTTATGTATGAATTTTTTTTTCGCTACCATATATCGCATTATTTACATATGATAATGATATTATTTTTCCTTTCTGATGGTTGCATACTAAACTTCAGGCAATGACAAAAAAAGGAGCCAAAAATGAACTCTTAATCTTCAAAACTAAGCACGCTGTGATTTTTTGAACAAATTATTTTTTCCGCTTCCGCGCTCACTCAAAACCGACCCCGGCATACGGGAGAGGTTTTGATTTTTAGGGCTTCGGCGTAAGAGGGTTAAAAAAAATAAAGACAGTGCAAAAACCATAAATGCTTGATATGAAAACGATTAAAGCATTGACAGTACAAACATTAAGCATATAAAATGGATGTGTCAAAAGAACAAAGCATAAGAAAAATTTATTGAAAATGATAATTTTATCCAAACTGTAAAATAAAACCTCAAATTGCACTTCAAAACATTTGTAAAATACCTTTTATACGTAGTTGCAACTTCTCCCTCGAAAGACAAGGCCTGTTACAATCTTCAACCTTTCGTGGGCGCCTTCACAAAAATAATAATAATAACACTATGCTCAGATTCCACAAACAACACATATATTACTAAGAATTATATAATAATGAGTGACCAGCTCAAATACAAATGTGAGTTACATTATGCTAATGAAACAGTCTCGCGAGCAAGCGAGCACGAGAGAGAGAGCTTTAAGAGAGAGAGAGAGAGATTTCTCCCTAACGCACCCAACCAGGTATCGTAAGCGTATGGGCATATGGGGCGATCAGCATCGAGTTCAAGACGAAAACATATTAAGTCATCTATGTTAAACATGAATAACATCATTGTAGGGAAGGTTCTCGAAGGACTTGATGCTGCCTGGGAGATCCCTACGCATGTTTGCGCGGATAAAGAAATCAGCTGGCTCAGGGATTCTCAAGGTGTGATTAACAACCTTCTCTATTACTCTTTCTCTCTGTCTTACATACATTTTTCATCTCTCTGCCTTATGTATGTTTAAAAATGAAAAGTTACACTACTTAACACGTATTATCTTTAAATGTTGGAATCTGAATTGAAAAACATACATTTCACAACATTATACACAGTTTCTGAGGTGAATTAATCATATTACCAAAAGTATAATTGCATTACAAAACTTACATTATAAGAATATATATATATATATATATATATATATATAAATATATATAATATATATATATGATATATATATATATATAAATATATTATATGTATATACTATACACATATGGGTGTGTATGTGTTTTAATAGAAGTTATACTTTCTAAAAAGCATGCAGTAAGAACCAAAAGGTATACCTAAATCGGCTGAACAATTTATTGACAATAGCGATTTTGTTCAAGTTTCCAGCTGTGATATCTGACAGGATCATATATATCTATATATATATATATATATATATATATATATATATATATATATATATATATATATATATATATATACAGGGTTGTCCAATTTCTGTTCCCATTAGCTTAATCATTCTTCTTTGAAGTTACGTCAATTATATTAGTCAAGGACGATGCTTCAGTTACGACTTGCTAGAGATCTATCACAACACAGCCAGTTGCTCAGTGGAGCCAGCCATCCTGTTGGATATCACAGCTGGAAACTTATAGAGCAATTCTCGTGCTTTTTAGGGAAATGATTTAACTGATTCATATAGTTTGGTTAGTTACTAGTACGATGTTGAAGTTTCCATTGGAAAAAAAAACTTATAACACCGCGTGAAGAGAATACTTTAGAAAGTAAACGCTACGCATCACTTTAAACGTGGCCTCGCCCACTCGCAGATTCCCACGGCAACAATTCCAGTCACTAGATCTAAATTTCAGTATCGAAAAGCGACGACGCCGCCTCACGATTTCGCCATCACCAACACCACCATCACCAGCACGGCCCTCTGAAGACATGCATCCGGGAAACCCGTCTGTGGTGGAGAGCCAGGCAGCAGAAACTGGACTCGGTGGAATGCTGGAAAGTTGGTGTTGGAAGAACCATTTCCGACCTTTTTTCCTCTGTCGTTTGGTGGCCACGACTCTCGGGTTCAATTTCCGATGAATCACTCGGCGTCTGTCAATCGCTTTTCCCAATTTTCGTTGGCAGTTGTACGCCCAGTTAAATGTGGCTAGATAGTCTCAACCCTTCTTGTTATGTTTAAAGAGGAAATGGAGTCTTTAGTTGTACGCCCAGCTAAATATGGCTAGATAGACAACTGTTCTTGTTATGTTTAAAGGGGAAGTGGAGTCTTAAAAACAGGGGGTTTAAACCTGGGTTATGCGTGTACGTGCTTCCCTTGGGTCTCGAATTAAATGTACAGTTTCAGCCATTTCATTAACTCCGTTTGCAGCTGACGTAATAGTAATGTATTTTGTTTTTGCAGCTTAGTACCAAAACTCTGAAAATTGGCTGCACAGCCAGAGGTAAATAATTATAGAATATTGGAATTCTTTATGTTTACAATATTATTGGTTATGTCTGGAGAGATATATACTTACTTCCCCTCAGTACAAAACTTGCAAATATACACAATGGAGTGTTTTTCTGAGTTGGTTTTGTTTTCCCACGTTATACATAGTGAAGAGGGCACATTACTGACATTGCAAATGCCTGAAAGGGTAGGTAAGGGGGGAGAAAAAGGTTGAAAACCAGTTGAATGCGGTTAGATCAACTTGGTGGGGGGAGGTAGCTACAGTGACTTTGATGACGTCCTTGGCGAGTGCGAAGGGGAAATAGACTTGATCAGGCGTGTAGTAGTACCTCGTAGCAGATGAGGAGGGCTTTTCCCCCAAACACAATCTTTTACGTCATTCGATGACGTAGGCAATGGGACGAAAAAAGGGACAGAGTATCATTATGTCGGCAAAAACTATTTTTATCATCAAGTAATCCCAAAAAAATGTAAAAACTTCACCATCAAAGATACCTCACTACGTATATGTTTTTCTTTGATAAATTCTGCTTATTTTGATTATTGCTTAACATACCGTGATTCAGTCACAAAGTTCGTTGGTGTCAGAATCAGATGAATTCAAACTGAATTTCATTTCGTCTTAGGCTGACTCATGACTTCCATCAAACGATAACTCCCTCCAAAAAGAAGAAAAAAGTCGTCTTTTGCTCTGGTTAAACGTGTATGCGAGATCCTACCATTTATGGCATCTAAAGCTTTTTTTAGCTAGCTAGGAGAGAGAGAGATCGAGAGAGAGAGAGACGAGTGAGAAGAGATCTACGAGACGAGAGAGAGAGAGAGAGAGAGAGAGAGAGAGAGAGAAAGCTGTATATCTATTGGTAGGCTATAATGAATATTGCATTATGAGTCTAGGAATAGAGAGAGAGACGGAGAGGTGCATATTTGTCGTTGGGCTAAAACGAATATTGCATGATGATAATCACTCCTACCATTTATGAGTCTAGGAATAGACACAGAGGCGGAGATGTGTATATTTATCGTTAGGCTATAACGAATATTGCATGATGATAATCATGTTCATGTGTTTTGCCAAAGTTTACCTATGATCACCTGAAAAGTTGCTTTGTTTTGTGTTTTCTGCCACAAGCTACCTTCTTGATTTTTCATTTACTCTCCAGTTTCCAAGAAGCCGCGAGACAGTCGTCATCTGTCTCGTGTTACGGACATTCTTGCTTTAGGGCGACCGGCTTTTGTTTCAAACCTAACGGTATGTTTCTCTCGTCATGGAAGCATTATTCCTAGTCTGATGTGGAGAAAATATTTTATTTGACTCATAAAGTTATATACATCACTGTCGGGTTGGTATTCCGTTAGTGAAAAGCTTGAAGAACATTTAGTAGTGAAAACGTTTCAAATACATCGCCAGGATATCGATGTTTTTACGGATGGGGTGAGGACAAAAGTCGTTGGGGAAGGATGTGTATGGTCCAAGTGGCATGATAAAGAAATGAGACGTGAATGTATTGTGGAGTGGTTGATGTCTGTGCATGATACAGAGAATTTTGTGTAGGTGTACACACACATGCACAAACACATACAATATATATATATATATATATATATATATATATATATATATATATATATACACGAGGCCAGTATCTATAACACGAGGTCACAAATATGCCTATACATGTTGTGTATGTGTGTGTCTCTCTCTCTCTCTCTCTCTCTCCTCTGCTAAGTGTAAAGGGATCGTGAAATTATAACTTACCAACATAGATATATAGATGCTGAAATGGATTAAAGAAGAATTGTTGTAACGTCTAGATGTGATTCATTTCCGAACTAGATACGTTTAATGAAGCCAGGTCCCAGTGCACGAAATAGCCTCGTGAAAAAACGTTAATGACGAGTTTGATGATACACGCGGTACACACCATTAAAATTAGGTACACATGTATACATGTAACTGCTTCGTGGCTACACAAGGTTTTACGAAGACCACTGAAGGTTACTCTTAACGGTACTAAGATCTAGGTAACAATTACTTGGGTGTTTTTATACACAACGGTAATTTTATTTAAAGAAGGCTTAGTGACATGGTATAAAGTTGTAAAAAACGACCATTTTGAACATCCGTTATTATAAAAGTTTACTTGCGAAATGAGACCACTATTCTAGCTTTTACTTTTAAAAAATAATAGCGGTTGGTTTTGGACTGCCATAAATGCCAAAGTTATTAGATGACCCACAAAACGAAAAAAAAAAAAAAAAAAAAAACGCCATCGCTGGACAGGGGTCCAGAGTCAAGTTTTTTACTCCTGTGGTTTAACGCATATATAATATATATATATATATATTATATATATATATATATATATATATATATATATATCCGTGGTTTTATATATACGAACACTAAGCTACAAATGTCGGTTAATGTCCAAATCGAAGTAGAGTGAATTGGTTATATTAAACGACATTTGCAGCTTAATCTTTGTGTGTGTATATTATATATATATATATAATATATATTCTTATATATATATATTATTTATAATATTTATTTTATTTATTTATTTATTAGGACAATTTTCCCCAACGTACCTTCTGGGACAACCATTTAATAGGCTTAAAATTAATTAGTTAGATGACGAATTTGATTGAGAAATCACGAGACGCCATGAATTGTCCTGCCTGATTTTAATGACGGAACAAAGACTTGAATTATTCTATATGTCATTACAGTACGTCCTTCGGTAAAAGCTTTCGCCTCGTTATCGCTCATTTGCATACTTGGAAATTTAGCTTTTAACGTATCTTCCCACTGAATCACTTAAGAGCTCACAATTAGTGCGGGCTGCCTTGCGTTGTATAAGAATGCCGTGACGTCATCGACTGGACTTGTCCTGTGCGTTTGAAAACTCTCAAGGTAAGACAGGTGTCTTAGGTTTTTTTTATTTTTTTTTTATTTGGGATCATGTCAAGATCAGCGCGTCCACTATTTTTCAAGACAATGTTATAGCACTTTGATTTATATATATATATATATATATATATATATATATATATATATATATATATATATATATATATATATCGAGCTGCTGGTAATGTGATATGACTCAAAAATATATAATATGTACATCCAAATCAAACGGCGTTACTTGTGCTCACACCATGAGGAATAGTGTTAGATGGAGCCAGTCCATTTCATTTCAATTAGGTATGATGCTAAATGATCATAGCTTTTTTTTTTTTTAAATGGAATAGTAAAAAACGGAAAAGTGTACAATTAGAGTCGATGAATAGAGGGCGGAAAAAAGGGTTGGTGGCAAATCATTTTGAATGAGTGAGGAAGGTTTCTTTTGCAAAGAACATTTAGTCCCGTCTACAGTGTGCCAGATAAGAAATTGTAAGCGTTGCCCTCTACGGGGGAGAAATGTATGTAAATAAAGGCGTTGATAAAAGGTATAATATATACGTGGAAATCTTCACAACTAAGCTGTAAACTCTCGCTCCATTTGAGTCACTTATCTGATTTTATCATTACTTCATTAAGTAATTTAATTTTTTTGTTTCATTAAGTGATGAAGAATATTTTAAATATCCTTCACCACTTATCTAATGAAAATAATGAGTCTTCAGTGTTTAGTCCGCAACTCTCCGGGGAAAGGTTCAAACTATAAAGCCAGTACAGGATTTTTTTTTTTTTTTTTTACCTCAAGCTTAACTCCGCATTTTCTTTTACAATCGTTTTATTCTTTTTATTTTTTTTAAAATCTCCCGTTTAGCACCGGTTGTACTTGGCATTTTGACCCTTTCACTTGTGGTTCTTACTGGGAAGTGGACCGCCTCTCTCTCTCTCTCTCTCTCTCCCCCTCTTCTCCTTTTCATTCTTCTCTCTCCTCCTCGTCTCTCTCTCTCTCTCTCTCTCTCTCTCTCTCTCTCTTTGCCAACTATGTCTGCATACAGAAACACAACTTATAAGATTGCATAGTGTTCGTAAGCATTCTTGCCTAATATATTCATAACGCAGTAAGATAACTGTTCCTTGTGCTCGTTGACGAAACAGGTAAGAGCTCAAGAAGAAGAAGAAGAAAAATGCGAAGAGAAGGAGAAAGAAAAAGATCGCAGATAACTGTCGCCTACGACAGAGCGGTAATGTTGTATTATGTTAAAATTTTACGTTAAAAACTTCTCGCTAACTGAGGATTTAAATCACTAGCTCTGACATTTGAGTAAAGCAAAAATATAATGATTTTAGCGAGACATAAGGGTAATCTGATGAATTAGGAAATATATAGTAAATCCTTTCGATATATCTTTAATGATCCAGGACGCAGATATGTTACCGTTTCATTAAATTAAGTTAAGAAAATACGAAGTATGATGTAGATTAATTTAAAATGATGGTCGTTTGTGTGCGTGCGTGTGTGTGTGTGTGAGAGAGAGAGAGAGAGAGAGAAAACGCCAGCTGAATCGAGCTATAAAGACGCTAACAGAAGGTTTTGATTATCAGAAACATTTCGCACGCCAAAATGCCGATTCAGATAAATAATGAGCGCCATTAATCTAAACAGCATGTGCGAATATCCTGTCTGCCACACTGCGCATGCGTGACGCGAGTCATCATCATCATCATCGTCGTCGTCGTCGTCTTGCGTGTGTGGCGTAACGCGACGCATATTAATCATGTCCTTTATAATCATAGTCAGGACGTAACAGTGCTGCGATCGATTGGATGGTACGCTGGACGCTTGGAATAAAGGTGACGAGAGAGAGAGAGAGAGAGACACTGAATGCGGTACACAGAACCACCTCTAAAAAGCAAAACAAAAAATTATAGTAGAGTATCTAAGTCATTTTAGCCAACTTAGCTTGATTTTTTTATGCCTTGAAATACATATTTAATGGTGTTTCCTTTGTGTCGAGGCCAGGCTGAAGATAGTATTAATTTGTCAGTTCTCAGTAAGTTTTTTTTCTCTAAAACACACAAACACAAATTTATAGTAAAGTTTCTAAGTCATTTTAGCCAACTTAGCTTGATTTTATATGACTTTAAATACTTACTGTATGGTGTTTCCTTTCTGTCGAGGGTAGGCTGAAGATAGCTTTAATTTGCCGGTTCTCGGAAAGTTTTTTATTTTTTCTTTTTATTTATAATTGGTCTCATGGAACCTGTTCCTTTCTCTTACGTGTCACATGCGTGCTGACACACACACACACAGCCAGCGCCTCAGTGGCGTGGTCGTTGGCCATTTCATTGAGGGGTGAGAGATATGCAACGTAAAAACACCATACAAACAAACAAACAAACAAACAAAAATACACACACAGCCAAGATGCGAATCTCGAAACTCTGACGTATGGAACCCTTCGACTTAAACATCGAAATCTCTTGTCGAACTAATTAAAAAAAGTGGGAAAAAAACACACACACAACGTCATGGTCTGTCGTTCAAGAAGAAGAAATGGTTCCTTTTCTCGATTCTGGCGTTCTAGTTCGTGCAGTCACGCCTGAGTCTGACTGCCCTTGAAAGGTCTTGTTTTTTAGCAGTTTTTGTTTCTTTTTATCATTTTAAAAACATTTTTTGTAGTTGTTTCTTATTTTGAAAATATCAAGTGCAGGGGTGAACTTCAGGCAGAGGAGGTCACCGTCGAATTAATATTAATTTTTTTATTTTATTTTTTAACAGTTTTTGTTTGGGGGTCACCATTGAATAAATATTAAATTTTAATCTTTTATTTTTTTAGCAATTTTTGTTTGGGGGTCACCGTTGAATAAATATTAAATTTTGATTTTTAATTTTTGTTTAGCAATTTTTGTTTGGGGGTCGCCGTTGAATAAAAATTAAATTTTAATTTTTAATTTTTTTTAGTAATTTTTGTTTGGGGGTCGCCGTTGAATAAATATTAAATTTTAATTTTTAATTTTTTAAGCAATTTTTGTTTGGGGGTCACCGTTGAATAAATATTAAATTTCATTTTTTTTGCAATTTTTGTTTCTTTTTATTTTGGAAAGTTTTTTTATTTTTTATTTTATTTTATTTTATTTTTTTTGCGATCGTAACTGGTAACAGACTTCGAAACTCCCAGCGCAGAGATGAAATCCAGGGCGATGGGTCACCTAGGAATAATTATCGTAATTCTTTGATTTTTTTATTTTTTATCCATTTTGGACATTCTCTTGGAGTCGTTTTCAGAATGGCTAAAATAATAAACATATAATCTTAAACGTCCAAAATACTCAGAAATATAATCTTCAAAGATAAAAAATGCTAAGTGTACGTTCTTTAACTGACAACTCTGTGATGTGAGGGGCGTCTTCGGAAAAATTGAAATAAATAAACTTATTCAATCTTGAACTTCTAAAATATTAGAAATGAAATTTGAAAAGATTTTTAAAAAATGCGAAATATACTTAAGGACCTTTCCTAGTTTGTGACCCCCAATGGCTTAGTACAAGGCCGTCGGCAATGACCGTAGAAACATAAAAAAAAGACTGTCAATATCATACAGATATGGCCCCTAAGAAATATTAGTTGTAGATAACGACTCCCGAAAACCCTCTGGGGTCACTGTCTAGGGAAAATTCATACGTTATTTGACAACATTGTGATATGGTTTATTTAATATTGCAGGAATCGCTTATAGTAGCATCGGCTAACCATTTTTTATGCATTGCAGGAATCGCTTATAATAGCATCGGCTAACCATTTTTTATGTATTGCAGGAATCGCTTATAATAGCATCGGCTAACCAGATGAGACCGTTGTGCAACAGCCATCCCCAACGAATCCACGAATCCTGACCTGAAGAGACATTGACGAATAGCAAAACTGCGCCCGCCCAAACAGAGATGACCTCAAGAAGGGAAGATTACGGCGACTACGACCGTGGGCAGGACGACCCACGGGCGTACATGAATCCCGAGTACCACCGGTCCACGGAGTCGTTGGACTACCCGGGATTAGGAGGAGGTGGTTATACCAGCGACGGGATGACCGACGTCCCTCTGAACGACCGCGCCCTTGGGGGCTCCCCGGCTAACAGCGACATGACGGCAGCTACCGTGCCCGTCTCCCCGACGGGCGGCCGAAGAATACGTGAGTTAATTCTCATTTCATTTGAGTATAATTCGAATCCAGGTAAAAAAAAAAATTCCTGTGACTTTTCTTAGCCAAAATTGTTTTTTTCCCTTGTGACTTTATTACCAACCTATAATTCTCCTTGTACTGTTAACAGTCAATTAACACTTTAACCATAAGTTTAATAACAAACACGAAAACAAGGAGTGTGAGTTGTCAGTATTTTTTTAATACAGTTAGTTTGCTTTTATATAGACCCACCTTATTTTTTTATTGTATTTACTTTTCAAAAGGAATTTAACTTAACTTGTTATCAACTATTATTATTTGAAGTCGAATTTAGTTATTTTAATGTCCTCTTCAATGAAGTAGTTACTGTTCTTAACATACCAGTTAGAAAATAAATCTTTTTCTCTTTATTTCATCTAGAAATGTAACTGCAGGTTCTTAGAAAAGTTTAGAAACACAAATGAGAAATTTAGTGACTCTCTCTCTCTCTCTTGTTCCATACTTTTAGGGCAACGTGTATACTTACATACTTTCCGAGACGCCCTGTATAATCACATATTTTCCGGGACACCCTGTATAATATAAACTTGATGTCGTCATACTCCACGTCAGTATAAGAATGGAACGGAAGAGACAGCTTACGTTAATGAAAGTTTAGTTTCGTTATTATACATTTAACATCTACTTTAATAACTCCCGGGGCATTATTGTAATCCACTGCCGCTAACAAACCGCCGTGCACGTCTTTCCGTCACCACAGCTCCATAGAACCACGTCTGTCCGTTTATGAGTCTAATGTTCCTTTCAAATGATGATCTCACGAGGAACCGTTTCTATGGCAACGAGTTTGGCCGTTGGGCGCCATTAATTCATTCATTCCAACGACGCCATGGAGTCGACTTTGATGAATCGAAATTTGAATCAGTTCATGGGATCGAATTCGATAATGTGACTCTCGTACAGTGTGAAGTTTGACCAGATAGCCTATTGTTTCGTCAGTGTAATTCGATGCTGCTCTCTCTCTCTCTCTCTCTCTCTTTCTCTCTCTCTCTCTCTCTCTCTCTGTCTCTGTCTTCTCTCCTCTCAGTAAGGATTTTCCATTGAAGACCGTGGCAATTCCTTTTGTCCCACTCTCTTTGTAGTTGAGTCTTTGTGTATTTGTGTTTGTATATATATATATATATATATATATATATATATATATATATATATATATATATATACATATATATAATCTTTGGTTGCGGGTGTGAACACATGGTATTCCTTTGAGCTTATAACCGTCGGTTCTCTCTCTCTTTGTATTCCATTAAGCTTTCCCACTTTCCTCTCTGTAACAATAAGATAAAAAATATTTTTTTTTATAATTTGTACTACTGTATTCTTTTTTTAAATTCAATTCGCGGCTACCTAATCAATTTCTTGAAGTAGTGATCGTAATGGATGGCAGTCCGGTTCATTTACAGGTATATTAAATGAAAGATACCACACACACACACACACACACACACACACACACACACATATATATATAATATCTATATATATATATATATATATATATATATGGATATATATATTGATATGTATATTGAAACAATATATTGTTAGCTCTCTGTTCTCTCTCCTCTCTCTCTCTCTCTCTCTCTCTCTCTATCTCTCTCTCTCTCTCTCTCTCTCTCTCTCTCTCTCTCCAGAGCATCGTATTCCCTTGCACGAGCGAACTTTAATTTAGCGTTTCTCGAACACCTGGCTTTTTCCCATTGTGTTTCTCGTGATATTTCAAGCTCAAGCCCTAAATTTCACTTACCAAGTTTCTATACTATCTTATATATATATATATATATATATATATATATATATATATATATATATATATATATATATATATTCTTATATTTCTTATTTTCTGCTCGGCGAAAGCATGTCCAGCAGGTTAATAGCTGGTTATTGCATGGAGAGAGAGAGAGAGAGAGAGAGAGAGAGAGAGAGAGAGAGAGAGAGAGAGAGAGAGAGAGAGAGATAATATAATCAATCTATAAAAAGCGACTCACGTAAGCCCACTCAACACAAAGCATTTGCTGTACCCATTTTGAACATGAAGTCCCAGTGATTCAACTACATGACTAAGAAGATTCTTACATAATTTGGTCGCACGAGGAATAAAACTTCCAGTAATTTGTGGTCTAGAACCTCACTGATGAAAATGAAGAGTTTTTAGAATAATATTTGTATAATATAGTACTAGCGGTTGGATGGTTCTAAAGAGACGTGACTGCAAAGCATGATTAGAATTATTGGACATTTTACAAAGCATGCAAAATGAGTTAATTAAATGGCTTGGTAGGATATCGATATTATGTTCAGGAATAAGATATGTAATAGACTTAAAGTGTTGGTCTAGATAAATAAACACAAACATGTCACGATGGCTAGGTCTCCAAAAATATTGAAAGGCTACCTCATTGCATTTCAGAAGAATGAACGGTGATTGCAACTCGAATGAATTCAAATGTAACGTTACACGTAGGCTAGCTTCGAAATTCATAATAATTTGTGTTATTCATTCATCTTTTCCATCGGCTTCCGGTCCTCAAGGTGATTCATTGTTCACACCAAATCCCCAAGGACATATGCAAGGGATATTAACCTCGAGTGGAGCTCTTCTCTTTTATCTGGTCTTGAACTAAGGCTACGTGATGGGTGGAGTATTCTCAGGGTGTTGCCTTTCCGTTCTCAGCGCTGATTTTTTAGGATGAGGTCACTTCCTGTTTTTCCTTTGTATGTCTCTTGCAATGACAGTGATAAGACATATTGATAAAAAGTCATTTTTTTCAGTGATCTGTAATTTCATATACAGCCTGGAATGCTGAATGACAGACAGAGAAATAGGCTGATTTGAGTAGCGTCATTGAAAGCTAATAGTGAGCGTATCTTCGCAAACGTCCCTCTAACAGAAGTAAGTGCTAATGCATAAGCACTCAGCAGCACAGATCTCATTATCATCACTATTTACGAACTGTCAAACATTCTTCGATGCGCTGTTATGACGCCAACCACTTGCCTTTGTTCCCTCCGCCCCTTTAACAAAAAAAATGCGATTATATAGAAGGACTTACCCTATAAAATTGTGTTCACCCAAATTCATCAAATTACCATGAATATGTTTATTGTTATTGTTACTAAAATGTATGAGTCTATTTATCATTTCTTGTGGTACTAGCAATTACTTAGAATAAATTATTTACAAAATTCATCCATGGAGAAATGACTATCATTAAATTTACTGACATTTTACTAAAATGTAGTAGTCTAACAAAGTAAAAAAATAAACTAAAAGTCTATTCATTAGTGCTTGTGGTACTAGCAATTACTTAGAAGGGGTTATCCAATAAATGTATTTACCCAAATTCATCCTTGAAGAAATGACCGTCATTGTGTTTATTGACACGTTACTAAAATACACTGGAGTTAGCTCTCGTGGTACTAACAAACCAACATTCTCACAGTTCAAGCACTGAAGATTCCTCTCTTCCAGGTGATCGACGAGTTCCTCTGGTTGAAGTTCGACAGAACATCACATATGCAACAAATCAGGCGGGCAAAGCTATTACAACTGGCACGAACTATGCAGGACGAGCCATTGCGAATGGCACCAACGTTGCAGGTCGAGCCATTGCCAATGGTACTAATGTAGCAGGTCGGGCCATCGCGAATGGTACTAACGTTGCAGGTCGAGCCATAGCAAATGGCGCCAAACAGGTTAGTACTCAGTAGTATTTCTATTATATTGTCAGACCTTCTATGTTCTCTTGATATACTAGACGACTGTTACAATTTTCCTTCAGATTTTCAGTAATATTCATGAAACCAAGTCTTCTTCTTCCTCTTCTTCTTCTTCCCAGCTTTATCCATATTTGGGGTCACCGCTTTTAGTCTCTTCCATCTACCTCTGTCCTGGGTCATTTCCTCCCGTACTCCCTTCTCCCTCATATCATATCTTTAATGCAATCTCTCCACCTGGAGACGGAAAATTTATAAACTGGAGTCAATCAGGAAACTCACTTGCCATACATGCTGAATGTATCTACATGCTCTATCCTAAATTAAACAAGTATTGATTTAATCGGATGACTAGCTAAGCGGAGTAAAGAATGGTTAGCTGCTAAATAATGGGGAATTGGTAGTCTAGTAATGACTCATTTGATCAAGATAACTACGATGACTCATAATATACAGTAATTGTAGCATCCTGGGGGTAATTGACATGCAAAAATATACACCAGATAGAGATAAGATCTAATATTTAAAACTAATAATTTGGAATTATTCTTCCTCTAAGACGAGTCTACTGCTTACTGTATATGACGAAATGTCATCGTCAATATCCTGGTTGAATGGTTTGTTACTAAACGACTATTTGTTATGGTTGTCAGCCCTGGATGTGTTTTACGAACTACCACTGATGTCAGGCAAAAGTATTGTTTGTTCAAATTAATATTCACATTACCTGTCCATTATCCTTGACGCCAGAGACAAATCAATAGAATATAAAGACGTAAAGAATGTAAAATTTCCCGTTTAATTGACTTAGACAAGTTAGCCATTGAGTTAGTCGTTTTCTATGCTGTAAACGTTACCCTGAATCTAGTTTTCTATGTCAACTTTTCTCTGAACTGAATCAATGAAGTGCAGTCAAGTCACTCAAATGTTGAACAGTCTTCGTTGACCTGTGCAGCTATGTACAGTGGGGCATATAACGTCATTAGAGATGACATCAATAAGGCAAGTGAATTAACATTTACATAACAGAACGCTGCAAAATGCATTTAAGTCCTGCATTGACTCGAGTATTAAGCAGCAGATTTTTATGATGAGACATTTTGACCCCCTGCTAATATCGAAAAAATACGTTTTGAGGAAACCGGATATTAATTCTTATTAATTAGAACCATTTTATACAACCACTTTATGTCCATGGGGAGGAAATTAATTATTTTTTCGCATTTACTAAGATTTCACAGTAAGAGGGAGGCAAATAACCATTTCTGTTTTCGAATTTACCCCTTTAACGATTTTCTCGAGAAAGGACCTCCGTGTGTATGATTCATAAAACAGTTATTCATGAAAGCGTTAATCTTCTTCTTCTCCCTCTTCTTTTTAGCTTAATCCCTACTCAAGGAATCAAGATTGCTATTTCTTAAGAGGAATTTTTCAGGAGTTGCTAACGCTCATCGAACCACAATGGCAGAGAAAAATGTGAAAATAGTTATTTCCTTCTGGTTACAATTTGAATTGTCTTTAAATTTCCTTTTAACGAATAAGCTATTGCTTTAGAAAAGTCATGCTACACTAAACATATTCAGAAGGTAGGCACAAGAACACAATCTTTAAGCTGAAACAGAAATTAGAAGATTGAAAATCGACGAGTGATCAGGCCATAAAGAACTTAACAAATGAGTTGCCACGCTAAAAAGTCCGTGGCAATTACGAGCAAACATATAAGCCACAATCGGTTCGATGATTTAGACCTATACGTTACGCTAGACTTATAAAGAGCATGTTTTTTTTTATCTCTTAGGCCTAGCTAATTTATAAAAATGTATATTAATAGACAGAAGAGAGTCTGGGAATAAAAAAGGCAGGGAATATCTACATAGGATAGATTGGAAGATTTTGATGTAATAAGTAACGCAAGCCAGAGGGTATAAAACTGCCAAGCCCTGAAATGTGTTCGCTGGTAAATTCACTCCCAGTCTGAAGTAGCCTCGAAAATCAGGAACAGGAGGAACAGAAATTACTTTGATGTGGAAAAATGAAGACGCTCAAGTTCTGTATCGAAGAAAGGCCTAGTGAAAAGACTAAAAATGAAAACAAGTTATACTAATATTTCTGAAATCAAATAGGAATTGGATCGCGTTCTGATTTCTGCTGAAGTAGACATAGGTTCTTGTTAGCTAAGAACATACAATTTCCGTAATCAGCCCAACATCTTGGGAAAAACTTTGCTGTTCATAGAGCCAATCCCTAAAACTATAATTTTGTCATTCTTTTGCTTACTCGATAAAAGATATTTTATATAAGAAAATTTCGAAAATATCTGGCTTAAATGATTTTTTTTTTCTGAGTGACCATTTTAACGAAATAGGCCAGCCACTGCTGTTTGTCAACCCCTTATACGTAATACAAACTCGCCACCGATGTCAGGAATTAGGCCTCAAATGAATGTTTTCATTGCCTGTACATTGTCCTTGACTCTAGAAGTAAATCAGTAAATATGAAGAGATATAATTGAATGTAAAATTATCTCTCGAACGTTGGACCTACGCGGAAATTCATTGCCAAATACACACAAAGACTACAGTACACTGGCCATTCAACGAATACGACTGATTTACACAAGTTAGCCATTGAGCTCATCATTTTCTACTCCACAAACGTTATCCTGAATCCAGTTTTCTATGTCAACTTTCTGCTGAATCGATGTGGTAATGAGAGTGAGCCTGAGCCCTGAGCCAAGTGTTCAACAGTTTTCACTTCCCCTTGTAACGATGCACAGCGAGGCATATAACGTCATCAAAGATGACATCAATAAGGCAAGTAAATTAATGTTTAATTAAGAAAACCCTATATGATAAGAAAGAAGTGAAGATATTTAGTGAACCAATGGCAATGTAGAATTCGTATAGTGTGCTATGTTGTATATATTTCGAGCAATAAGGTACGTCTGTATACACCAGTACATTCATAATTATCTACCTATGTGGCATCATGACACCCAGGAACAGCTGCGACACTGACACATTTTGAGGAAACCGGATGTTATTAATTTAATGCAGAGTAAAGTAATTTAGAAAGCTACATACACTTTATATTATCAGTAGATAGGCTAAATTCATGCTTGATCGGTGCTTTGGGAGATTATAGGCCTATAAGTTTATCGCATGTCACTGAAAGTGGAAGAAAGATGAAAGTTATGTATTTGTTTAAATACATTTCAGAGGAGAAGTACTTTCCGTATTTATCAGGATTTCGCGGTAAGAGAGAGCGACAGTGCCTTCTTTGTTTCCGTGTTTACTCTCGCTTAACGATTTTCGCGGTCTGGCGTCTTTGTGCTTGATTCAGATAGTAGCTATTATGCGTCATGCAGCCCCGTGCGTATAATGCTTTGTGCGTGAGCGAGTACCGGCAAATCTTTCATAATCATGCGTGGTGTTCATTGTATCACGAAATGCAAACACTTTACCTGGTACAATTCCCATTTTATCAGTGTCCAATTTGGTTAAAGATATTCTTGAACAATGCACTATACGGGAAGGTAATTATATATATTTGTATATAATATATGTTTATTTTTTTATTAGTGGGATCTTTTCTTTTTGTATTTCCCTCTACTTTCTCTTACTTCTTCCTAATGAACACCATATTCTGAATGCAATAATAATGACGATAATGATAATATTTAGGTACATAGCATAATGTATATATTGAGAGTAGTGTGCATCGCAGGCTATATCGGATAGGGTCGATATTATTATTTTTCTTGTTATTATTATCATCATTACCGCGTCTTTTGAGCGGACTTTGCGTTCAAGATCAATTTTTGTCATGTCTCAAAAACTTGTGGTCCAGGACCACTTCTCACTTGTCACGGCTCCTGCCTTTTATGATTGTTACTCCCAATATGCTCTCGTCCATTGTGGAAGAGTCTAAAAATAACGTCGATTTATCGTGGAAGCGTTCACACAGTAGGATGTTCACAGGTGAGAATATCAAAAGGAATCCATGACTGTCCAGTGGTCTGAATGAGATTTGTAATATAGCTATATACGTGTATATATATATATATATATAATATTATATCTATATATATATATATATATATATTATATATTTTTATATTAATATATACGAGTATGTCTATATCTGATACATTTTAAGTATAGTAATTTTATCTTCTCATACACATAAATGTAAGTAAAATTATTACGAATGTTTAACATTCATGACTATATGTATATATATATATATATATATATTGTAATATATAGATATATATAATATATATATATAGTCATGAATGTTAAACATTCGTAATAATTTTACTTACATTTATGTGTATGAGAAGATAAAATTACTATACTTAAAATGTATCAGATATAGACATACTCGAATACCCCTACATTAATTAAAAGAGTAAAAAACAAAATTATAATTCCAATTATGAGAGTAACGTGAGTTCTGTTTTTAAGAAACATCACTCCTTCATGCTTCTTGTTCTTCTCAATCCTCAGGGGTTCAAGACGTTGACCCAGCCGATGGAAATCTCCAAATTCGGCGTCTTCGATGTCTTGACTGCCCTGGTGGGTGTGGGGATGTTCTACTTCGACGTTATCTCCGATATCTTGGTCGCTTACTATATGTACGACGACGAGGCTACGCATGAATGGTTCTTGGCCACTGTTCTGCTGCTAGGTAAGCAATCATTGGGTCTACGTTTTCTGTAGAGTTTTTTCCTACCTTGTAATAACGTACATGCATGATACATACAGTATAGATATATAAATGGATCACGGTTCGATGTGATAATTATTCATATATATATATATATATATATATATATATATATCTATATATATATATATTATAAAAGTTAAATGGACAGATGCCTGTAGGGAAGAAGGAAAAAGAGAGCCAAATATGGCTAGGCCTAAGCCAAAAAATATTTTAATCATCCAAAGCAAACATTTTGCATAATTTAACAAATAGAATATTTTTTTGCCATTTCTTCAATTCACATTAAAGTAGAGTCAACATGGAATATTGTTCTACTTTTCCGTTGTGGCATTAAAACAACATGGCTATATTTCGTTGGATATGTTTTCCTAAATTCAAATCTATCTCCATTTCTCACTTGTATTTCCCAACTCAGTGATACCCCTGATCGTGGTGAACGGATTCAGCCTTTACTGGTACTGGTTCGACGAACGGGTTTGCGAGCATGATGGTATGTGCCCAAGGACTCCTAAAGTACCCGTGGCCCTTTGGTTCTTCAGGATCCTTGGTCATCTGATGCTCCATGCCAGCATACTAAGGTCAGTTGGTTGGAGTTCTCGTGTACTGTTAGGCCACAATAGGCCTATGTAAGTTGGTGGTCGTTGGTTATTTTCTCGTGTAGTCTACAACTGATAGTTATAGAGAATTGTTTTATATTTGTCGTATGGTAAACTGCAGGACATTCAGTATTATAAGCGCCCCTCCATTTTCTATTAAAAAAATGTATAGGCCTATTATTAGGGCAGATGCAGGATCCTCTACTAAATCAGATATCATTAGGTTTGTTAAACTGCTTTGAAGAATGTTTCTTTCAGTTAGTCATTACTTTTGTTAATCTCGCGTCATCTTTCCTTCACAGAACGATTGATTTACTCTACTACGGTATAAAGAGCATCAAAGGTTCGTCTTTGGCGCCGAAGGAGGAACCACAGACTGAGGATCAGTACAAAACGGAGGATGCAGCGAATGGTAATATTCTTACCAGAATAAATTTCATCTAATGACTTTTAATTAATATCATATTTTTTGCATGTTTTTAAGAGGAGTTATCAATATCTCGGCCCAATATGCTCCCATACATTATCAAGTCAACGGAAGCCATCAGAAAGTAATGCTGTGGTGGCTTGCCTCATTGAAGAAGCTATTGTTAATCGCTAGACCTACTTGTGTATAGGTTCACACCAAACTCTATATTCTACTCCATTCCATCTATACGTGGGCCTAATTCCAAAGGGCCCCATACACTGAATGATTGCATGAACGATTGTCTGTATCGTTCCCAAAAACATTGTGTATGGGCTTGTCTAAATGCAAAAGTGGGCGGAGCTTCGTGTCTGAACGATCTCAGCGGGAATCTGTCAAGACCAGGTTGCTGGCTTGCGACTTGAGTCTGTCATACACAGATCGTTCAATGTATGGGTTTGTCTGCCGATATAACGCGCGTCTCTTCTAGAGATGATGTCATGTCTTCCCGAGACAAAATCTTTTTGTTCATACTGAATCGGTGCGGAGATCGTTCATACTGTCTGAATAGTGTGGGCATTTGTCGATAACGACAATCATTCAGACAATCGTTCAGTGTATGGGGGCCTTAAGCCTCTAATTTTCTGGGTCCTTATTGGCATCCTTTGACTCCAATCTTACCTATTGCAGGCTACGCAGATCCGCCTCCCGCCCACAATCACCGCCATGATGGACTTTACTATCAGAAGCTGTGGATCCACGCTGAAAGAGACGCGGCCAATGTGGACCTCATGTCTTCGCTGGTGCAGGACGCTCCCCAGCTCATCTTGCAGATTTATATCATGGCCAATACCATTCCTGAACAGTCGCTGCAGGGAGAGATATCCACGACAAGTGAGTCCATTCAAGTGGGTTGTTTTTATTAGTGCAGGAGACTTTTTGTTTTTTTTTGTTTTTTGTTTTACAGAGCTGTTGCGAAAATTAGTTGTGAGAGAAGATGGGACACTAACTAGACTTACCTTTCAACAAAGCCGGTTCGTTACGAAGAAAAGTTATTTGCTCTCGTTTCTAATTTACAGTGTTACGGAAAATATTCTCGTTTCTAATTTAAAATTTTAAGGAAAAGCGTTCTTATTTCTAATTTTCAATTTTAAGGAAAATTATTTTTAATTTGATGTACAATATTATGTAAAATTATTCTAAATTTACAGTGTTATGTAAAATATTATTGTTTCTAATTTACCATATTAAGGAAAGTTATACTTATTTCTAATTTACAGAATTACGGAAAATTATTTTAATTTGATTTACAATATTATAGGAAATTATTCTAAATTTACAATGTTATGGAAATTTATTCTAATTTAATTTACAAAATTAGGAAAAAATATTTTCATTTAATTAAATCGCTAAGGAAAATTGTTTTCATTTCTAATTTATAGCATCACCGAAAACTATCCTCACTATTAATTTACATTATGGAAATATATTATCGTGACTGATCAACGATACTTATCATTTCCCAGTGATGATGCAGCTGTTGTCAGTGGGGGCTTCCCTCGTAGCCATGGCTTTCTCGGTCGGCTCTTTCACCAAAGCGACTCGCCTGGCAGAACCCTCCATGGGGAACCTCAGCGCAGCTGGTCTGATGGTGCTCTCTCTGGCGCACTTCTGCTGCATTGGACCTCAGGTGAGAAATGGTGGATCTCGGAAATCTGATTTTGTAGTTAGTTTGAAAATAGAATTATTTGGGAGATTTCGCTTCTAACATCAGCAAAAAACTAGAAATATTCGTGTTGATATTGACCTCAGTACAACATTGATGGATCTTTCATAGATAGTTACCCCCAAGGATTTTTAACCCGGTACGTATCCACTTTGTGTTAAGTACAAGCCCGTTTGGGATTATCTTGAAAACACAAACAAAAGACTGTCAAAATCTTAAAGATAATGACCCCAGAGAAATATTAGTCCTAAGTAACGACCACTCAAAAACCATTGGGGCTACTATCTAGGAAAGATAGTGTCATTTCAATAGTTAGATACACAAGGCAACTTGGATGTAAATCTAAGGTGACCTAGGATGCTGACCTCAGTGCAACATTAATTACTTTAATTCAATTGCCATTAGATACGCAGGGGTTATGCACCAAATTCAAGGTTGCCCAGGATAACTATGAGTTGTGATTCTTCATTATGAAGCACGTTTTGGCAATGTACATAACATTGCATTAAATAGACTCTGGCATCTTACGAATTCGAATTTCTCCTTTCAGGTGTTGTGCTTTTCCCTGTTCGCCACGAAATACCTAGTCATCTTCTTCATCGTTGTTTCGTGTCACTGGCTGGCTGCCAGCATCCTCATCTTATTCACGGTGAGTAGGATGATTCTCGATTGTGTCTTTCGTCTAACTTGATGTTCTAGGACCTTTGAAGACACTGCATTCAGACTATCCAATAAGCTCCCCCCCAAGAAGTGTATAAATTTGTGAAAACTTGCAGATATTGGGGAAGAAATTTAAGATACAACTGAAGTGTGATTTAGAAGAGCCATTTACTCAAGAAAACAAAAGACTGTAACTGATCGGTAAATTGGGCCCCACTCAACCAAACAAAAACTATTACTGATAGGTAAAGGGTGCCCACACAGTCAAAACCAAAACTATAACTAAACTATATATTGATAGGTAAAGGGAACCCACTCAAGAAAACAAAAAACTTTAACTGATAGGTAAAGGGGCCCTGCTCAATCAAACAAAAACTATAACTGAAAGGTAAAGGGGCCCAACTCAAACAAAAACTATAACTGAAAGGTAAAGGGGCCCCACTCAAGAAAGCAAAAAACTGTAACTTAAAGGTAAAGGGGCCCAACTCAAACCAAAACTATAACTTAAAGGTAAAGGGGCCCCACTCAAGAAAGCAAAAAACTGTAGCTGATAGGTAAATGGGGCCCACTCAATCAAACACAATCAATAACGTACAGGTAAAGGGGGCCCACTTAAGAAAACCAAAACTATAACTTATAGGTAAAGGGGGCCCCTAGTCCCACTTAAGAAAACTAAAACTATAACTTTTAGGTAAAGGGCGGGGGGTGGCCCACTCAAGAAAAAAAACTGTAACAGACAGATATAGGGGGCTAACAGAAGGGCTTCCCAAAATTCAACAAACCTAATAATGAAACTCCTTTCCCCTCCACAGCTGATCTGTTGTCCCAACCCCATCCGCATGAACGCCACCTTCACCCACGACATGAGGCAGGGCCCTTGTCACAGAATCGACGACGTGTTCTTCAGCGCCGTCTTCGGGCTGATCCTCCTCTACACGTTCGTCGACGTCGGAGGGAAGAAGCCGAAGATCCAGGGGGCGATATACCACTTCCTGAGGATCGTCGAGGAATGCTGCATGATTGCCTTTTGGTAAGATTTAAATTTGAACTCTTCTAATTTTAGGTAAAAGCCTTTATTCATACTATTATATATATATATATATATATATATATATATATATATATATATATATATATATATATATATGACTGGTAAAAATGTTCTGTCACTACAGAATGCCATCAATAAAAGGAGCACATAAAAACGCCAAAGTATAGAAAGTACTATATTTCAGAGAGAGACGGCAGTCTCTGAAATATAGAACTTTCTTTCTATATTTTGGTGTTTTTTATATATATCTTAAGGTTTACTTGACTGTGTAGGGTCACAGCAATGGTGGAAAAAGGGGGCTTGCAGCTAGCAACCTGATCCCAAAGGAGTTGCTGTGAATCGCAGACCTAATACATTTTACAGCCATCCCCTTTTAATATTTAAAAAAAAAAGGACGTATGGTGGTGGGAAAGCTAAAGAAACTACCCCTCAGTCGCATCGGTTCTGTAATAAATTAGAAAAGTTCCAGATATTAAACTGGCATTCTCATCTATCACCTGGGACAGAAGATTGTATTCAAGAACGTAGCACTAAGAAGAACAGCAAGACTTACGTTGTCTATAGAGGAAGTCTCTTAGAGAAGACTGTATAGCTATGTACTAATGCAAGACAAAAAAATGTTGACTTCGACATTCGTGGAACCCCAAAGACTGTGATGAGTAAACGAAGACAGAATACCATGGTTGCAAATACTGGTACGTTCTTAGAGTATACCAATGGGTATACTATAGAAACTACAAAAACACTGCCTCATGGATGATGCAGATCCACAAGATGCCTGGAAATGGGATGGCCCCAAAAAGCGACTTAGGGGGTTTTGGTGCAAAAAGATGATTCGGCCTTTGTTGTTAGGCAAGGCAGAGTGCCTGAGTCCATATCAGTCCACTTATCCATTTCCAGACCATACCAGAAATAAGGGTCAGTTGCCACCTGAGTGCTTGAGTGAATATGGAATTGACATGTCTAAGATATTAGATAATTCCGGAGAGTTTGTACTTCCTTGTGCTTTAACAACTAAATTAAGACCTCTGACAGCATAAATTCAATTCAGTCTTGACTGCATGATCCTGTGATACGATCCTAGTAGAATAAGGAAAATGACATATTAGATTTAGTAATATTGTAGTCCATATTGCTGGGTGTCGCTATACACAACCATTTATTTAGAAAATAACGTGAGGTTTGTTATTAGATTAAGTTGATTAAGTTGTCCATCAAGTTGCATCCAAACCAGTAAAATATGGAATGTTGACCCATGACTTTTGAAAATAATTATAAGGCCCTTGCTCTTTGGGCAGCCCGAACGTATCGACCTGTGACCTATTCAACAAGGTCAAGCAATCTCAAGACCTTTGCTCTTTGAGCAGCCCGAACGTATCGACCTGTGACCTATTCAACAAGGTCAAGCAATCTCAAGACCTTTGCTCTTTGAGCAGCCCGAACGTATCGACCTGTGACCTATTCAACAAAGTCAAGTAATCTCAAGACCTTTGCTCTTTGAGCAGCCTATACAAACAGACGTAACGTATATTCATTATCTCCATGTCTGCATTTCAGGTACCTGCAAACAGAGGGCCACTTCTGGTACCAGTGGCTTCCCCTGGTCATCGTCTCGACGTTCTTTCTCCTGAGCATCGCGTTCTCGGCCATATTCTTCTACTGCGTTCATCCGGATCGCAAGCGCACGCCTTCCGTGGCGTGACAGGGCGAGTGAAGTAATATCTAGCCGTTAATAAAAACTTTTTTCACATTTCCTTCTACGTCAGTTCAGTCTTTCGTCTCCCAGGGGAAGCGGGTTAATGGAGGTGGGTCTTAACTCCCAAGGACCTCAGTGTTTTACCGTGGTTTTACCCTTGTGAGAGACAGTAACCTTACCGTCCATATTTCCCTTCATTATCCGGAAGGATTCTGTTAGTCAAAGTTGAATTCTGGATCATTATAAATTTATAAAGAGTCGCGCGGTAATATAACTAAAGATATGAAGCTATAAACTGTCTTGAGGAAGTTGATGAAAGTGAGCCGAAATTGAATAATAATACAAACTGAGAATTGTGGGTTTTTGATTCGTGATATTTAAATATAATAGAAAATATTTGCTGTTGCCAAAGAGTTAACAAACTAGATTTCACTTTCGCAATTTCCTGGAACTTGAAAAGAAAAAAAATTTAAGGTTACTATTATAGAATACAATTGAAGCCAACTTTGCCAGCAAATACATTGGACTGGAATAATGCTTAGTCCTCGATATCAGCTTCCCAGTACATGACATGATAGCGCAAAGAGCTGTAATTGGTCTTGGGCAAGTCAAGATGAAGTCGAGTTTTGGAAACCGCGAACCAAGAGCTGTGATTGGACGTGGGCAAATCCAATTTGAAGTCGAGGTTTTGGAAATCATTAACCAAGACCTCTGATTGGACGTGGGCAAATCCAAAGTGTAGTCGACGTTTTGGAAATCATTGGCCAAGAACTCTGATTGGACGCGGGCAAATCGAAGTTGAGGTCGAGGTTTTGGAAATCATTAACTAAGAACTCTGACTGGACGTGGGCAAATCCAAGTTGAAGTCGACGTTTTGGAAATCATTGACCAACAGCTGTGATTGGACGATGACAAATCCAAGTTGAAGTCGACGTTTTGAACCGATTGCCAGCAGCGACCTTTTGCATTAAAATGTGAAAAGGAAATTGCCTGGTATTACTCCAGTTCTCGTTCAGTCTTGATTCCAGTAGGCTGGATACCTTTTTAAAGATAAGTCCGTTAGCTATTTAGCTTAAATTGCCACAGAGAAGGATTATTTTAAATCATCAGATTAAAAGTCCTTACAATTTTCGGTCCTGGGCCACGCTAGAGGGATAATGTTAATACATATATTCATTATATATATATATATATATATATATATTATATATATATATATATATATATATATATATATGAATGGTAAATTGTGTCCAGTTCAATCTACTGAAAGTTATATGAAACCGTTACATCACGTATTATGATGATTAGAATCCATTTTGACGATCGATCGAATTACTTTCCGTTGCATTTCTTTGTAAATAAATATCACGTGACTTAGCTTCAGGTTCGACGTTTTTATTTAGGAAGTAAAACGTTTGTTTTTGTACGAGTATATTCGTGAATTTCTTAATTGTTACGTAAGATTTCACTTCACGAGGAACGTGTAAATGTAACTATTGCTGTAGATAGCGCTTACCGAAACGAAACAAATTTTTTATATCTTGATTTAGAAGGTAACAGTGAGAATTTTTCTTTTTTTAATAAAAGTCTTTCACAACTTTAAAACCCTCGATTTAAAGCTGATGAAAGCGACACAGCTTTAGGTAAATCTTCCTCTCTTTTTTTATAATAAATGTTGACGCTTAATGAAAATAATTTTTGAAAATAATTTTGAAAAATGAATTTAAAATAAGCTTTTGAAAAATAGGACTAGAACTATTTTTAGGGGAAAAAATTCGATAATCATGCTCACTGAAAACAGTTTTAAAAGATGAAAAAATTTCGATTGGAAGTAATGTTTTGAAATTAAATATTCTCCAATTGGGGTAAAATTCTAAAAATAAATTACCTGTTGGGAATGTAATTTTGAAAATAAATTGTCTCAGAATTAAAATTTCGCGAAGTAAATTACGTTCCCTCAGATTAAATTTTTTTTTTTTTTTGACGGTTGAACAAAATTTGACCCTTATGAACGAAATTCGAAATATGAATTCTTTGTTCACAATATAACCCCTTCTCATTTAATAATAATAATAATAATTAAAAAGGACATAATAAGACTACCGGAGCATTCCATCGGATTTTTAAAAAGGAGTCACAAAAAATAAGAGAGAATTTAATAGAAATTCCTGACATTAGTATTCAATCTGCGACTACCTATATACCTATATAATTCAGTCATGTTGTATTCGGGACCCACTAAGCTCTTTAGGGGATCCTGGTTGTATTATAAGCCTTGTTTAAAGGATGTACCGATCGTGTATTGTTAGCAATTGTACTTAGTTTCAACTGAAATGGAAAATATTTTAATAAATTTTCATATTTTCGGTGTATCTGTTTCTCTATCCCTTATCCAAAAGTGAAGGTCATCAGCGTAGAGTCTGGTCATCACTTGGACGGGTGACCTCCCAAAGAATGCCGTGGACATCAGTTGGGGTCTGGGAAAGCCTTCAGCAGTTTCAAACAAAAAATCTGTATATTATTGGAAGCTATCAACAGACCTTAGGCGGCAGTGGGTCTCAGTGAGGCCAGAGAGTCGAGAATATAACGAATTTATCTCGTCTTCAATACTCGCTCCAGAGATCTTTAGATGTTCCAAAGAATTACAGATAACCAGTCAAGTTATTTGAATTTAAGATTAATATGGTCACATAATTACTGATCTGGTTATTTTTAGCACAAGGAAACTCGCCATGCGGTGCACTGTAGGCATTACTTAAGGTTCTTTGCAGCGTGCCTTGATTTATTCGGCCCCTAGCTGCAACCTCTTTCGTTCCTCTTACTGTACCTCCTTTCATATTCTTTTTCTTCCATCTTACTTTCCACCTTCTTACAATTTCTTCATAGTGCAACTGCGAGGTTTTCCTCCTGTTACACTTATCAACCCTTTTACTGTCAGTTTCCGTTTCAGCGCTGAATGGCCTCATAAGTTCCCGTGCTTGGCCTTTGGCCTAAATTCCATATTCAACTCAACAAAGAGACTTTCCTATTGTCTGTTTTTTGGGACCTGACGGTAAATATCCACAGCCAATATCAGTGAAGCTCATCGTGATTATATGAATGGGAACACGTCGATGAAATGTTTAATAAAAGCTTCTAGTATGATTGTGTTGATATATATACCTTAAGCAAGAAAAAAAAATGTATACTGAACATTTCCAGCATCAAGAGACTCCACCTGAATGCTGAGTTGATCATTTCCAAAATTAAGAATGTTGAACTGATCATTTCCAATATTGAGAGACTCAACCTCAATGTTAAGAATGTTGAGTTGATCATTTCCAACATCAAGGAACTTCACTTAAATGCTGAGCTTATCTTTTCCAACATCAAGAATATTGATCCCTCCCAACATCAGGAGACTCCACCATTTTCAAAAAACGAAAGACTCGGCCTGAATGTTGAGTTGGTCCATCTCGCCACTAAATAATATTGAGCTCATCCTTTCCAACATCCAGAGACATAACTTGAATGTGGATCAGATCATTTTAAACATATCCATTATATGTATGTATATAATCCAGTAGTATCAAACCTCCCTGGCAAATAGCAAATATGAAAAGTTCTCTGACGCTGTAATTCCCACATGATTGCGATCCAACCCAGGGCCTAGAGCAGTAGGTGTATCTGCGTTAAACTGATTGCCAGAGGAGTTATGGCCTCCTTACCAGTCACTGTCATGATTTAAGGAGCTGCTCTATGAGCAAGAGCAAAAACAACAACAAACAACGAGTTATGATCATGAATCTTGTAATGATCCCACATCTGAAGCCCTCAGATGGCAATTCCTGTGCAGGAAGAAATGTCTCTGGCGGTGTGGACTTTGTCAAGATGTCCAAGGCTGCACGGGTAGTAACTCAACTTAAAAAGCCTGTGAATTCTCCAGTAATGTCGGGTCTCAGTCCACTGAATGAGGTGGGAGTCAAGTGCATATTGATCTGAAGGCATTATTTCATAACATAATGTCTTTGTGGTCCATGGTGCTTGCTTGCATTGAGAACAGCAAGAAAACAATATGAACCCCCAGGTGGCGTGATCGTTTTGGTCTTGGTCTGCCACCTCGGTGGCCGCGAGTTCGATTCTCGGGCATTCCATTGAGGTGTGAGAGATGTGTATTTCTGGTGATAGAAGTTCACTCTCGACGTGGTTTGGAAGTCACGTAAAGCCATTGGTTCCGTTGCTGAATAACCACTGGTTCCATGCAACGTAAAATCACCATACAAACAAACAAAGTGACCCTTGATGAGAAGGCATGGTAGTAAAGCCTTTTATATCTCAAGTCAGCAGGCTTTGAGCTATAATTGTAGCAAGTCATCCCAAAGAATATGAAATTACACGCAAATGGGAAGACTATTTATACGTAGAGGCTAATGGAACTGGCAACCTCCCTAAGGGAATTGATAAAGGCACCACCAACCTTTTATTTTCAAAGAAGAGGATTCAACCCATGCTCATCTGCACCCTGACTGTGACTGCTACCCTCAACAGTCTACCAACTGTCCAGGACAGAAGATCAGTGGCAAAGCGAGCCCCTATTTCCGTTAGCAGTTAACCGTTTAATAGCACAGAAAGGTCAAGTCTGTTACGACTGCATGAATAAATACAAATTGACAAGAGACTCCCTTGAAATTAATGTCGCGCACAGGAAACATTTTCCTCTCGCAAAAAAATAAATAAAAAAGAAAAAAAAACTCAAGTCAAAGAACATTGGATGGATAAGATTTGGAAAAAAAAATCAAGATTGTCAGGACATGAAACGTGGTAAAAGTCAACCGTGAAAGTGACGTCACTCCCTGGTTTCTAAGGTCCCAGTGAATCGATGAAACACCTACACTTCAGTATTAGACGAACTGCCGCTCGAGAAGATGCACAGGCTAACCAAGAACTTCATCGAGCCTGACGTAAGTAGAAAAGGCATCAGAGGCAAACACTTTTAAAGAAAGTGCATCAGTTTTAGAGAAGCCTGCAGTAGTGAAAAGAAGAAGAAGAGAGGCAGAGAAAAGAGCCACCGAGTCTAACTTGATTTCAGTTCCACTTTTCAGTTGGTGCTCATTCATCTTTGTTTGCGCGTTGACATCTGTTGCGATGACAACAAAAAGCAGCTGAATTAAGTGAAGTTTTTTCTTTAAGCCAATACACCGTTATAGAACGTATTATAACCTTTTGCTAAATGAAAGATGAATCGACGCGTATTTCACTTTAGATGATTCGGAAGACGCGTAGCTGAGGGGGTCGGGAAATAACACCTGCGCTTTTACGAGTTGCCTCAGCAAAGGTCATTAATCACAGTGCAGTATATATATATTTTTTTCAGTAGTTTACGACTGACGGGAATAAAGATAAGGATGGAATAAGAAAGTTTGAAGTTGCTGACTGGAGCACTTGAAGTAGAAAACTTTAGAAATGTATCTTTATTCGTGCTTGGTGGTATTACCATAAAATCAAACCATTTTTCTTTTTAGGCACATGAGAGCACCTTGGATGGATTGGCTCGCAACCCTGGTTGAAGACTCATTGTTTCATTAACAAATATGACAAAAATAGTAGCGTTCTCTTACGATTATTCGATAACAGCGTGAGTGCAAGATTTTGACATTTCAATTACGACAGGCATAACTGGTTGAAGAGAGACTAGCACAGCGTTGAGTGCGAAACAATATAATGAATAAGTAAACAAAAAGCGGGAATAACAGATGATGTCAGTAGCTCGGTTTTACGCAGCTGAATTATATTAATTCCGATACCATAGCATTTTGGATAGTGCCAGTGAAAATCATTTGCGTTGGCAGTGAAAACCGAGCTAACATTCAATATTATTGATTACGTGTTGCAAACTTACGGAATCTTTCATTTGTATCCTTATTCTGGGGGTTTTGTTCAAGAAAAGCGTTTCTCCAACTAATCCGCATTTTCGCAATAATTCTAAGTGAACTTAGAAGCTATTCCATATTCTTAGTGAAGAATAAGAATAGGCCTACACGTACCCGTCGTCTCTTAAACTAAAAGTTCAAAGCGACCATCCTCATGATTAAAATAAATAGATTCAAGAATAACAGGTCGAAATACATTCTAGAATATAGATTTGAAATAAATTCGCAAGTAAAAATTCGAAATTAATTCTTGTGTACACTCCGAAATAGATTCTAGAACAACAATCAGAAATATATTCTTGGATAACAATTCGAAATAAATTCTAGAGAAACAATACGAAATAGATTAGGGAAATAAATTCTAGTATAACAATCCGAATAAATTCTAGGATAACAAATCGAAGTAAAGTAGAGCATTACAATTATTATTATTTTTTTTTTTAATAAATAAGCCGAAATAAACTAACGTATGAAATGATTATTAGTGTTTTCAGTTCCGTCTTAACTCGGCTGAACTTTGCCTCCAGTTCCTGGTAATGGCAAATCGATGCGCTGACTTTTTGTTCTATTAAAATTCCGCTGGCAACGCTTTGTGGTGTCTGCATTCTCTAGCGCGACGCTGACTTGTTTCTACTCTACTTGATTGTCAGTTCGCGTGCACTTAACACTAATTGAGTTAATCTAAGAAACACTTTATTTTGGTCTGACGAGCCAAAAGTATCACGTACATTCAAGTGAATATTTTGATTTAAAAAACAAATAGTTTGTTCCCTTTAATAGTCAGAAAAGTGGATATGACTCACCTTGTAACTTTTGCGCATGATTTTGCAATGACTTATATTGACAACCAAATACGCAACGTTAGTCTAGGATATAGAATGATTAACTTATATGAAAATGGAATGACATGTAGGAATGTTTAATGACATCAGAAAGCCGACCTTTCCATGCTTAAAGATCCAGCGTCGAGAGCATTTCACGGTCGAAACGATTTGCAGGTTTTTCGTTATCAAAAAACGGTTTCACGGACAAGCGAACCATATTTCCTCGAGTCACAGGGATGCTCTTAAACAGAGCTTGCAAGCCGCTATCCCTAACGGATGGGAAAACAAGTATGTCTAAACAGGATCCAGAGTAACAAAGTCGTTTATTCCATCAACACATCTAGTTGGATTAACCTTCTTTCTTTTGCAATATGTGAAGAGCAGCGATACGAAGAACTCGATCCTATCTGGGGTAAGTCCTGAGTGATAAAAGATACGAGAAGAAGAAGAAAAATGTGCGACCTAATTGGTGGAAGCTTTTGTCAACAACTTAGTGAGACAGTGATGCCACCTTGCGGCGGAGGTAAAAGATTACTTAAATGTAGAACCAATTGCACGGCAGATGAACATACAAATGAATGCCTGACTGCCTTCTATTCAATCTGGTTCAGGAAATGTCAATGTAAAGACAAGAGCACTGTCGGATAAAGCCATTACATAATCTTGGTAGATAGAATAAAGAATGTTTTCAAGCATCAAGCTAATCCCCTGTGTCTCAGAAAAGTTTGAAGTTATCCGAACACACTCACTACTATAGCTGGTGGGAATTACTACTTCGATGCAGAAAAATCAGTGAAATTGAGAGTAAAATAAACTGCTAAACCGTTTCAAAACAAATACGTCTCGGAAACATTCATCCAGCTAAATTTACAGGAGTTCTGTGATGATCTTGCAAAATCATACTTGTCAAAAGAAGAAAGGACACTCCAAGACAGATCTCAAGCAACAAGGGGTATCAAGAATTCAGAAAGCACAAATCGCCAGTAGATCAGATTGCAGATTCGCAGTCTTAGAGAAAAACCGAGAGGTGAAAAGCTTTCTAAATGTTGTGTCCTTTACCAGCTCAAGCCAAAATTCAGCAGTCATAGTCTGAATGATTAAGGCGGTCAAGTTTCTTTGGAGTGGCCTGAAATGCTGAAATGCTTCCAATGAATCATCGCATATAAAGCCGCCTCACGAAATGTCAAAGCCACATTTCTTGTAAATTTGTAAGCCAGGAGGTTACCATTCCGTAAGAGAATATACATACACGCACACACACACACACACACACACACACACACACACACATATATATATATATATATATATATATATATATATATATATATATATATATATATATATAACAATTTTGATTTGTGATGAATGTTTCATGTTAATCTAACAAATAATTGGGCATTATATATATATATATATATAATATATATATATATATATATATCTATATACATATATATATATATATATATAGATATATATATAATATATATATATATATATATATATATATATATATATATACTATATATATATATATATATATATTATATATATATATATATATCTATATATATATTCTCTTACGGACTGGCAACCCTGTGTTACAGGGCATCAATAATTTTCATAAACTTGGTGACTGTTATTCAGGGGAGAATTACGCCAACTTGAGTCAATAGATTTAATATCCCAAGAAAAAATGATAAATCTGAACAAAATTACGGGGTCGGTGTTTGAGTGATGTTCATCCTTTTCAACGTTGCTGGTCAAAATGAATTGTTCTTATAACTCTTGGTTTCTGTGACGAATTTTGTCTTACATTTTAGCTTCAATCAAAATATCAAGATGGTTAGACGGCTCAAATGCAATGCAGAAGCACAAGCAATTTTAGGCCAAGCGCTGGGACCTATGAGGTCATTCAGAGCTGAAAGGGAAATTGATAATGATAAAGGTTTGAAAGGTGTAACAGGAGGAAAACCTCAAAGCAGTTGCCCTATGAAACAGCTATGAGGAGAGGGTGGAATGTATAGGATGGAAGGAGGAGAATATGAACGGAGCTACGGTAAAAGGAATGAAATGGGTCGCAGCGTCTAAAGTGCACCGCATGAATGAAGTGCATTGACGTCAGAAACTGCTTCCTAAAACGATATATGTATAACTACATCCACACCTTCTTCTACTTCCCTCAGGGGCTGCATATCCTGACCCAGCCCATGCAGGTCTCCGAATTCGGCGTCTTCGACGTGATCACCGCTCTCGGGTCCCTGGGCCTCTTCTACTTCGACGTGATCTCCGACATCCTGGTCGCATACTACATGTACGACGATAAGGCCACGCAGCAGTGGTTCTTGACGACGGTCCTGGTGCTAGGTAGTGACATGACATTGTTCGCCTTTGTTTACGTCATATCGAAACGAAGTTCTCTTAGCTATTTACTTCATGTCTAAACTAATTTCTCCTAGTTATTTACGTCATGTCGAAACGTATTTCTGTCAGCTATTTACGTCATATCGAAATGAATTTCTGTTAGTTATTTAAGCAATATCGAAACTAATTTCTGTTGGCTATTTAATTAAAATAGAAACGTATTTCTGCTGGCTATTTACGCAATATAGAAATTGATTTCTGTTAGCTACGTATTTACGTAATATCGTAACGAATTTCTATTAGTTATTTACGTAGTATAGAAACTAATATCTCTTAGCTATCCACGTAATATAGAAACTAATGTCTTTTACCTATTCATGAGATTTAGAAATTAATTTCTGTTAGCCGTTTGCGTAATATGGAAACGAATATCTTAACTATTCACGTAATATATCAATGACTTTCTTTTAGCCATGTACGTAATATAAAAACGGTTTTTTTTGTATTGTAGTTCATGTTTGAAAAAATATATACTAGTTTTGAATACCTGAATAACCCTTCTAGAAGTAATGAATGGAATTTACAACATTTTCATCAGATTAAATAGTTAAATAAAAGTGAGTTCCATAAATAAAATTTTTTTTTTTTGCCCGAGCATTCATACAAATACGATCCGAATTTTTAAGTTTTAAATCCCATTGCCATCCTCAAAAGTGAGTCTAGTACAGTAATGTCACAGTACAGTGACTTGAGGAGACTCGTGTTTTAAAGCAGATATTATTTTTGAATACCTGAATAATCTTGTAAGAAATAATAGTTGGAATTTAAACTAACATTTTCTCCACAGCAAAAGATTAGATGAAGGTGAATTCTATACATAAAGCATCCGTAAACAATTTTTTTTTTTAAATTGTACGTATTTATAAATTTTTGCATCTGAATTTCATTCCTAATCGTCCATCTCTTTCCTCGACAGTCCTTCCACTGATAATAGTCAATGGGTTCAGTTTCTATTGGTACTGGTTTGACAGCAACATCTGCGAAGTCGGGGGGATGTGCTACAGAACTCCCAAAGCGTCGCCGTGCCTCTGGTTCGTCAGGATTCTGGGTCATCTCGTCCTCCACGCATGCGTCTTGAGGTTGGTTGGACGTGGCGCGTGAAAGATTGATTGACTGACTTTTAGATTTTAGGCATAATGCCAAGCACTGGGACAACTAAGGCCGTTCAGCGCTAAAACGGAAATTGACAGTGAAAAGGTTTGGAAGGTGTAACAGGAAGAGAACCTCGCAGCTGCACTATGAATCAATTGTTAGGAGAGGGACGAGAGTAAGATGGAAGAGAATGTGGACAGAGGTACAGTAAAGGGAATGAAAGGGGTTGCAGCTAGGGGCCGAAGGGACGCTGCAAAGAACCTTTAGTAATGCCTACATTACACCACGTGAGATGCACTGACTGCACTACCCCTCTACGGGGGTGGCGTGAAAGAGATCAGTTATCTGTTCATCAAGGTTTTTTATTATAAATATATATAACGAACAGACTTATTGGAACAAAATGTCCGACTTTCCCTCTCAAATAGTTTGGCAACTGGATCTTCATTTTTTTTATTCATTAGTGACAGTTACTTTGATCTTCATTTTTTAAGTCATTAGTGACAATTACTTTAAGTTTTTATTCTATATGATCAGGTACTCTCTTCAAGGGGCCCACGTACAAGAGCTCAGTTGCTGGAAAAGAAATCTTCATGTTTTATTTGATTACTAACAGATACTTCAGGTTTTCTATACGATCTGGTACTTTTCAAAGATGCCCATATGCATTAGATACCGAGGAGATCACTTGTTTTTCAAGAACCGGGATACAATTTAGATTTTCTCCAAAACGCTTGGCCATTTCATCTTTATATATATTTTACTTAAATAGTGACAATTACTTCAAGTGTTATTACATAAGATCGGGTACGTCTTTAAGAGGCCCATATAAAGTACAGACTGAATTTTGCCTGACACATTTTTCCAAGTTTACAATAAAAAATGAGAAACACTCTGTTCCCTTGGAAGTTATGTAAACGTAACACTCCGAATCTCTGCTTATTATCCCAAGGCATTCGGGCATATGAAAATTAAGTTTTGGCTTAACCCGCCAGAGTGACCAGACAGATAAATGAATTAAGACCATCAGTATAGAAAAATTAACAATCTATAGTTTTATTTTTCTTACTTGTTGAGAAACTATCATTATAACAGCCATGGTTAGGATAGACAAACTAAAGAGAATGATAAACGTTTCACAAATTCCAGGTACTTTGATGTACTTTACTATGGCCTGAAAAGCAGACAAAAATCCTCGCTAACCCCTGAACAAGCCACGGAGAAAATCGAAGGAGATAAACTGGGGGCGACGTGTCCATCGAGTGGTCAGTATCGCGTATTTTTGCTCGTTTCATGTAAACCTCATCTTGCTTGTAGCGTCCGTTTGATAAGTCCGTGTCACTGGTTCCATTGATATACTAATGATGACATATGCTACAACAAATAGCTCAGTTAGGCTGTTTCTCTAGAAAGTCTTAATATTATGCCTATATATTATTGGCACGTAATCTGTATCAGTCAATAGTATATATTATTATATTACACACACACACACACACACATATGTATATATCATACATAAGAACTATAGATAACGTTATATATATATATATATATGATATCTATTATATAATATATATTATATATATATAATATATATATATATTATATATCTATATATATATTCTATACATAATATATATATATTCTACATATGATATATATATATATATTAATTAGATAGATATGTTATATATATTATTCTAATTATAATGCTTTAAAAAATCACAGTAGATACACGTGATTTCATTAAATAAGCGAATACCACAGGAAAATGACAGGCAGAAATCCAAGCACTTTTGTCTTTATACTAAGACATTGAGGAACGAAGACAATGTCTTAGTAAAGACGAAAGTGCTTGGATTTCTGTCTATCATTTTCCTGTGGTATTCGTGTGGCATTTTTTATATTCACGTACATTAAACTACAAATTTCTTTTAATTTCAAATTCACTCAACATAGGAACAAACGCCGAAGGGAATTTATTATACGTGATCAGTTACGTCACCAGGTGGACTCGAACCACCGAACGAATAGCTAGCAACATCGGTAGCCTAACCTCCAAACATCTGATAACTTATGTGCTTCTCACACTGTACTTGCAGCGTGTCCGCCACCCCACCTCTCAGGGCCGTACTACCAGAAGCTGTGGCTTCACGCTGAGAGAGACACGGCTACCGTAGATCTTCTCAGTTCCTTGATACAGGACGCCCCCCAGCTCATTGTGCAGCTCTACATCATGTCCTTTACCGTCCCAGATCAGGCTTTGGAAGGAAATATCTCGTCGACGCGTATGTACTATAGGGTTATTTTTTTAATGACTTGTGTTTGTTTATTTTCCGTCTGGGGTAAGAAACAAGTAAATGGAAGATTATTTTTAATGATTTTTTTTCCGTCTGGGCTATGAAATAAGTGAATGCAGGATTATTTTTAATAATTTGTTTTTGTTGATTTTCCGTCTGGGCTAAGAAATAAGTAAATGCAGGATTATTTTTAATTACTTGTTTTTGTTCAGTTTCCGTCTGGGGTAAGAAATAAGTAAATGCAGGATTATTTTTAATTACTTGTTTTTGTTCAGTTTCCGTCTAGGTTAAGAAATAAGTAAACACAGGATTATTTTTAATTATTTGGTTTTGTTTATTTTCTGTCTGGGCTTAGAAACAAGTAAATACAGTATTATTTTTTAACCATTTGTTTGTTTATTTTCCGCCTGGTCTAAGAAACAAGTAAATACAGGATTATTTTTAATGGTTTATATTTTTAATATTTTTTGTTTATTTTACGTCTGGGCTTAGGAATAAGTAAATACAGGATTATTTCTAATGATTTTTCTCCGTCTGGGCTAAGAAACGGGTAAATCACTGTACTTGGGCAAAAAAAAATTATCACTATCATCAGCTGAAGGCCATTTACACATTATCTAGACAAAATTTTCGAAATTTGCGTTCCAGACTAACTTGTTAACTTTCACCGTAACATCGTCGAGGTATGGGTCACTGAATATATAAGTAATCAAGGATGTCTTACATCACATTTTACTGTACTGGATAAGTGTGCATATTTTCATGGTTTGTTGCATATACAAAGTTATTTCCGAGTCACGAAAAAGAAATGTGTTCTGAAGCAACTGCAATGATTGTTATTAAACAGGTGGTTCTTAACCTTTTTATTACCACGCCCCTCTTGCATCTATGAGTAAAATTTCCTCCCAGATTTAAAGGAAAATAAAAAAAAAATATGAGAAAGAGAGAGAAGGTGCTTCGAGGGAAAGGAAGGGAGGTCAATAATTACAAAACATGGTCAGCCCAACGAGCCTAACTAGTGTAGTAGACTCGAGGAAAGTAACGTTATAAGGGGATACTTTAGCATTTTTCATAACCTTCTGAATATTAGTTCCTCACTCTTGTTAAGAGAATAACGAATATACTTAGAGAATTTCTTTTTTACTTTTCTCTAGGCCTCGCGCCTCCCCTGTAAATAGCTGACGCCCCCCTTGGGGCGGAGACTCCCCCAGGTTAAGAACCACTGTATTAAACTAACTGACTGCAAACTTTCTCGGTGGTTTACTTCTAGTAATCGTACAGCTGCTGTCAGTTTCGGCATCCTTCATGGCCATGGCGTGGTCAGTGGCATCGTTCGCTAAGGCAGTACGTTTGGCTGAGCCCTCCCTGGGCGATTTCAGCCCCTGTGGTATGATGACGTTCACCCTCGCCCATTACTGCTGCATTGCCCCTCAGGTGAGAAATAACTGATACTATTTATTTTGCAGTTTAACTCCGCTGAGAAAAAGATGTAAAGCGAGGCATTCTCATACCAGGATTTTAACAGATTTGCTAGACCTACACACTTCCAACAAAAGTTCTATATTTTAACAGAATTGGACGTTCTCATAATAGTTATTGACTCATTAGTCACTAGAGCATGCCATTATTCGCAGGAAAGTATAGCGAAAAGATTCCTTAAAGATTAAGATTTCAAACCCTGCCCATTTCTCATAATTTTCAGAGGTCTGATCGGTTACCATCACTCTGTGAATAACATACCTCCTCCCCCGCCAATAGAAGCTGATGACGCTCAAAAGACTTCTCGATACATTATTCTTTCATGTCCCTGCCGTCTTATTTTCAGGTGGTGTGCTTCGCCCTGTTTTCCACTAAATATCTCACCATTTCCATCGTCGTCGTCGTGTGTCAGTGGCTGGTCGCAAGCATCATCACCTTATCTATGGTAAGTCGTATTTGTTGGACCTTGTTTTGAAATCCCTCGAGTTTTCTATATTTTCACTCAAAGTGTGCGGTTTGTTTCGTGAAAAGCTTGATGATTCATTTGCAAAAAAAAAAGTTCCTGTGTTCTGTTGCCGTTGAGAGGAGAGAGAGAGAGAGAGAGAGAGAGAGAGAGAGAGAGAGAGAGAGAGAGAGAGAATTTTGCATCTGCACCTCGTTTATTGCAGAACACTTCTTTTCAAAAGGGCGCACTGAGCAAGATTAGTTAATGTCGAAATTGCGCATGCATGGATGTGAAGTTACAATCTTGAAAATAAACATCTATCTTTCTTTACGTCTCGACTTTGAAATATACTGAGACTCGGACATTTTTTCTGACACAAAAGAGATAAAGTACCGCCCTCACTCCATTACAGAGTAAATTGGAAACACATATCCTTGCACGCGCACACAATACAGAAAAGACCTTCTTAGTTGATCTGATACACACGAGTATTAAACAATTTAGTCAGAACAAAAATCATACTTTTACCAGACCTTAGGTATACGTATATCATTTAACGATTGTTACCCAGGAGCTGTAATTTATTGCCATGTTGAAATCAATGAAGTTACAGAAGAAAAATACTGAGGCTATTCACGCAAGGCGCATCGGAAAGCTGATTAAGCCAAGCAGTTTCGTATTATCCCATCTTGCATTACGGAAAGAAATCCGCCGAGATAATGATGTTCTAACAAGTATCGTCGGGTATAACGTCAAACTTTCTCATCTCCATTTTTCAGTAACTCTTAAATAATTCTTACGGCTGAATACAAAGTAATGACATCATACTTATCCTTGACTTTCAAGGAGACTGGCCTGCCTGATCTTAGTTCATTGAACACCTCTCTCTCTCTCGCTTACTAACATTGTTTCTGTGATTTGCAGGCTATCTTAATTATAAACCATTTAGCGAATGATGTTCACTTTCACATCAGTACATTTACTCTTAAAGACGATCAAAATTTGACCTATTTAGAACTTAACTAACGAATGCATCTTGTCTCCGTTTTTTTTTTTTATGTGACCTATGCGGGAAGCACCGTCTGGACTTTGTATTGATAAAACAAATGCCATACACAAAATGCATTCAGGAGGCAGGAGTTAAGAATGAAACAATTATCAGTCAGAGAGGAAATACTCCCTTATGTCTCTTCTCAAAGAGTATTTAATACTCTCTTTTTATGAATATCAAATAATACGCTGAAATTTGCCATTTATGTAATTTTCCAACGAAAAGATAAACAAATGCTTCTCTCTCTTCTTCTGAAGTTACACGGTCAATGCCTTATCCTTCATTTCTCTTGTCACAGTTTTATTCATTTTTATGCCGTTCTTAATTAAACTCGATACCTAGAACTTCTTTCTCTGAGAGATTTGCCTGGCTATTCTTTTTCAGCCACCCAAATGCACTTTGCTCAAATTTTAGAGCACGTATGATTTGGAGTCATCATTATCAGTTTTAGAGAACTAATTTTAATGATTCAGTCTCATCTCTTCTCGCCAACTTTCTTTGGTATTAATCTGGAAACTGTATAGTAGTATTTGGCGCTTAAACATCCACAGTGACACAGAGATCTCAGACTTTGGTTATTCGTTGTGGAGAAATTCGTTTAACTCTTTTCACTATCAGATATTTGCCTTTCTAAAGCTTCTTGATCACCCTATAAGACGCCATTTAATTTTCGTTTCGTTAACATTACAAGAAGTCCATTTAAAATTTTTATTCTGGTTTCCACTGAAGCGCGCATTTAACTTCTCTGCCATTGTCCTGACGTTATTGTTTCTGGTAACCAACAACACTGAGAAATAGAAGGTTGGAGGTCCGTTCATTTTAGCATTCTCTTCATTTTCCGCAGATCATTTATTGTGCCAATCCCGCCCAGCTGCAGGCTACGTTTCCACACGACGTCAAAACGGGCCCCTGCAGTCGACTGGATGACGTTTTCTTCAGCGCCGCCTGCGGGTTGGTTCTTCTGTTCACGTTTCCCGACGTCGGGGTAAAAAAACTCAAGGTGCAAGGGGTGCTGTTCCACATCCTGAGGCTGACCGAGGAATGTTGCATGATCGCCTTTTGGTAAGTGGTCGACTGTCTCCGACCAACTCTAAACACCCACTAGAAGTCATTGTTTTGCGTTTTCTTTTTTTAATTTAAAGGGTCCGAATTAGTCTTAAGTTTCGAAAATGGCTGCAACACTTGCTTTCAAGGTAATGTATATAACACAATCTGCTAATCTTGTAAGCACCAGCTCTTGCTGAAGGTCTAGTCATTATGTTTAATACTTTGTCAGAATCGTTTGAACTGAACTGAATAATGAATCCCTTTACTTTATAGAGGAAATCGCAGTCCATTGATTCATGCTAGCAGTTGTGTAAATATACCTTTTCGATCTAAAAAAAATATTACCTTCTACATAATTACACAATAGCGTTAAATTCCTCTCAATATAAAAAGGTAGACCTGAATTATTCTATTCAATTTAAAGCATTAGATAATCAGGGCTGATGTGACTAATGTTGTAAAGAAGCAAATAGACGAGAGGTCATATTTGTCTCGAGGCGCTACATTAAACGAGCAAACACTTTGGTCTATAAACTAAAAAATGAATCTAAAGTGGAATAATGTGGCTAACTGAATTTTTATAATTTTCACAAACCAGGTGCTGGGAATGTTGGCGCCAACCCTCATTCGTGTTTTGAATATTTCAGATATATCAAAAATTAGAGTTTAATATGTGAATGATTGAATGATATGGATAATTATAGTGAACAGCTAAAATTCTGTAATTATATATGGGCATTCTATCTAATGGAGGCTGACATAAACAGGCAGTGCTAGGCCTATAAAGCCATATCAATGTGTGTACATTACTGATAATAATAATAATAATAATAATAATAATAATAATATAATAATAATAATAATATTTCAGGTACTTGCAAACAGAGGGTCAAGTGTGGTATCACTGGCTTCCCGTGGCCATGGTTCCTACTTTCTTCGTCCTGAGTACGGTGTTCTCAGGTTTTTATTATTTTGGCTGTCATCCGGATCATCGCAGACATTCAGTAGCCTGATAAAAAGCAGAGGTGTCACTCTTGTACAAAGCCTTCCCTCCTGAATGAAGTGATACCTCATCCGTCCGACTGGGTAAGATAAATGTTGTGCCTCGTCCCTCTGCTTAGTTGAAGAGGTAGAGGTCACTGTCCATCAAATCAATATCGCGAGATTTTTCTGTCTTGGAGACTGAGGGAAAAACACAGGCCATGTCCGTCCAACCAACTATAGCTGGTTCACTTAAGGTAGATTCTTGGATGAGCTCTTCTTACGAGACGTTTGTTTGGCGGCCGCCGAACTAACGTCTCGTAGGCATAGGGCTCATCCAAGAATCTACCTTAAGTGAACCAGTTATAGAAGGTAACACCAAGCCTGTCCAACTGAGGACAGGATACAGGGCCACGTCCATCCAGTCAACTTGGAGGTATGTGAGCCATTTACATCCAGCTGATTAGACAATGCGTAATAGCAAGAATTTTCTGTCCAGATTACAGAGGGGAAACAGAGAGCCATGTTCGTCTAGCCAACTGAGAAGATATATTAGTGGACCATGTCTGCCGAACTGACTAGGAGATGAAGTGAACCATATACCATCCATCCAACGAATAGTCAAGACCCAGCCTTTTCTGTTCACGTGACTGGGGTGGAAAGTTACAGACACGTCTATCAAACCGACTGGGCGATACAGTGAATTTTGTCTGTCCAGCCTACTGGTACTGGGAAATACATCAAATCTTATCCGTCCAACCAACTGAGTTAGAAGAACAGTGGGCCATGCCTGTTCAGCCAACTGGAAGAAAAATACGGGAAGCCAGGCCTTTACATGCTAGATACAGGTGGCCATGTTCGTTCAGCCAATTAAAGGAGAAACAGATGAAATTGTGATAGAGACGAAGAATACTCAAGTGCAGTTATTAGAGATTACTGGATCAAAGGTGATCATATTAATGTATTTCAGTTGACTTGTTTGGTTATGGGCTTTAGATTTGTTTGTGGCATAGATTTGTAACTGTTTGACTGAAATGTTTGTTTGTGCTGCAGAATTGTAGTTTTGTGATTAGTATTTTACTTAGTTTGCTGTAGATTTGCCACCGTGTGGCCGAAATATCCGTTTGTGTGTTGTAGATATATAGACCTGTGATGTGAATTTATCTACATTGGCTGTAGTTTGGTCGCCGTGAGGATAAAATGTTTACTAATAAATTGCAGAATTACCGCAGTGCTACAAAAAAAAAAAAAAAAAAAAAAAAAATTGCGTGTACTAAAGACCCGTTTTTATGACAAATATTTTCTACAGTTAGTTGTTGTGTGAGTACTATGATCATTTGCATGAAACCAAATATTTATTGTATATATTTTAGAAAAATGGTAGAAAGTGTATGTTGTACCGTTAGATCTTTTGTATATTTTGAATTGACTTTTAGAAATTTAACTTAACACTTGTGTCGGGATTCAAGTTAGAGGGGTTGTTTAGAAATTAGTTTGCTTTTAACTCGGAATTGACATTGTTGACGGTAGCTCATATTTTTAGTTTCTTGGACTTCGATCAAATACAAGAGGGAAGCCTCGCTGTAATGTAACTGTTTTTCTTACACTACTGTTTAATAAACATTAAGTGGTGTCTTCATCTGTGTATATATGTATGTGTGTATATGTATGTGTGATATGTATGTATATATATATATATATATATATATATATATACTTATATATATATATAGTTATATATGTATATATATATTGTGTATATATGTGTATATATATATATTGTGTATATATGTATATATATATATTGTGTATATATGTATATATATATGTGTATATATGATATATTAGTAGTGTGTATATATATATTATATTTATATATGTATATATGTATATCTATATATAATATTGTGTATATATATATATTATATAATATATATATATATATATATATATATATATATATATATATAGATATTGTGTTGTGTAATTATATATATATTATATATATATATATATATAATATATATAATATATATATATATACATACATATATATATATCTAATAAAAGGAGCCCATAAAACACCAAAATGTAAAGAGAAAAGTACTATATTTCAGAGACTGCTGTCTCTCTCTTCAGGTATATGAATGAGAAAAGTTTACAGAAAAGGTGGTATTTATACCAAGAGATCCATCCACAAGTAAGCCAATTTAGGTCACCCCCGCTGATAATCTTCCTTTAATCTTCTTAAGCGTTGGTTGAATGAACACCTCGTCGACAACATCTGAGATCCACCCCTTTTGAGATGTTCAATACCTGCTTCTCTTTTATTAAGGCCGATTCCATCATTTGACTCTTGTATCGGCAGTTGCTGCTATAAATCACACGTGACAAATTCCAGTTTTTATTCTATGGTTATGTTCATTTATATGGTTGAAAATAGCCGAGTTCTGTTGTCCATACCTAACTGACCGTTTGTGTTGTATTAAATCTCTGGGGAAGTGATTTACCTGTAAATCCGATGTAAGATTGGTCACAGTCCTGGCATGGGATCTCATAGACCCCAGAGTCTTTGGGAGATGTCTTTTGTTGGACGTTAATCAAGGATTTGGCTAAGGTATTTGGGTAGGTAAATGCAAAAGGGTTGGATTTCCCAAGGGTGTGGGTTATTTTCTTAATCGTCTCCAGGTGAGGAATTTTTATTTTATTGTTGGGCGTGTGTCTGGTCTTGTCTTTAGGGGGTCGGTAGAAAATTACATTTGCTTTTTGAATTGCTTTCTCAATTATATGGTCAGGATACTTTAAAGATGAAAGTTGCTTGCGAATTAATTCAAATTCTTTTTCATGGAAATCTGGGGAACAAATTCGTAAGGCTCTTAAGAATAGGTTGCTAGCTACACCTATCTTGATAGTAATGCCATGATAGCTAAAGTAGTGAATATATGAAAGTGAGAACGTTGGTTTTCTGTATATGGTAAATTTGTATTCTGTCGTGTCTCTGATTATTAAAACATCAAGAAAAGGAATTTTGTTTGTTTGTTTCCCATTAAACTTTAAATTTGATGCTGGGCACTAATGCGTTTAATTTTGAGAGGAATTCATTAAAATTACCCCACTTATTATCCCAAAATGTTAGGATGTCATCTACGTATCTCATCCACAGCATGTTTTTGGGTTTTATTGCATTTATTACTGTAGTTTCAAAGTATTCCATGTACAGATTGGCTAAAACAGGACTTAAAGGACTACCCATACTACACCCGAATTTTTGCTTGTAGAATGATTCCCCGAATGAAAATACGTTATTAGATGCACATAATTCAACTAACTTTATTATTTTGTCAAGCGCCAATGGGAAATGATCTGAATAAGGGGATAATTTTTCCCTTAAAAACTGAAGAACGTCCTGTACTGGTACTTTTGTGAATAGGGAGTCTACGTCAAGGCTTAAAAGTTTTATGTTGTGAAGTGGTATATGTGCTTCTCTGAATTTGTGACACTCTGAATTTGTGACAAAAATCTTCCGAATGTTTAATGTGACTGGGAGAAAAAATGCCTAAAAAAGGAGAAAGGAGGCCAGCTAACCATTTAGAAATTTTGTAATTGAAAGCTCCGGTGCATGAAACGATGGGTCTGAATGGAAGATTGTCTGTGAGTTTTGGGAAGGCCATAAAAGTAGGGTAATTTAGGATTAATTACTTTAAATTTCTCTAATAGTTCAATACTCTTTTTGTCTTGGCCAATTAATCTTACTTTCCGAAAAAATTCTGTGGGAACGTTCTGGAGGGGATTTTTCGTCAGTTTTTCGTAAGTATTTGTGTCGCTAAGGAGCTGGTTGATTTTGTCGAGGTAGAAGTCTTTGTCCATTATTACAATTTTGCCGTCTTTGTCGGATCTACTTATTATAACATCTAACTTTTTTAGCGAGTGGATGGCTATCATGAATCTGCGGGGAACAGGATATTTCTTATGAAGGTCAGTTAAAGCATTTAGTAACACTCCTTTTAAACATATCTCTTCAGGGCTGTAGTTTTTTTCAGATATGAATTTATCAAAAGCCACTATGAAGTCTAGGTTGTTTTTGCGGTCTGGCATAAGGGCAAAGGATAAGCCTAAATTTAAAACTAAATGTTGATTTACAGTAAGGGGGGTGTGGATAAGTTTAAAACTTTGTCTTGTTGTTCAAGATTATTCCATGCGCTATTATCTATTAGGTTATTTAACTTGCGTAAAAGTCTGTTGGAATGAGTCACGCTATTACCTACCCAAATACCTTAGCCAAATCCTTGATTAACGTCCAACAAAAGACATCTCCCAAAGACTCTGGGGTCTATGAGATCCCATGCCAGGACTGTGACCAATCTTACATCGGATTTACAGGTAAATCACTTCCCCAGAGATTAATACAACACAAACGGTCAGTTAGGTATGGACAACAGAACTCGACTATTTTCAACCATATAAATGAACATAACCATAGAATAAACTGGAATTTGTCACGTGTGATTTATAGCAGCAACTGCTGGTACAAGAGTCAAATGATGGAATCGGCCTTAATAAAAGAGAAGCAGGTAATGAACATCTCAAAAGGCGGGTGGATCTCAGATGTTGTCGACGAAGTGTTCATTCAACCAACGCTTAAGAAGATTAAAGGAAGATTATCAGCGGGGGTGACCTAAATTGGCTTACTTGTGGACGGATCTCTTGGTATAAATACCACCTTTTCTGTAAACTTTTCTCATTCATATACCTGAAGAGAGAGACAGCAGTCTCTGAAATATAGTACTTTTCTCTCTACATTTTGGTGTTTTATGGGCTCCTTTTATTAGATGGAATTCTGTTGTTACAGAACATTTTTACCAGTCATATATATATATATATATATATATATATATATATATATATATATATAGATATATATATATATATATATATATATATATATATATATATATACACACACATCTACAAATAGACTATATTCTATTGAACATTGGCCTATCAGTATATGGACACAAATTTAGCAGCATCCATGAGTACTGCTTGGGTGTCTTACAAGTTTGTGTAAAAAAAATACTCCGGTTCTTTTTAAAAATTGGCATTTCCTATTTTCAGTTAATATTGATCACAAAATACTTGACAAAAAAAAAAAAAAAAAAAATAGATGCCCATACCAGGCCTCTTATTACGTTCAACTCTACCACCCTTGCAGAGCATCTTTGTGTACTGGCCCGTGCTGGCTTAAGGCCAGCTTGCTCTAACCAAATAACACCAACCAATCAAGAGAGAGACTTTGTACCTTCACATCAACCAAAACCTATCTTTTCCCCTCTGTGACTTAAATTACGTCCCTAACAATTCTAGGTATTATAGTGCCATTTGCGCAGCATCCTTTATCACCTTTGCACCACTTTATACATTTCATACTGATTATGTATTGTAACTTGTACTGAATTACAATTACATAAATCTTTTAATATTCTTTTTACTGTTTATTTCTCATAAATCTGATTGACCAACTGTAACAAGGTGACAAGTCAGGGATTTGTCTACATTCAACATAAATGTCTATATAAAATTTTGCGTCTTGAGTCTTCTCTAAAGGAAAAACAAACACACTTTAAAATTTATCTCCTTCATTTAACTGGCTGATAATACGCCAATGTATGCTCATATAATACATTCACCCTAAGGAGAGAAGTGGGGAGCAAACGATGATATTCCGCACTGGCAGGAAGCCCTCTGAGATATATGGTTTTACTTTTTCATTTTGACATCACAATTGCCTTCCATTTACTTACTCTCAGAGAGCTTTTTAACAGAATCACGTGCGACATGTCTTTGGTGAATCAGCTGATTTCAATCTAATGCATAAGAGCAAAATAAAATTTTAAAAAAAGACGTCCTTTCTCATGCATTAGATCCCTTAACACCAAGGATACCAGGAATAATATAAAATATAAAATACTTTAAATGACCTATAGTTCTTCCTATTCTTAAAAAAATATTGAATCACATTCAGAAAATTCTTAAACTATTTTACAGATCCACAAAAAATATTTCTATAAAAGTATTCAATAAACACATTTTTTTTTTGTCAAACATAAAAAAGCAGTTTTGTAAGTCTGTCAGCTGATGCACTGGTCATGTCCCATCTAATTCTCTAATATCATGGCCAAATTAGGCCCAGTGTGGGGGAGTCTTGACTTACATGGTCTCTCGCTTTAACAAAGGCGGGGAGTTTTTTTTCATTTTGAACGCAGTCTACCCCAAGTAACCATTGGTATCTAAAATAAATGGAAAAGTTACCATTTCCTATCTCTTGAAGACAACAGATAAAAAATTTCCTACACGCCCACCGTCTTCAGTTGTAAAGAATCTGCCCATTGTAGGGAGAGAGACCACATACTCAGTGAACATTACAACCCTAGTGTTGACTGCTTTCAAATACACTACTATTATTATCTTCAACAGCCTCCACTTGAATATGTAATGTAATGGTCTACAAGAACACAAGTTTATTATTATACATATATTTTATCTGAGGCACATGAACAGGCTAAACAAGGCAGGTAAAGCTCATTATATGCTTATTGAATCACAGCTTGGAGTCAAAGTAGTCATTATAGTCCTTTGTGACAGACTATAAATCCACTGGATTGTGTACAGGGCCTTTTCCAAAATACACCAGTACCCTATCCCAGTAAATATATATATATTTATATGTATATCATTTTGTTGTACTTCCCCAGTGAGGTTAAATACCAAGCTTAGCCTGAAATCCTGAAGCACCAAGAGAGAGAAAAAAACAAGTGGCAACTTGGCCCTTGGACACGTGACTGCAAAATATCATTATTGTTAAGTCTAATGTTCTTGCAAAACCCTTAAAAAGACATCCCCACAAATGTGTGTATGTGTGAGTGCACAGCAAGAAACTCAGCGAAATAATGCAAGTTCTTGGGAAAGACATAATGTTTGCAGGCCTTTTAAACCTTAATACAAATAATTTTGTGTTATTTTAGGTATTATTGCACTAATCAAATTAATAATGGTTACCCCTTTAATGCATGGACAAAACACCAGTAGTGTGGCAAGAAATATATAATAGATTACTGTACTTGAACTAATATATGAAACTTCAAAGGTTTGTGATATAAAGTACTAATAGCACATATTCTGAGGAGCTTTCCATATAAAACACAAAAAGCATGAATCACTAATTGACTCTTACACTGTATAGCTTTTATTTCTTGCATTTCTATAAAAATTGTAATCTACAAAAACTAACAGACCTTATACCTCTTTAGTCTTTTTCTTGCACTCGAAAATTTCAAAGATCTTTTGTACATTTCTCACATGCAATAATTTTTTCTTAACACACTTGAATCGTCATCATCCCCTTATGCACAGTGTTTAAAGTTTGTACTTCCAGGAAATGATAGCAATTTTTCCCTGGTACACAGTATTCAAACTTCATTCAAAATACCTACTATCCGCATAGCTACAGCAAAAAAGTTAATAACATACTACCTCGTATTTCACATTTGAAGAGCCTTCTCTTGTATCCCCACAGCAGCAAAAAAAAATACACCCTCAGCTCTGTGTGGTATTATACCTAACATATGTAACTTGAATGTGAGATTAGGGTGTCAACACAGGAACCCAGTACCTACATCTGAGAGTGCATTACCTTAGTAACACAACCTTACAGGTTATTAAAAAAAAAAACATCCACACTTTAAATACATTCATACCATGAAATAGTAAGTTAGGATATAATTAACCATATCTCATTCCCAAGCTATTAGCTGCTCACACATCATGCAATGTTGCAGTATCACTCACAAAAGTAAATCCTCCAAGAAATGTATTACCCCAAGACTTTTGGGCCACCCATGCAATATGGTCCTTCCATTATTCCCATTCGCATCCTACACTCACAACCACACTGCATTACTATTAGTCTGAGTAACATGGATATTTTTTTCTTTTACAAAACTTAGTTTTGAACAGATTGCAAATTGAAATATGTCAAGTACCAGTCATTCAGTTTTTATATAGTACAGTAAATAGAGCAGATTCACATCCAAAAACTGAACAGGGTTCTGATGTAGTTACTAGATTATTTGAATAAAGATTCCTTTCCTTCAATTAAATATTGCTTTGTAACAAGAGCATATGTTCCACATTTAGTTGTCCATAAAGGGGGTGGTCACCAAATAATAGTAATGTTGAAGACCTTGACCATCTCAATCCCAGGGGTAAATTTAATTTTATCATTAGTTATCTCCATTTGTAATTTAATATAGCATCTTCTCTTACTTCCAATGTCCCTCTTTCAAGCAAGATACTTTTTATTGTTCAATGTGTCTCTGAACATAATGGAAAAAAAGTCAACTTCAAAACAAAAATTTTTAAATAATACCTACAAAACTAGACGACTACAGTAATCTGGTATAGTCACTTTCATGAATCTATTTTTTCTCAGAAAACCTTATTTTGATGACTACCATGTAAAAAATTTTGTTTGATGTTTATTACTTATCAGTTATATGGCTATTCTTTTCAGTCAACTTGTTATAGGCATAAATTGCTGCTTTTGAAGTGTAATAAAACTATTTCAAATATATGACAGCAATTATTTAGTTGTATAAAACTGCCAAACTTCAACTGTACCTTCCACTGGGCAGGTCAAGTTTAGAATACCCAGCACTACGTATTTGATTTTATACCTTACCTAATTGCAACAATGTTTTGTACAAAATTAATAACTGGTCCTATGTAATTCACAGATTTTCTACACAACAAAATGTGGCTACTGTACTATATTACATTAGAAAACTGGTGCTTGATCATCTGCTATTTGGATAACTTGTTTCCAACTCTATCTCATGTTCAGCTTATACTGTGACTGGACAGTAAAGCTAACAATTAAATGCCTGTTTGTCCTCACTTATTTTTTCAAGTACAACAAAATAATCTGACACTTGACTTACTGCACCTGCAGAAAGTCATCTATGAGCTACCCTAAATAAAAGCATATGACACAATGGTGTTCTTAAGATAAAGCAATAAAAAGTAACCATTATTAAAAAGTATACAGGAAATTTTCTTGAATAATGGTCACATAAATGTGAAACACATGAGAGCCAATATTCTTACTTTTCTTCAAGGCCTCTAAACACTAATGATTTCCCAGAACTGCCCTTGAACACCAAATGTCTTACTGACACTAAGGCTTTCATGTCCTAAAATAATTGATACAATGCCAATCCTTATTAGCAAAGTTAATTTCCTTTCTAAGGTAGCCAATGTGACTTTACTTACAACTAACAAACTTTATGGTGATATTCCAACTTTTTTTAACAGTGGATGAGAATCTTCACGTAAGGCTGACGAGGGGGGTCCTAGCATCAAATCTCAACATTGACTTCACTAAGAATTCATAGTTTTGTGAGAATATACAGTGTATCCGGAGATCCATCTATGATCTTCCCACCACTGTAAGAAAAATCTTGTAAGAAACCATGTAATGTACCTTATATCTATACATAGATATATAAAAAATCAAAGTACTGTATATCTGATTCTTTCTGCTTCCTTTTGAGATCTGAGTCTTGATACCCTTACTATAAATCATTCTAGGACACATTAAAACACAAAGAGGTACTGCCACTCAGCGACAATGTACCACTGGAATACTTGAGCTATCACTGATTAAACAGCATTTCTTCATCTTCATTATCTGTGGTCTTTGGACATAAGTGTAGTATTTATACAAAATGTTTTACCCTACAATTTAGACATTTGGTAATACCTCTTGATAAAAAATATTTCTAACACAAAGAAAAGGTTGAGACGCTGGAAAGCCCTGAAATATATTTAGCATGCTTTTACAACCTAAAATTAAGAATTAGGGTAAATAGCTTCTTAAACATTCAATAACTATGACATTTTTAGCAATACAAGCTTCATCATATATATATTAATATAAGACACAGCCATGGGGTGCGATATGAGCATTTCCAACCTTTTCTTGGCTCAAGGCAGGAGAGGAGGGTAGGATAGAACCCAAGGACAAACAATGGCACTTCCGTCAATAGAAAAAATTGGTTCTCCACTTTGAAAAATTGAAAACAAAGTGAAGAACATTTGTTTATACAGCAAAAATGGAGAGCAACTGTGATTTCTTTTCAGCTTATGTCTTACATGTTTATGACTAAAACGCAATGATACCAGCAATGTATTTCACAAGGCCAAAATTTAGTCTAAGCTTAAAAGCAAGACTCAGAATTGGAATGGAGAAGCATAATAAGGAAGTGTTCGACAAAGTTTCTGAAAACTTTCTAGCTTGTCATCCACACTTCTGCACAGTAACAATCCCACAGGGTTAACCTTTTAACAGAGTCCAAGGCTGGTATCACAGCGTGAGATTTGGTGTCAATGGTTGTCCTATTGATCATCAATAAGATTCCTTCTCTGGAAGAGGGCCTGTGAACACAGAACTTTGCTAAAGACGACTGTCCAGTCCTATTTAATATGACTACTTTCTGAACTTAGGGGACTACTACTTCCCATGAATGATTTACATTTGAATACTGGAAAGTACTGGCTTCAAATACAAATAATATAGTAGTTTGCTCCAGTGTGTGTTCGGTTTGGTTCTCAATTCCTCTTCATTTCAGAAAAAACCTTGAAGAAGAGCAACAGAACAGACTTAACAAGGAATGCAACACAGGCCTGCTAACCCTGGAATCATGAAAAGGTAAGGTACTGGAGATTAATATTTAAGCAAACAAGGACACCAGTTTCCCGCCTGCACACTGAAAAACTACATCAGGGAATGAGAAGCAAAGCATGTAAATTACCAGGCCACTGATATAAGCTACCTAACTGAACATGACTAACCAGTATGCAATTGTGATAACAGTATGACAGGAGTTTCTTATAAGGCAGTTTGTAGAGCAGTTACATGTTTATAACACCAATATATCATCCCTAGCTAAGGACGACTTATGCACTCAACTCCTTTCAAAGCTGGCCTGCAGCCATTGAAATTAATAATTTTCTACAATGTTTACCTAAAACATGAAGCAGTAGAATAAATTAAAGTTAGAGTGAAGAGAAAAAGTAAAGAACCTTCATACTAAAAACCTTTTTACATAAATTTCCTTTAATTTATTACAGGTCCTGGTTACCATAAAAGTATTCTCTATGGCCATCATGAATCATAAGTGACAATCATGAGTAACAATTAATTTCATCTTTGAAACCTTAATTCTCTAAGAGAAAAGAAGAAAACAATATCAGGAAGTAACAAAAGAAATGACCTTTTCCAAATTTGTTATAATTAATACACAGCTTGAATTCCACATAAAATTTTCAAAAAACTTTTCAATTCAGTCAACTCTTAGGATCAATATGAACATGATTTCTCTTATGCCAGAAGTGCCCAGTGTTACCAAGGAACATATATATTTATAGTATATATAATAGATTTAACGCAGCATGTAGGAGAAGGCTGTCTTTTGTTGAGAATAATGGACTACATATACATACATGGTCATATACAACGATCATATAAATAAAGTACTTCCTGAGGAGTTTACACAATTCCCAATTAATTTGTATTGCAACTATTTTGATACCTAAAATTAGCCCTAATAAATTAGTCTGCAGTGTCAGACGCCTTTCTCCTACTTACAACATGGGTACAACTGTACATGACAGCTGAAGAAATGGAAGAAAACATATTCCAAAAAGATATTATTGTAAGTCGTACTAATGATATACATAAAGAACAGCTGAAATCATGAATAAAAATACAGTATTAGAAAGTTAACTGAAACAATTTGCAAATACAATTTCTTCTCAGCTGTGCTTTAGCTCAGCAAAAGGATACATGTTGCAGTGAACACAAAGATGCTTCAAAACATAGCCCAACTTCTACTTCAAAAATAACACTGGAAGTAGTATTTAAACTTAAATATTATATATTAAATGATGGAATATACACTATCTATACATAAAAAAAATATAAAGTAAAATAATTGATAAAGTGAAAGTAGAAGTTTGACACTAGTGTTTCAAGCAATAAGCAAAATTTTGTGCCACTATCATCTCCATAAACAAAATAATTTGCTCTTCCTGTTGGTAAAGTGAAAAATCAATAAATCAATTATGAATTCCTTATGGAAAAAAACGGAGCTACACCACCCACACAAATCTAAAATAATGTGAGAATGTCCAGTATTATCTTTGTAACAATAATACAGACTATGGTAATTTACAATATGTAACATCAACAATAATAATGTGGGAAGTTAAAATATAGCATTCTTGGAAAAGAATTAATACCAACAAAGAACAAACCGAAGAGATATCAATAAGGCTTTTCCATCAAGAATACAAACCACCTTCTATTCCAGTTCCTTGCAATTCACACAAGGAAGCAATCACTTTTGCCACAAAAATAAAGTGTATACCAATGAATTGTGTTTAATTTTCACGACACTCCCCATCTGTGTAGTAAACTACTGCATCTCACATTTACAATTACAGAAGATATCCCAGTCATTTTCAGGAAATAAAAAGCATTAAAACTGTAAAACACTCTTACCTTGCTGTGAGCATGAACGGGTAACTGCAACATGTCCAACATATTTGAAAAACGCAAATAAATCTAAGCTGGAATCCACAAGAACTTCTTTTTTCTTGTAAGGTTTATTGTCTAGTGACACAAACCTGCTTCAAAGCACTTGCACCCAACTAGCCTCCAGTCTTCATAGCTACCACCATTCTATTAAGATAAATGTTCGACTAGACCATCAATACTGTGCTTCTGGTGGTCTTTTATGGAATTATTTCTTTCCTGTTTTTACGACAGTAGAAGATTTCGTCCGCCTATTTCAACATAATTACCTGTTAAATATAACATCTCCACTTTAGGTCAACAACATCAAACCAAATTTATGTGAGCCATTACATTCTGACTGTACTGGACTGCCTTTGTTAAAAATTGCTGCAATGCACACACATTCAACTTTTCATTAATACCCTCTTTGGAAATGATGATGAAAGACCTCCTATATTTCAGATCTTCTTTATCCACATTACATTACAGTTGTATCAAGCTTTTGATCGTTGGTGAAGGTCCTACACTCAAACATGAAGACCCTGTATTTAACTTGCATTTTTTGATCTTCAAGCATTCACCATTTTAAAGTTCATTGATGCCACTGTAAGATGCAGTAACACTTCTATTTAAGGAGAATAGGGGGAAAATTCTTCATGAATTTTCTTATAGAAGTACTCATGTTGAAAACTTTACCTGCTTTCACATCTTGCCATATGATGTGTGATTCCTATAAATGTCACTCCAATGCCTTCGTATGAAAACTCAATGGATCAACACTTCGGTCAATTTTCTTAAAAAAGACAAGGACTTAAAAAACATTTTATCAACAGTAAAATATTGATAACAACTTTAAACCATTGTGAATAAATGAGTTATTATGTGACAGGGCATTCAAGCAATAACAATGTACCCCTCTTCAGCAGTATATCATATTGTTGCAATACCCAATGCATAATCACTTATTGATTCAATCACATAATAATAATATGCCTAAATACCAAGAGTCACTAGAAACGAAAACCACCCTCACTAGTACTATTATTGTCAAAAGCGTACTCAGTCTCTGTTGCTTCTGGAACCAGGTTTGGATCTTCTGCATCCTGCAAAGGAAAGATGTTATGCAGTCCAAATCACATGATGATGATGATGATGATCATAACCAATATCATTACTAATAATATTAAGAGTGAAATGTTACTTCATCAACCCTACACTGAAAATCACCATAGTTGTTGAATTTCTTCAAACTTGTGTGAAACCCTTGACAAAGCTCAAAACTTGGAATGTTCAGTGATTCTGCCCCAATAATTATCTTTTAATTTTAAAAACTCATTAATTCCAATAAATATGCATAGTAAGTAATTGAAATGAAAAACCCTAGAGACAAAATATAATCAAAGTGCTGCTATTTAACAACAGTTTCACTATACAGTACCACTTGGCCACTTTTAGGCTCGAAAAGTTTTGTTCTTAAACTAAAGTTTACAACTGAGAGAGAGAGAGAGAGAGAGGAGAGATAGAGAGAGAGAGAGAGAGAGAGAGAGAGAGAGGAGAGAGCGAGAGCGAGAGAGAGAGAGAGAGAGAGAGAGAGAGAGAGAGAGAGAGGCTAAAAAAGTTTGACAATTAGTGTGATGGAGCCAAAGAAATACCAGCTAAAATAAATGAATCGATCATCTACAGATGTGCATTTAAAACCCCTCTCACAGGAAGACTGAAAGAACTGTAATTTGATGAGTGTTATGTGGCTGTTAAGGATGAGTAGAGCCTTACTAAAAACTGAAATATTAGGTATCTTGACAAAATGAGGCATCATTTCGAAACTGTCTTTGGCAAGTTTGTAATTAACAGCTGAAATTTCTGAATGATAATAGGTGCTTTGATAAATGAGTTTGCACTGGCATGGACAAACCCTTATTTTCCAACATGCACAACCAAATGACTCCGACAAAATTAATAAACTGAGAAGGTATTCTACATACTCTGTTAATAACAAGCACTGAACTGAACATGCAGATCTAATGAAATTATCTCAAGACATAAACCTGGCCTAAAAGATTCGTTTTCAAGTTGGGGACAAAGTTACAGTAGTATATGAAAAATAAATGCATGTAAACAAGGAAACGGTGGCAGAGGGGGAATTTGCAAAGAAACCAAGTATGTACTGCCCACAAAGAACCGCACAAGGCTCACTTAAGGTGGTAATCCCAGGAGTACCCTGAGAAACAAAACTAATTAAAACCCTGAAAAAAATTACTTATGGAATTTGAAAAAAAATTTAGACTTCTATTGAAAACAATTTGTCTTTATCAGTATTTCACTACCACATGCTGGAAAATTAGTTTAGTTTGACTACCGTTAAGAAAATTTACCTGCCACAGAGCAAAATGACAAAGTGGTCTGAATTATAACCTGGTTAAAGAAAACATATTGAAGTCTACTTACATCTTCTGAAAAGTATCTTTCAATTATGCTGTACGCTAACTTGTAGATTTCAACATTTTCATGATTTTGTAAAAATTCTATCTTGTCCAAACCTGAAAATACAAAAATTGACATTTGCTAAAATAAAATAATTAAAACTTATGAAAGGTATATTTTCACTGGTCATGGCAAATAAAGATGGACACTGAATTTCTTGTATTACCTTAGTTTTCAATACAGGCGGCCCGCGGTTAACGGCGCAATCACTCAACGGCAAATTGGTTTTACGGCGGTTGTCAAAAATATTAATTAAAAAAATAAGGCATTTTAAAGGTATCTTTACGACACAATTTTCAGTTAACAGCGCCGCTAGCGCCGTTGTCTAACAAGTTCATACATTTGTAGAAATGCCGTTCAGACCATAAAGGTTATGCAAATTATATTAACAAATTTTATGGAGAGTTATTACGTAGGTATTAGGGTAAAATATATGGCTCTGACGCTGTTCTATGCCGAAAATATCGAATTACATAAGTGCAAATTTAGCTAAGGATGTGTTGATTTATAAATGTTCATGCTTTTGTTTAAAATGTGTATGAAAATGTATTACGTGAAAGGCATTTTTATTTCTGCACAGAAATATGATACAAAGGCAGCTTTTGAAACTGCCTTTCTTAAGAAAACATCGATTTAAAAAAGTGCAAATTAGCAATCGATGTGTCGATTTTATAAATGTTTAGGCTTTTATGTTTAAAATGTGTAAGAAAATGTATTACGAACAGGGTATTTTTATTTCTGTGCAGAAATATGATAAAAAGGCAGCTTTTGAAACTGCCCTTCAAGTTATCGACTACGATGTTTTTTCAAGTTCGTTCTTGTATGCCGCCGTCTGCCGCTCTTCCGAAAATATAGAGTTAAAAAGAGTGCAAATTTAGCAATCGATGTGTCGATTTTTTAAATGTTTATGCTTTTATGCTTAAAATGTGTATGAAAATATATTACGTAAAGGTATTTTCATTTTTGTACAGAAATAAGATACAAATTAAGGCAGCCTTTGTAACTACGCTCCACGTTGTCAGGGGATGTTTTTTCATGTTCGTTCTTGTCCGCCAGTTCCGAAAAATGCTTTGTGTTATTTTATTAATTATGCATCTCTTCCATAAATCCTTTAAAAAGTTATACATTATTTCACTGTATCCAAGAATATGGTATGTATTCTCATATTATTGTATTTTAAAATACTACGGCAAATTTAAGCCCGTATTCCACGGAGCGCCCAATGTTGTGGTTTGAAATCAGCTGATGAATACAAGTTTGCTTCACTATAACGCAATTCTGAGCGAATGCTCTTGCTTCTAGTTAGCATAAACGAATATCTAGATACTTGACTTATATGAGACAAAGTTATTTTTCCTTATACAGCGTGTTTTTAGGTGGAAATATTTATTGAACATGTCTTGTTGTGAATGTGAACTACTTTTTTTTCGTTAACATATTACATTGGCGGCATGTTTATTGCGTAAAAAATTACATGATTCCATTCGCAATAATCCTTTATATCATCGTAATACAAACTTTTCGTTATTTATCTTATATCGGTGTGAAACCAACAGTAAAATGTGTTCTTTCAAGCACGGTAGTTTTGATTAAAATGGTTTTATCCCAATTTTATCTACGGTTGTGTTTGATGGCATATGTTTACTGCAGTTTTATCCTTGTTGCCGATGTACGATAATAGTCATTAGCAGCTTGAACCGTTTTCTCGGCTTCAGTTATAACTAGGTTTAAATTTAACAGTATATTTCCTGATTGATCTTTAATCTATATCGATCTCTGATCTATAGCGAATAGTTATTACATTAAGATATCTCAGTTCTATTCTATATATAACGCCATTTATAACAACTACGGCAATGTTGTACTTTAGTACGATGATTGAAATACAAGCCAAACGGATGTTATCCAGTTTGGTTGTACTTAGAAAAAAAAAAAAAGTAGTTTCTCGTTCGGTTGTTCATGGCTGTAAATGTTCACGCAACGAGTATAACGTTAAAACCATACTTTCATCATTCTCTTTTGCTGTTATTGAACTTATGTAACTAGAAGATGGATAAAGTTAGGCCATTGTAATTTGATCTCTCATAAAATCGGACTATCGTAAGACTACTGATCGTAACCTGAACACTACAGCTACCTGTACACTGTATAAACTTTACTATATCTTTACATACTCTAGACACCCAAAAGTACTGTACAGTAAATTCTAAAGTACTATACTGCATAAATATAATCTTACTTATTGCGCCATTGTGGGATTACGGCGCCTTTGACTGGTCTAGAGTTTCGAAAGAAGGTGTGCGGTGGCCGTAGGCTTTAAAATCGCTCAGCGTCGAAAATCGCTTGGCGTTGGCTAACCGAGGGCCGCCTGTATATGGAAGTTTGAGATACGTTTGGGGTAAAGAACATTCTAAAACAAGAACTGAAAATAAACCTTACCTCCACATTCTTCTATCATATTTGCCACCATTTCAACATCATCACCCGCTCGACTCAGTATATTCGATATTCCATCTAGCACCACCTGAATAACTTGTGTGTCTTTGCATGTTAACAAGTTACAGAACGGTTGAATGACCCCTTCACCAACTAAATACGATACCTGAAAAGTACACAATTTTAAGTTGGCTTTTTTATGTTCCCCACCTACTCTGGAAGTACCAAACTTAATTTAGTTGCTGGAAGACAAAATTAACAAGTTGAAAGGCTGAGATGAGGGCACTTCTAGAAAAATAGGGTGGTTTGTATTTAGAAGGTAGCAATTGACTTTTAAATTAATTACTTAAACTCATGACGTACAAACTTCTATTCCAGCTATGTCACAATTTAGGAAAGAGGCAATTAATCACCTCTTTATTATCATCATCATCATGCTACTGGATAAAAAAGTTGGCGATAAAAAAAAAAAAACATTTTTATGAAAGAAAGAACTATATTCTTCAAATGAACAAAATACTGTATCACCTGTGGGCTGAATGGGTACCAAATGGATAATTAGTAATTAGTGGAGATCAAAGTGAAATGAGGGTGTTACTATAGTAGATTCACATCACCCGTGTGTCTGATGTCTAGACCAGTCCCTTAAGATGCTCCTGATTGGCTGTTGATAAGCCAATCACAACAGCCAATCAGGAGCGTCGTAAGTGACTGGCCTACACATCAGATGCACGGGTGATGTGAATCTACTATAGCTCTATTTCTCATCACTAGTATCATCTCTATAAATACTCTTTTCAGGTCAGGGCAGTATGCTTATTTTGGAGGTCTTGTCTCACAAAGTCATTCTAAGAAAATGGTCAAAAGGGATGAGGTAAAGGGGGTCATGTGTCTACAGTTCATGTAAGGGAAGGAAGGGGCCAAGACAAGTGATGAAAACTGTGACAGCATGAAAATATACTGATTGACAACTTTAAAATTTGCTAGTTGCACTTCATAAGTTAATTAACAATTGTTGAAATCAACCAACTTATTTCACATAATTGTTAGAAAAATTACCTATTTTATTCAATAAAAAAAAAGGGCTTTCCAATACATACCTAGGAGTGTTATTATAAGGTATTACAGTATGACCTTTAACAAAGGCTTAATTAAATAGTTTCATGCTAGGAATTACAATATTCAGAATCATACCTGCTGTTTACTGCCAGATATTGTAAGATTACTAATTGCCCATGCTGCTTCCTTCTGCGTTTGGAATTCCCCCTCCTGAAGCTGCCTTATTATCATAGGGATAAGGCCAGCATCAATCACAGCTTGTACTTGCTGCTTGTTACCAGCTGTTATGTTACTCAAGAACCATACAGCTTCCTTTAAAAAAAAAAACCAATAGAAAAGTATTAAGCAGCACAATTTTTTTACAGTATTATAGTTTTGTATTCTCAGAAACAGCAGACACTTCTTTAACTGAAGATTTTCTCTACAGCCCTGAACTAGCATTAAAATAATATTATGCTTCATGTGTACAGACAACTCACAACTTTACCTTGTTAATTTTCTCTTTTTGGTGTGTAAGGAGGGCTGGAAAGTGAAATAGCGCTCCACAGTTTAGAACTACTTGAGTTTGGTCATCAGTTCCAGTGACTATGTTGCCAACTGCTCTAAGTGCTGCTGTTTGTACCTTGAACACAGGATTTTGAAATAACAACTGAACTCACAAAAGTCAATCTGATAACAATTTGTCAGTAAAATATTTTACACCACCTCACATTAAAACCTTTTTACTTAATGCCATGAAAGGTTGTATATTCTATCACTTTTGTAAAAACAGTTAACTTACGGAAAGTCTTCTTTTATATCCATATGTGATGTAAAAACAGTTATATTAACTCAAGTTTTTTTTTATATACATATGTGACAAAGAACACAAAATGCATTAAAATGATCCAGATGATATTATTTCCATTTAATATAAAAGTGCTTGACTCTTGCTTCCACACACTCAAAATTAGGAAATAAGAAAACTCCTTCATAATCTATGGACATCTAAAATCTGCAAACAGCCTACATTCAGCTTTCCAATTCAGAGCAAACAAAACTACTTTTTATTAATATGTCTGAAGATATGAATTTCATGACCAAAGGGGATGTTAAGTTTGTGATTAGAAAAAATACTTTTACTCAGAAACCCAAGTGTCCATTTTATTTATCATCAAATTTCCAAGACAAAAATATCTGGAGAAGAGATATGAGTTATATGCAACAGGAAAGCATCTGTGGTTGTATCTCTGATCAGCCAATGATATTATGTTAATCTGGCTTTACCTTCACTCATATTAAACCTTTAACAATGAGGACATGGGGCAAGGGAAGAAAAATTGCATAAGCACTAGGCTTGTATAAAAAGTCATCTTAAAAATGAACAGTAATTTCAATCCAAACATATAATCTCTAGACCATAAATCTCAATTCAGGTTGAGTATAAAACAATCTCAATTCATGTGGGGAGTACAGAACTAAGTTGCTTAAACTGCAGAGTGTAACTGACAGAAGAGAGTCTGCTTAGGGGATGAGAAAAAGGATTAAGAATTCTGATGACCAGGTGTCTATGAGACAGAACCATGGGAAAAATAAAGAATGAAAACTGTAATAGTATGGACTTTAGAAAACTGTCCATCTCTGCAGCATGCCTGAAAAGATTTAAACTGAGCAAAGGGAGATAAAAATTTACCCTATAGTTACAATAACATAACAGGAAAATGACATAAGGTTGATATGCCTAACGGGTTACAATCCTAATAAACAAGGACAACAGGGTTAGAATCTTTCTAATAAACAAGGACAATTTATTTTGCTGCCACCATGTAAGGAATAAAATTTACAATTTCAACCATCTGAAAGTTGCCTCTTTGTGAATCTTTTAATAAAACTGCATTAACACCTAAAGTACATTTCAAAACCAAATACTATGGTAATAAAGGGTTGATTTAAGTTGACTAACTTCAACATCATTCACATTATCATATGCTCATAGAATAACTCACATGAGCCAATACAAACTATTTATCATACTACAATTTGGACAGATTTATAAACCCCAAGCTTTTGGTGTCAGTGTTCCCCCTTGACAACGTATGTAGCTGACTTAACAGATGGTTTGCTTATAGTCGGCGTCTTAGGAACCTGCAAATGACTAGAACCTATATCATCAATGGAGAGGCACAGAAGCTTACACACAGTGTCATTTGAATCACTGGAACTAGACTTGAGGAGCATGTTCTGTATAGTTCCTAAATTATCACAATTTTTGAAAGTACACTGATGGCATATAACATTCACTATAATGATAACATATGAAAAAACACATTATAATTAATCTTTCTGCATTAAACCATTGTAATGCCTACACATGACTAAATATCATGAGGATATTTCAAAATTACTTATGATACTGTAATCTAAAAGTAAACTACATCACTTACCTTTACTTCCTTATGGGATAATAAGGGTATCAACTTTGGAACAACTCCGCTGTCTATAACTAATTGTATGTTAGCATTTCCACCATCTGTTAAGTAACTCAATGCCCACACAGTATCCACCAGTATCTGAAAAGTAAAGCATTAGAAAGTCATTTCCACCATTTACAACTCAATATTCAAAAACCTTTTAAAGATGTAGAACTTAAGAGTAATCTAAACCAAAATATCTTACCACTTTGTGAGTATTTACCAAAATGTCCTCATTATTGGTTAATTTTACCCCCAACAGCTTTGTATTTCCTATCATTTTGAATAAAATCTATATCAAGACTTTCTCATCAAAATCATTGTAACCACTATTGCAAATTTCCCTGTTCTTTAAAAAAATTACATTTTCCTTACAATGGAGACCTCAAATAATAAATATGGACAGGAGTTGGTAACATTTCACCAATTAAACACGAATGCCTTCACATACATCACTAACTGCCTTTATAAACATTTGAAAATACTCCAGACATTACTTCATTAGTGCCATATTTCTTATTAGCTTTTATGTACAAATTTCCAATGAAACACTGTACTTACAGCTGTATCTTGGTGATGTATTAGTATGTTTAATGCAGGCAGGATTTCCTTTATTGTTGACTGAGGTGGAGGAGGTTCCTTGTTACGACACAAATTGACAATGACCCACGTGACATTCCTTAAAAATCCTATTGGTATATCCGGCGTAATGAAGCTAAGTAGTGGTTGGACAACACCCAGAGAAATTACATAATCCCTCAGTTGTGGTCCATCACCAATTATGTTACCTGAATAAAATAATAGTAGTGTTAGAACAAACAAAATTTCAAATACTATAAAAAAAATTAAACCTGTTTATTGCAAATGAAATCTCACCTTTAAAAGCATTTCCTAAATTAAATACAGCCAAGGTCAACTGAAATGTAATGGCACCATTTTGTGTGCATGCATGAGTGCACTATGCATTGGCATACACTGGCAACTATTACACTAAAGAAAGATTCCAAATTTAAAATCAAAACAATGTTGAAATCTGTAAAAAGTTAAGGGAAATAAAAACAGGTTTACTAAGGCCAATATCAAGGATGGAATGAATATTACCTCTGGGATCTACAACAGAGGATAACACAAGAGAATAGGTTTGTTCACTTTTGGTGCTTATGAAAATAGTCCCCAGTCTAGAGTTGAGTCAAGGACCAAATATGCTGACAAGTCCTAAAGCTACTTTAGCTCCCTGTGTATGAGTATATTATTTAACACAAGCCAAGCACCCAGTATTAATCAACTTACCTAAGGCCCAAACAGCCTGCTCACATACATTTTGGCTTGACGACTGCAATAGTTTCAAAAACAGGGGAACTGCCCCAGCATGAACTACTGCTTGTGTTTGCCTAGATGTGCCAGATGCTATATTTGTTAAAGCCCATGCTGCCTCAAATTGAAGCGACGGACTGCCAGGTTCTGAACCACTGTAAAATATTAAAAGATTAGTGTTTGACTAGTTATACAAATAAAGTTCTGCAATACATTGTAGAGGTTATTAAAGGGTCAAATGTCTAGCAGTTTACACAGCATACCACTAGACCATCTTTCCTCTTTAATAATTCTAATGCCTTCCTGATTAACGCCTAAATGATAAAATGACCATTTTAAAATAATGAAGACAAGAACATGTGCAGTTAAAGAGTAAGAATCATGACTAGGCCTCTGTCATACAACAAGAGATTACTGCAACAGTAAGCATGTATGTTCTTTTTCACTTGAAAATCTTCCTATACAAAAATCTATTTTCATAAAAACTAAGAAGCCATACATAAATAAGGAAATATCCAGCATCCCTTTAGAATTAATAGAAAATGTCTTAACATTTTCTTTTACTGCCGATATACTGCTTATTTTACAAATATATTACTAATAACATTATATCTTCATTATTAAAATTATTTACCAGAGCACAGAAATGAACTTAATAGAATTTTTAGATGGTTCCAGAATTTTTAGATGGTTCCTGGTAATGGTAATAAATTTGAAAACTGTTTGCCCAAATCCAAATCCCCAGTCCTCCATCTCCTAATTTAACTGTTATTTCCTACGAATCAATGAATAATAGTACAGTGATAATATCGTCAACACCATTCTGGTTTGTTGTGATGAACATTTCTTCATCCAGTAAGTGAATCAAATACTCTGATAACATCCAGGGAATTCACAGCATTAAAGTCTTTTGTTTCATCAAATTTCTTTCCAATCCAGCTGCAAAACTACTTTCATTAAACCTTGATACTATCTTCACCTTTCATTCCAGACAAGATCCACTAGGCTAGTCATGCAGGAATTGAAATGTGACTCAATGGTGTGCTTAACTACTTTATGGTACGTATCAGTAACATTGAATTATATTTGATAAATCTAATAATGATCATCTGAAGTAAAACCCAAGAGTCATGATTACAAATCTGAAGTAAAACTCAAGAGTCATGCTTAAGATAGTTTGGGAAACTGATGAGGAAGATAGATGATAACTGACATGTTGTAAGAGAGATAACAGAAATGAACATGCTATGGCCCCGAAGAGGAGGAGGGCCGAAGGGAAACTGGAGAGACTGCACTCAATAAGATGTGAGGTAAAAACATAAATAAACAAAGGAACACAAAATAGAAACAGCTAGAGAAGGCTTCTTAATTAAAAACAATTACTCTCAATAAGGCATAAGCTGAGAAGACTTATTCATCCAAAGGACTAGTTTTAACAATTAAATTCGAGAATCATTGACAGAAATGTACATGTAAGTGACGAAAAAGAATTCCAATAGTCACCACAGCACCTACTCACCCATGACTACCTTCTAAACACCTGACAAGAATCGGCAATATTCCGGAATTTATCAAATCATCTATGGGAGGATTTTTGTCTGAAGAAAGGAGTTTACGAGCTGCCTGAACAGCAGTTAACTGTACAGCCCGATCTTCACTCGCCGCATTAGCCACAATCAGCGCTAAGTTATCAGCTGTTAACTGTTTGTCTACATCTTCATCTTCTGTAAAGTGGAAACAGGAAAGCTTAGCTAAGCACATGAAAACTGATACATATCAGAGAAAACATGAGGCTCAACTGAAACTAAGATAAGGTCCTCATTTCACAGTGATTTACTTCCTTTTACAGGCATGAAATGAGGTGGGCCACTAAAATAATCTACAGCTGCAACATAATACAACTGTTACATTTTACAATAAGTATATTTTGAACATAACATATGGTGTAGCAAGATTCTTTTTATCTAAAAAGCAGCATCAGCCATTGTAAAGTGTGCAACAATTAAGTAGTATGTAATACTAGTAACAATTAAAAAGAGAAAAAGTTTGACAGTTGCCAAGGAGAGAACTTGAAAAAAAAAGCAATACGTACTACTGATATTACCCATGTGGAAATTACTATACTACATATATGAACCTGGCTGAAAGAATTATGCAATTTTGAAGTTATGATCTGGTCAATAACTGGTACAAGGCACAATGATTAAGAAAGACAACGGGAAAGTACATAGAACAGATAAAAGACCTGTAAAGGTAAATAGGAAAAAATGTATACAATAATTCAAAAAGCTCCTGTGCTGGAAATCTGGAAAGAACTAATTAAAATGACTTAACACTAGGTTGAAAACTGCATAATTTTAAAAATAAGAGCAGTGTACTTATTTTGGAACACTAAGTGTTCAATATGTAAAATTATTAAACTACAGTAGTTCATGAACATCACCTACAAACAGACTGTGCCTGATACAAAGAAATAAAAACTATCCAAACAAAAAACTTTATTTCCTGCATTTTTATTTCTTCCTCTTTATATCTTACTATATTCTTTTTAGGAAGTTAGTTTTGTGTACTAAATAAC
>NC_061094.1:33017498-33079836 GCF_015104395.2 Macrobrachium nipponense
TGTACTAAATAACAAGAATTTTATTGGGCATAAATATGTCAGTGATACAAACAGCTGTTAAAAAAAATGATATTGTTAAACTACAATAAAGTTCACCATGGTCCTGAGGATACTAATGAGGCCCGAGCCAGGGTGGCCATGGACCTTGGTCCCTTACTTCGAACTGGCTCACATGATGCTTTCCTCCCAAACCCCCAAGACATTGGTGGGAGGAGGTTGGTGGAAGATGGTCACAGAGGTGCCTCACCAGAAGGGAGTCGGCCACCCTTCAACACAAAAGAAAGTTGTCGAGTTGGATGTCTAAATGCGAGAACAATGTATATGACAGGAAGATCAAGTTTAGTGGCACAGGAAATCAAGAGATACAACTTGGAAATTGCTGGATTGAGTGAAACTAGGTGGCTTGGGTGTGGAAAAGTAAGAATAGAGGATGTGTTGTTCATCTATTCTGGTAAAGACCAGGGAGAACATGAGAGAGGTGTAGCAATTGCTTTGAGTAAGAAAGCTGAAAAAATGTTGGAGCATTATGAATGTATTGATGAGAGAATAGTCACTTGCAGGTTGCGAGGTAAATTTACAAACATCACCGTTATACAGGTGTATGCCCCTACTGAAGAGAGTGGAGAAGAAGAGAAGGATGAATTTTATGAAAAGCTAACTGGAGTTATACAGAGGGTTAGAAGACATGATATGTTGTTACTGATGGGAGATTTTAACGCTAAATTAGGAAGAGAGTATGATGGCTTTCAGGGAACAATTGGAAAATTTGGAATTGGAGCTAGGAATGATAATGGGAGAAGACTCCTAGAACTATGTGGTGCATCTGGGTTATCTATAACAAACACATATTTCAACCATAAATTAGAGCACAAAACTACATGGGTGTCGCCAAATGGATTGGCACAAAATTTGATAGATTATGTTATTGTAAATCAGAAATGGAAGAAGTCTATATTAGACACCAGAACTTTTAGGGGCTGCCGTGTTCCTTCTGACCACAAACTCGTAATATCCAAAATTAGAATAAAGTTACAGGCCAATCAAGAAAAAAGGAGAACTATAAAGTTTGATGTGGATAAGTTGAGAAATGAAAGAGTTAAACAACAGTATGAGGTGAAGGTAGGAGGTAAATTTGCGGCATTAATTGGTATGGAAAATATGGATATGGATTCAGAGGAATGCTGGGCAATATTAAGTTCAGATACTAAGGACGTAGCAACAGAGGTGTTAGGTTATAAGAGAAGTAACAGCAAACCTTGGTTCAGTGATGAAGCAAAAGTTTTAAGTGAAGAGCAACAAAGGTTGAGAGTTCAAATGGACGATGAACAAGACCTAGAGAAGAAACAACAACTAAAAAGACGAAGAAATAGAAAGCTGAGAGAACTAAGTGATAGGATGAAGCATGACCAAAACATGTTTTGGAAAGAAAGAGCTACCGAAGTTGAAGTAGCTATGGAAATTGGCGAGAGCAGGGCTATGTTTGCAGCTGTGAGATTCTTGAGGAACGCAAGCCAGAAAAAGTTTGGAGGGAGTGATGGCATGTTGGATGAAGATGGGAACTTGGTCACAGACGAAATGGAGAAAAGGAATCTGTTTGCAAGGTATTTTGAAAGACTCCTAAATGTTGATACTACCGGTAGGGATGAGTGCATTGCGGATTTAAACGAGGCTCTGGAGGTACAAGAAGAAGATATTAGTGCAGAAGAGGTGAAAGAGGCCTTAAAATCTGTAAAAAATGGAAAAACTGCTGGCGTGTGCGGGATAACTGCAGAGATGCTAAAAGCAGGAGGACGAAGGATGATAGAGGCATTAAGAGTTGTTTTTAGCATAGTTTGGAAAACAGAGGTGGTACCAAGTGATTGGAAAAAGGCAATTATGATACCAATATATAAAAATAAGGGAAGCAAAAGGGAGTGTGGTAACTATCGGGGCATAAGTTTACTGTCAGTCCCAGGGAAGATATTCATGAGAGTAATACTTAACAGAATAAGACCTATAGTAGAAGAGAAACTTAGAGAACAGCAGTGTTTTTAGAAGTGGAAGGTCAACAGTGGATCAAATTTTCACCTTAAGGCAGATAATTGAGAAGAGATGGGAGTATGCAAAGCCAATATTCTGTGCTTTTATAGACTTGGAGAAAGCGTATGATTCAGTATGGAGAGATGGAATGTGGAGAGTGGCAGAACACTATGGTATACCACTGAAAGTGATAAGGATATTAAAGAACTGGTACCAAGGAGTGTGCAGCTGTGTACAGCTGGATGGACAGCAAAGTGACTGGTTCCCAGTTGGAAGTGGGCTAAGACAGGGATGTGTTATGTCACCCACCTTGTTTAATGTATATATTGACCATATAATGAGAAGAGTGATGGAGAACGAAAACAGAGGGGCTAGTATTGGTGGAGAAGTTTTTATGGATTTGGACTTTGCTGATGATGTTGCGTTGGTTGCTGATACGTGGCTGGTGCTGGTAGGTATGGTAATGAGGATGGAGACAGAGACACAGAATTTTGGATTGAACATCAGCACAAAGAAGAGCGAGATCATGGTTGTGAGTAAGGATGATGATTGGGTGCATATGGAGGATATGACAATCAGAGGACAGGAACTCAAGCAAGTTGAGAAGTTTGTTTACTTGGGAAGTGTGGTAACAGCAGACGGGAGGCAAAAGCTCTTGCTGCTCCTAGAAAACTAGGAGCAGCAAGAGCTTTTGAGGTTCTGAGAAAAAACGTTTGGTCAAGGCATGAAATCAGCTTGAGAACTAAGATGAGAATATTCAATGCAGTAGTACTACCAGTCCTGATGTATGGCTCGTCCACCTGGGCACTGACCAGAACAGAGGAGAAAAGGTTGGATGCTTTTGAGATGAAACTGCTGAGAAGGATACTTGGCATTAAATGGGATGATTATGTTAGAAATGAAGACATCAGGGTGAGATTGAGGCAAAGGCCAGTCAGTACCAGGTTGAAGAGGGGAAGGCTGAAATGGTTTGGACATGTTGAGAGGATGGATGGGAATAGAGACCCCAGGAGAGCACTGAGAGCAGTACAAATAGGAAGAAGACCGCTGGGTAGACCAAGAACGAGGTGGATAGACATAATTGTCAGGGATCTTGAGGATGAAATCCAAAACCTAGAGGAAGCATGGGAAATGGCTCGGGATAGAGACAGATGGAGAGGAACTGTATCAGCCTTATGCCACTGGCCAGTGGCGGGAAGATAAAGTAAAGTAAAGTAAAGTAACATACTTACCTGGCAGATATATACTTAGCTATAGCCTCCGACGTTCCCGACAGAATTTCAAATCTCGCGGCACACACGACAGGTAGGTCAGGTGGTCTACCTTGCCTGCCGCTGGGTGGCGGGTGTATGAACCAATCCCATCTTCTAATCAGATTTTCTCTTCCACCTGTCTCCTGAGGAAAGGCTGGGTGGGCCATTAATCGTATATATCTGCCAGGTAAGTATATACAAAACTTTATTGTAGTTTAACAATATCATCTTTGTACATGAACTTTCCTGTCAGATATAGTATACTTAGCTGATTGGCACCCTTGGTGAAGGGTAAGAGACAGCTAAATAATATAGAAAAGGGAAACAACTGGTGTTGTAGGATATAAAAAAAATCTTGGTTCTTACCTGTTCAGGCAGAAGACTTCATGGATACTGTCTCTGAGTCTGCATTGCCTGGAGAGCTACAGCGAGGACGTGACCTGTTGCTGAAAGACTCTCGGATCTACCACCGGGATTTCTGATCCACTTATATGGTAGAATCCAAGTAGGATCTTGTCAAAGGGAACTCGTCCGCTTACTTGACAGAACCTGTCCATTACTACTGCAAGGAGCCAAAACCCATCCGACCACCGAACCAAACTAACTAGAGTTAGCACTACGACAAGAAAGGGATGCCTACCTGCATCCTCTTTCAGACAACCATAAAAAACATAACAAAACAAGGGGGTATATAACTGACAGTTTACTTGTGAACCTAAGTTCTGGAGAGAAGAGGCAAGGCCTTTCAGACCCACTGGTTTTGCTATGACACACCCCTGGCTCCTCCCCCAGACAGCCGTAAGCGAGCACAAACCACGCCCATCGGGGCGGAGCAACCAGAGACATGCGAGTTGACAGAAACCAAACCGCCATATTTAAAGTTGCAAGTTGCTATGAAGTATATCTGTACTTACCATTCCATTTTCCTGTTGTGAGATTTATTTGAGATTGCAAATTACTACAAGTAGTAACTTAAAAGTTCCAATTTGTGAATTTTAACATTTTCCATTCCTCTTTATATTCTAAGATAATATAATGTGACAGTAGTTCACCTCCCCTTTCCAAGACATTCCTATCTTGTTACCTAAAAGTTGCATCTCCTCTAAATGCAAGGATAAGAGTCTAAGTATACCTTAAAGAAATTTATGAATAATTGAAAAATGTTATGGTTAGCCTTCAGAAACCTGTAAGCTGTTGACTTTTGTATGCAATTACTTTACAAATCCTTTATTTCCTCCAGAATGGTCTCCTCGGTTACGGGGGTAGGGTCGGAGGGTGAACTAGACCCTGGGTCTGAAAGGCCTTGCCTCTTCTCTCCAGAACTTAGGTTCACAAGTAAACTGTCAGTTCTAGAGAGAGAAGCTTCAGCCTTTCAGACCCGCTGGTTTTGCTCAACCGATACTTCAGGGGGCCTGAAGATGAAGTCCTGCAACGACTGCTTCGAAAGCTCCCTGTAGACCGAGGAGAGCATAAAATGACCCAAATACAGAGTTGCTTTTCCAATTCATTCTAGTCATTATCTCTTGCACCGTAACTCCATTATACATCATCCTTGAAGCTGCTTGCCCTCTGATAGAGTGGAAATTGGTGGAGTGTTTTCTGGCATTGGGATCAGCTCTGAAAATACAGTCCCTGAATAGCTGCCTCATCTTTGGAAGGGACATGATTTTGAAGTTTTCATCCAGCCAAATATGGTCTTCCCTATCTATGTTCCTTTCTGCACAGATTTTATTTGTGTACTCCAGATAAAAGTTTAATTGTCTAACTGGAAAAATTTTTGGCTTGGTAGGGTGACACCTAAAGCTGAATTCAATAGGAGTGTAATTGTTTCTCTGATTCTTGGCCATGAAGGAAGGGTGGTTCCTTAACACAATGGTTTCTGGCGTGAAAGTGCTCCTGGAGATATAGAGATGATTAAATTGGTTAGCTCTCAATGGGCAAGCCAAAGCTACGAGGAATAAGGTCTTCTGAATCATGAGCAGCATAGAATCATCTCTTGTAGTGTTGAGGAAGGAAACCACTTTATCAAGATCCCAGCCTGGAAATTGATGAGAATTGCTGGGTCTTCTTCTATTTACTCCATCAAGCATAGCTTTAATATACTTGTCTTCTGCTAGACAATAATTGGGAAAGTATCCCTTCAAAACTGGTCCAAGAGCAGCTCGGTATCCTTTTAGTGTGTTGTATGCTAGGCCCTTGTCTATTAATTCATTAAAATAGAGTAGCACTGATAAAAGAGGGAACTTCTTGTTACTTCCATATTTATTGTGTATGAACTCTTTTAAAGCTACTGAAGAGATTTTGGTACTTGGCCAAGGAGCTGTCTCGTAAATTGGAAGTAATTTTGTTGCATATCTCTGGAGGAAATATGGAAGGTAGTTGATCTTTTATATTCTGAAGGCGATCAAATTTAAGTGGTGTTCCCTAAGGGTAAGGTACAGTCCATATGAAGTATCTGGCAGCCTTCTGCTTTGACTTTGTACTTCCGGTATTCCTTGGAGACTGTCTTGACTAGGGGAATCCATGGTGCCGTTTCCTGGGAAACAGTGCAGAAGAGCATGTTGTTATTACATTCGTTATATATCTTAAAAGCAACTTTATGCAGTAAGAAGCCTGGGGGAAAAGCATAAAGAGGAGAAAAACCTTCCCAGCTAATGTGAAGAGCATTATTACTGATTGCTTTTGTGTTGGGTACAGAAGAACAAAATCTTTTACATATAGAATTAAAGCCATTGGTGAAAAGGTCTATTTCAGGAGAGAAATTCATATCTGTGCAAATTAAATTGAATAGATTATCGTCAAGAGTGGCTTCTGGATGTATGGAACCAAAGTCTCTCGATAGGGAATCAGCCATCACATTCCTTTTCCCTTTAATCCATATAGTTTGAATGTCTATGTTGTATTTTCCTTTGATGTTTAGTAACACTTTGATGGCTTCCTGGGCCGATTTGTTCCTAATGCTACCATGTTTTTTGACCCAACAGTTTGTTACTTGTGAATCTATGTGAATTAGTACTACTTTGTTTCTTAGTTTGTCTCTGAAGTGTTTTATACAGTAAATGCATGCAAGTAGTTCTCTAATGTATGTGCAGAGTATTCTCCTTTTGTAGCCATGTATTATTAGTTGAGAGTATGCCATGCTCTCCTACTAATGCTCCACCCTAGCCAAAGTTGGATGCATCTGTGAATAGTTCTAGATCTACTTGATTATTAGGAATGTTTATATCACTATACATGTTAGTCTGTTTCCATTCTTCTGGAAAGGATTTGAAAGAAGGAGGAATGATTCTATATCCTTTAGCAAAATATCTATGAAATCTGTGAAGGAATTTAAGATGGTATCTACCATAAAAGGTGTAGTAGGAACAGAAGTAAGTGATCCTATCAATCTTCGATATAATTTGAGGTCAGATCTGTTCAAGTTGGATACTGTATTGGCAAGCCTGATACATTTATCAATGTTTTTCTGCATTGGTCTCATTGTTTTGTTCTCCAAGTTATAATGAACTCCCAGGAACTCTATCTTTTGCACTGGATGAATAACAGACTTTTTAATAGATATTTGTTTGCCAACCCAGCTCCGTGAGCACTTCAATGACTATTTGGATGTGAGCCTCGCATTTGTGAAAGTCATCTGCCAATATGAGTATATCATCTAAGTAGTTAAAGATGAGTATATTATATTTCTTCCTAATGTATTTAACTACTGTGTACATTAGTTTGGAAAAGATGTAGGGAGCTGTCTTTAACCCGAAGGGAACAACCGTCCATTTGAATTTACGCTTTCCTAATTTGAACGTTAAGAATCTTTGAGCACTTGAATGAAGAGGGACGTGCCAATAAGCGTCCTTTAAATCAAGTCTACATGCCCAGTTGTTTAAATGCAAATAAGGGAATATAGTTTTAGGTTTCAGCATAGAGAAAGAAGGTTTCTTGATCATAGTATTAGTAAGGCATTTCATATCGAAGATTAGGCGAATGCTCCCATCGGTTTTAAGCTTGTAAAATATGTGGTTAGAGTAGTAGAAAGAATTTCTGTTAATTTGTTCTATTACCCCTAGGTCTAGTAATCTGTTACATTCTCTCTCTAGTATTATTCTCTTGCTAGAAGAATAATATCTATCAACCCCTAATCTTTTCAAAGTCTTTTGAGCCTTATTTTTATTGGTAAATGGGAGTCTCACACCCTTACTGATCAAGTTGCATGCAAAAGAAGAATTTGGGAGTTTTTGCCAATTTTTTAATTTATTTGTCAATGACCTACCTATCCCACTTACTGGAGGGGCGTGAGAGGTTTCCTTGGAGCTAGAGGCTTCTGTAGGGAAATTTAACTCTTCCAATATCATTGAATTGTTAGTGGGTACATTTGCCAAATTTTTATCTTTACTGTGTAGCTCCAGGTTATTTTCCTCTTGGTCCGAGCAGGGCTCGATGGTATTAAGAATTAAAGCATAATTAGTTTTGTTTCTTATCTTTGACGTCTGAATTAATTGCTGTCTGTCCCCCTGTACTCCTTCCACCTCTTCGGCCACCTCTCTTGATACCTCGCCTGTAGGGATTGAACCTATTCCTGAACCCAAAGCTTCCCCTGAATCCTCTGTAAAAGTTAAATTTCCCTCTTGGGGTAGCCCTGATGCTTGCGAAAGTTGAACCTTCCACCTCTAGAGATAATGTCCCCTCCTCTAGGAAGGGGACCGCCTCGAAAGCACGAAGCAATAGCTTTCCTTTGATCATCTGATAAGACCCATATATCATTAGTTTCAGCTTTAATAATAGCATCTCTGGTATCTAAATTGAGGTTCCTGGGTAAAGATCTACTTCTGAATGAGCGGATTAAACTTTTAATTAGATCAATGTGTTTCCTGAAAGGCCCAATTATCACTTTAGTAATGAAATCAATATCGTTAATCTTAGAGGGGTAAGCTAATTGCGCCAGAGCTGCATGCCCTTGAAAAGAAGATATAGCCATTTTAATGTTTTCAATATCAAGGTGAAATTTCTTCTTGAATCTTCATTAAACAACCTGCCACTTGGCCAAAAGTTCAACTTTGGCAAATTTATCAATTTGAAAAGGTCTGCAAGTTCTTTATTATGATTACAAACAAAGAATTGATCATGAGAGTTCTTGTCTCCTTCACTTAATGTTAATGCAATTAGGGAGTCATTTAATTGTATATTCCCATCTCTATGAATGGAGGGCACAGCATTAAAATTGTTAGATATATAAGTAGGAATAGGTTTGTTAAAGGTAAGCGGGTTAAATTCTTCATAGTCACTACTATCTTCATTATAAGTTGTAAATAATTCTTCATTTGCATTCTCAGGTAAATCTACTTTACGGCGAGGGCGCTTAGGAGGAGGAGTATTGTCATTCCTTTTTGCAGTCGAACCACTTCTGCAATAGGAGTGAAAACCTAGACTCAAATTTGATAATAAAAGTTTAACTGATGTCTATAATATGGCTCATGAATTTACAAATCAGGTTGGACAGCAGCAGACCTAGAAGGCTGAAGCCAGGCAATCGGGTTCTAGGCTCAAATGGCCTTCATCGGTTAATTCAGGTCAATCGGCATCCTCTCACTAATATCCCATACTTAAATTTATATAGCCTCTACAGTAATCATCTTATATTATTTATATAGCCGACCTGTCAGAAATTCTTAAGACGCAGTTCCTCTGGTAAGGGGTAAACCATTATATCGAAATGAAACGAGTGTGATATAAAATTCTACCCATTAGCTGAGGTAGGCGCAATTATACCGCATTTGACAGGAACCCCTCCAGTTAAATGTCGACGATAGGATCTCGGTGGGATAGGCGGAAATGAGCGGCTAATAGGTAGCCTAGATTGACGTAGTATGTTAAACTCAAAGTTAGAAAAAGTTAGGCTAGTTAGGCTACTCGGCCCTTTGGAACACAAGGCAAAACTAGTTAACACCTCACCTTACAACATTAATTACCTTTGGCATATAAGTATCTAGCCCTTATAATGTTTAGGCTCACTTTACAACATTAGCTTTTAGGATTATATGATAATGTACTTCGGTCTCGAAATTTATCTATTCTCAACTTTTACGATTATAACTACCACACGGTCCGTTCCGGCTCATTGTTTACCTTTTACTGCCATGTTGTGACATCATCAGTCTATATTCGCTGCTATCCAAGACGTTTTTATATAAAAACAGAATATTAAACCTTACCCTTTCTCCACTAGTTTCAATAATGTTTGATTCTGTAATAATAACAATTGAAGAATTTCACTATTGGAAGGTTCCTGGCTGGTTTCTTCCGTTTTGGGACATCTCTTCTTTTTGGGTTGTGCCGGTGGAATATTGTCATCATCACTAGTTTCGCTAAGATTATGCACATCTTCTGATACTACGACTTTTTTGGACATTTTAATTGGTTGATTAAGTCGTTGTCCCTCGTAACAATAATTAAAGGAGGGTTGTAGTAATGGTGAGGTGTAACAGGTGTTGCCTGTGTCCTGTCAACTTCAAATATGGCGGTTTGGTTCCTGTCAACTCGCATGTCTCTGGTTGCTCCGCCCCGATGGGCGTGGTTTGTGCTTGCTTACGGCTGTCTGGGGGAGGAGCCAGGGGTGTGTCATAGCAAAACCAGTGGGTCTGAAAGGCTGAAGCCTCTCTCTCTAGAAATATAAATGCCTAACAAGGATAAGTTCCACCTCCCTGCCCCAGCAACGAATCCGCAGATACGTAAGGACCTAAGGCGAAGCATTTGTCATAAGTAATCTTCACGTCCCGTAAGTAGTGGTTTGCGAATACTGATTGGCATCTCCAGAAGGTGGCCTCCATAAGGTTTCGCACAGACATGTTTTTGCTGAAGGCCAGCGAAGTGGCAATGGCCCTCACTTCGTGGGCCTTAACTTTAAGCAGCTTAAATTGTTCCTCATTGCATGCCACATGCGCTTCTTTGATAAGGCTTCTTAAGAAGAAAGACAGAGCATTCTTCGATAAGGGTCGACTTGGGTCTCTCACAGAGCACCAAAGGACGTCCTTATTGCCCTTAAGTTGTTCTTTCCTCTTCAAATAATATTACATAATTCTTACCGGGCAAAGAGTCCTCTCAGGCTCTTCCCCTACTAGAGAAGACAATCCTCGAATCTCAAAACTCCTGGGCCACGGATTTGATGGATTCTCATTCTTTGCCAAGAATGAGGGGAGGAAAGAACAAACTTGACTGGTCTTTGAAGCTGACATTTCCTTCAATGGCTTGCAGCTCGCTCATCCTCTTGGCGGATGCTAAAGCCATAAGGGAAAGGGACTTCTTGGTCAGATCCTTGAAAGAGGCTGATCTAGGAGGTTCAAACCTAGATGAGCTGAGATACTGAAGTACTACGTCAAGATTCCAATTGGGTGTTCTTGAGGAAGGCTTCTTTGTTGTTTCAAAAGACCTAATCAGGTCATGCAGGTCTTTATCTTCTGAGATATTAAGGCCTCTGTGTCTGAATACTGCTGCCAACATACTGCGGTATCCCTTAATTGTAGATACCGCCAGTCCACATTCTTCCTTAAGAAAAAGGAAGAAGTCAGCAATTTGGGTCACAGAGGTACTGGAAGAGGAAACTTTCTTCCTCTTACACCAACGTCTGAAGACATCCCACTTCGACTGGTATACTCGCAAGGTGGAAGACCTCCTAGCTCTTGCGATTGCTTTAGCAGTTGAAGATGAAAAGCCCTTCGCTCTGACGAGACTTTGGACAGTCTGAAGCCAGTCAGACTGAGAGCGGGGAGGTTTTTGTGATACCTGTTGAAGTGGGGTTGTCTGAGTAAATCGTTCCTTAGAGGGAGCGATCTTGGAAGGTCCACTAACCATTCCAGTACCTCTGTGAACCATTCTTGGGCCGGCCAGAAAGGAGCGATTAGTGTCATCCTCGCTGAATCTGACTCTGCGAATTTCTTCAACGTTACTCCCAGGATCTTGAAGGGAGGAAACTCGTATACATCCATCCCCTTCCAATTTAGAAGCAGTGCATCAATCAATATCGCCCCTGGATCCGAAATTGGAGAGCAGTACAGATCCAGTCTTGCATTTCTTGAGGTGGCGAAGAGGTCTATATGCGGCCTGCCCCACAACCTCCACAGGCTCTGGCATACATCCTGATGAAGTGTTAACTCCGTGGGAAGGACCTGCTCTTTCCTGCTTAGGAGATCTACTCTAACATTCCTTTCCCCCTGTACGAATCTGGTGAGAAGCCTGACTCTCCTTTCTTCGGTCCAAAGAAGAAGGTCTCTTGCTGTCTCGTACAGAGAGAAGGAATGCGTCCCCCCGTTTCCTTATGTATGCCAGAGCTGTGGTGTTGTCCGAGTTGACCTGAACGATGGAGTCTCGGACGTGGGACTCGAAGGCTTTCAAAGCCAACCACACAGCCATCAGCTCTTTTCTGTTGATGTGCCAGGCCACCTGGTCCCCCACCCAGGTGCCTGACACTTCTAGAGTTCCCAGAGTCGCCCCCCAACCTGTCTCCGACGCGTCGGAGAACAACACTAGGTTGGGGTTCATGGATTGCAGAGACAGACCCTGAACAAACCTATTGGGATCTGTCCACCACACAAGTTTCTCCTTGATCTGCCGAGTTACGGACAGAGAGAACGTCAAACCCTGAGAACGACGACTCCAATTCTGATGAAGAAAGAATTGGAGCGGTCTCAGATGCAGCCTTCCTAGGGAAACGAATTGCCCCCGCAAGGAGAGCGTCCCCAACAGACTCATCCTTTCCCTAAGAAGGCTGTTACTTTCTCGAGGCCTTGGGCTATCCTTTCCGGAGACGGAAAAGCCCGAAAACTCTGAGAGTTCATCCGGATCCCCAGATAAATGCACTCTTGCTTGGGGATTAAATTTTATTTTTGGAAATTGACTAGAAGTCCCAGAGAACTCGTCAAATCCAAGGTTTTCTGTAAGTCCTCCAGACAACGTTCCTTCGAATTGGCCCTTATAAGCCAATCGTCTAGGTAAAGGGATATCCTCACCCCTTCCAAGTGAAGCCATTGAGCTACATTCCTCAAGATTCCCGTGAAAACTTGGGGGGCTGTCGAGAGGCCGAAGCACAGGGCCCTGAATTGATACACTCTTCCCCCCATCATGAACCTGAGAAACTTCCTCGATGAAGGATGGATCGGTACATGGAAGTAAGCGTCCTGTAAGTCCAGGGGAACCACCCATCCAGTCCCCTGGACGAAGAGCAGCCAACACCGATGACGTGGTCTCCATCGTAAACTTCTTTTTCTCCACAAAGAAGTTCAGGCCACTTACATCCAAAACCGGTCTCCATCACCCCGAGGATTTTGGAACTAGGAAAAGGCGGTTGTAAAAGCCTGCTGACTGAAGGTCCGAAACTAGTTCTATTGCCTCCTTTTCTAGCATCTGATCTACCGCTAGACGGAGGGCTTGGTTCATGGTGGGGTCCCTGTACTTGGCCGTCAACTCCCTTGGAGTGGTCGTTAAGGGAGGTCTTGAGGTGAAAGGGATGAGGTAACCCCTTTTTACGATTGAGAGGGTCCAGGTATCCGCACCTCTCTGGGCCCAGACTTCTGCAAACCTTAATAGTCTGGCACCCACTGTTGTCTGAAGGACTTGTTCCCAATTTTGATGTCTTGACTGACTTAGAGAAAGTCTTCCCTCTCCTGCTGGGTCGTCGTCCTCTAAACGAAGAGGGTCTGGAGGAAGAACCCCCCCGAAAGGGTTCCTGAGACACTGTCTTCTCCTTTCTACTCTTGATGGGGAAGGAGGGACGAGGCTTCCTCGCTGACTGAGCCAGAAGGTCCTGGGTAGCCTTGGCTGAAAGTGAGGTCGATATATCCTGGACTAGCTTTTTGGGAAACAGTTGAGCGGAGAGTTGGGAAAAAAGCAAAGAAGACCTCTGTGCGTGCGAGACGGACTTCGTCAAGAAGGAGCAATACATGGATCTCTTCTTGACCACTCCCGCACCAAACCAGGAAGCGATCTCGCTCGCTCCGTCCCTTACGGACTTATCCATACGGGATAATACGCAATGAAGATCTTCTGGAGAAAAAGTCTCTGGAGCCTGCGTCTTCCTAGCCAAGACTCCCAGAGACCAATCCAAGAAGTTGAAGACCTCGAGTACCTTGAACATTCCTTTCAGAATGTGATCTAGCTCGTTCATGCCCCCAAGTAGTCTTAGCTGAGTTAAGAGCCGATCTCCTGGTAGCATCTACTAAAGCCGAAAAGTCCGAGTCGGCCAAAGAAGGGAGACCCAGACCCAAGGGTTCTCCTGTCTCATACCAAAAGCCAGTACGTCCAGACAGTCTAGACGGCGGGAAGGCAAACACCGTTCTCCTCGCTTCTTCTTTGGAGAGCAGCCAAGATCCGAAGCTCCTAAGCACCTTTTTCATGGATAAGGTGGGCTTCATCCTAACACACGATGATCCCTTCATTGCCTTGGACGTCGAAAACAATGAGTGAGGAGGAGGAGGAGCTGTAGGGCTAAGAGAATCTCCAAATTCCTGAAGCAATAACTCTGTGAGTTTCTTATACGAAGAAACTGCTGCCGTTTTGTTAGCTTCTTCGTCAGAGCCATCCTGGTCTTCTTGTAAAGGTGAACGAGGAGGATCCTTTGAAGAAGAGGCGGTCCTATCAGGAGAAGAGCGTCTAGTCGATGAATGTTGTCGTACTGGAGAAGTCAAGTCAACAGGAGATCGATGAGTCGAAAATGAAGAATGCCTATCAGGCCTGGACTGTCTGAGGGAGGACTCCCGCTTCGAGTTAGCAGATATCTTGAAAGAAAGAGAGTCTGGGCTCCTACCACGGGGAGAACCGTGTCCAGAAACAGAGCGCTTACATGGCGGAGAGCGCCTGCGAGAATCCTGGCACCTGTCACTAGGAGAGCGGGTACTAGGGGCCGAGCGCCTACTAGGAGTAGGGCGCTTGAGAGGCTCTTGGCGCCTATCTAGAGGAGAGAGGCTGTCAGGAGCAGAGCGCCTACCAAGTGACGAGCGCCTACCAGGCGAAAGGTGGTCACGAGGCTCTTGATGCCTATCCAAAGGAGAGCGGCTGCCAGAAGAACGCCTACCAGGCACATGGCGCCTGCAAGGCTCTTGACATCTGTTAGGAGAAGAGCGCCTAACAGGAGAGAGGCGCCTACGAGTCTCTTGATCCCTATCGAGAGGAGAACGGCTGCCAGGCGACGAGCGCCTGCCAGGAGAAGGGTGCCTGCGAGGTTCTCGGAGTTGGTGAGGAGAAGAGCGTCTTGAAGGAGTCATAGACCAGAGCCTGCTCTGCAAGGAGCGTCTATCTACGATAGGGCGCACACTTGAGGACGAATGTTTGACAGGAGAAGAGCGTCTGCCGGAAGAGGGGAGCCTATCCAGTGAAGAGTCATCGCCAGCCAAGGAGCGCCTGCCAGAAGCCTGGCGCCTGGAAGAGGAGGAGAGGTAGCCAGGAGAGGGGAGCCATTCACGCGAGCTCCTTCGCTTGGCAGAATCCGCCCGTCTAGATCTCTTGCCTGGTAGCGAAACGTCCTTCCTCCTACGAGATCTACTAGTCAAGGAGTCAGCCAGGGCCGAGATCTGCGCCTGGAGTCCCGCAAGCACTCTAGTAGGAGACTTCACAGGCAATAGGGCTCCTCAGGAAAAACTTCTGGGCTGGAAGCCAAAGAACTGCAGGGCGCCTTCCAAGCTCTCTTCAAAGGGCGCAAAGCATCCGGGGAGTTCCAGCCGCACTTCGGTGAGGGCGAAGAAGACGAGGAGAAGCATTGACGAGGGATCTCCTTCTTGATACGATCCGAGGCAGCCTGGGAACGTTCTTCAGGATCTGCCGAGGGAACGCCTGACCGGTGGGGGCTCTCCCTAGCCTTCCTGCGGCTTTCGACTTTCCTCCTCCACTGGAACTGGGAGTCTGGAAGAGGTCTAGGCCTGGAAGCACTAAGGAGCCGGTCAGACGCACCCTCCACAACACTGGGGGCACTGCACTGATCACTAACACTGCCACTCTTACCTTGCTCTAATAAGCGAATCTTCAACTCCATGTTACGAATCGTAGCTTTCAAAGCTGCCGCCACCAAAGACGAATCTTCGGCTTTGGTGCGGGGAGCAGGGGCTGCAACCTGGGAAGGAGGTTCTACTTCTACATGAAGGTTAGGGTCAGATTCTAATTCACTAACTCTAGACCTACTCGAGCTTCTAGAGGAAGCTTTGCGCACCCTATCTCTCTCCAACTTCCTTAAGTAGGAAGAAAGAGCCTTCCATTCATCCTCATTCAACCCCTCACATTCCTTACATGGGTTAACCCTCTTACGCGGAAGCCCTAAAAATCAAAACCTCTCCTGTATGCCGGCGCCGGTTTGGAGTGAGCGCGGAAGCGGAAAAATTTTTTTTTTCAAAAAATCACAGCGCGCTTAGTTTTAAAGATTAAGAGTTCATTTTTGGCTCATTTTTTTGTCATTGCCTGAAGTTTAGTATGCAATCATCAGAAATGAAAAACAATATCATTATCATATGTAAATAATACGAGATATGGTAGCGAAAAAAAAAATTCATAGATAATTGTATTCAAATCACGCTGTGCAGAAAACGGTCAAAGCTAACGAGTTACTTTTTTTTTCGTTGTATTGTACACTAAATTGCAATCATTTTGATATATAATACATAGTAAAACAATAAAAGCAACACCGGAAAAATATTATCACAAAATGATGTACGAATTCATAACGCGCGGACGTAAAAAAATGTTATTTTCAAAAATTCACCGTAATTCTAAATATTGTTCTAGAGACTTCCAATTTGTTTCAAAATTAAGACAAATGATTTAATATTACGATACTGTAAGAGTTTTAGATTAGAATTGCAGATTTCGACCATTTCGGACGAGTTAAATTTGACTGAATGTCGAAATTTTTATATATATATTTATTTATATGCACATATTTCGGAGATGGAAAAAGCTACAACCTTCACTTATTTTTTATTGTATTTTTCATGAATTTGCGCACATTTTGATATATGAAACTCTATAAAACGGCTAATATGAAAAGGAGCAAATATTAGGATAATGCGATGTACGTATTTCGGAGACTTGCGGCCGCGAATCGGCGCGCGGAGTGAAGGTAAATATATTTTTCAAAAATTCACCATAAATCACAATATTGTTCTAGAGACTTCAAATTTGTTTCAAAATGAAGAAAAAAGACGGAATATTACTAGGCCGTAAGAGTTTTAGCTTACAATTGCGTTTTTCGACTATTTCGGTAGAGTCAAATTTGACCGAACGTGATTTTTTTTCTATTTATCGTGATTTATATGCAAATATTTTGAAAAAAAGAGAAAAGCTACAACCTTCAATCATTTTTAGTTGTATTCTACATGAAATTGCGCACATTTTCATATATAAAACTTTATGTAACAGCTAATTTTAAATGGTGCAAACATTTCGACAATCGCACAAAAAAAATTCTGATTTTTTCGGAAGAGTTACCGCGCGGACGTAAGGAAATTTTTTTTTTTTTCATAAATTCACCATAAATCGAAATATTGTGCTAGAGACTTCCAAGTCGTTGCAAAATGAAGGTAAATGATTGAATATTACTAGAATATAAGAGTTTTAGCTTACAATTGCGTTTTTCTACCATTTCAGTAGAGCCAAAGTTGACCGAAAGTTGAAATTTTTGCACTTAGCGTTATTTATATGAAAATATTTGGAAACTGATAAAAGCTACAACCATGGGTTGTTTTTTGTTGTATTGTGCATGAAATTGCGCACATTTCCATATATAAAACTTTATGTAACGGCACATTTAAAAGGGTGCAAACATTAGGACAATCGCACGAAAAAATTTATCGGAAGAGTTATCGCACGAACGTAAGGAAAAAGTTTTTTCATAAATTCACCATAAATCGAAATATTGTGCTAGAGACGTCCAATTTGTTGCAAAATGAAGGAAAATGATTGAATATTACGATAATATAAGAATTTTAGCTTACAATTGCGTTTCTCGACCATTTCGGTAGAGTCAAAGTTGACCGAAGGTTGAATATTTCAAAACTGATAAAAGCTACAATCATGAGTATTTTTTTTTTGTATTTTACATGAAATATCGCACATTTTCATATATAATACTTCATGTAAAGGATAATTTAAAATGCTGCAAAAATTATGTCAAAGTTGCAAAAATTATGTCAAAGTGACGAAATAATTTTTGAGATGTGTCACTGATACTTTTTAGTGCGATAAGAAAGAAATTCGCGCTTCCCAGCATCCCCCAAGGCGCGTGATTCAAAAGTTTTCGGCTGGTAGGCCTATAAGTATTTTTCCGCGAATTTTTAAAAAAACTTTTTTGAGCCGACGTATGATACGTCCAATCGGCATACGGGAGACATTTTGACTCGACGTTTAATACGTCCAATCGGCGTAAGAGGGTTAATAAATGAGCACTCATTCCCCCTACACTTCATACAAACAGTGTGAGGGTCCACCGAAGCTTTCGGCAACCTCACCTTACACACTTCCACCGAACATACCCTAAACATAACAGGTGTCTTAACTACTGTATCCAAATCAGACATGATTAAAGCAAAATCCAGAGCAAAGTAAAAAATGGCCCACAAACAGCGTATGCCAAGCCAAACAGAACTAAAATGTCACCAAATAAATCCAAAATGATCTCCAGGCAAGCGAGAACGAAATAATCTATCAGAAGGAACCCACAACAGTTGTCGTCGGTCCCGGCGATAGAGAAAATCTGATTAGAAGATGGGATTGGTTCATACACCTGCCACCCAGCGGCGGGCAAGGTAGACATCCTGACCTACCTGTCGCGTGTGCCGCGAGATTTGAAATTCTGTCGAGAACGTCGGAGACTATAGCTAAGTATATATCTGACAGGAAAGTTCATGTACAAAAACCAATTGTAAAAGTTGGTAGACAAAGTTTAAGAAATATATTTAAAATTCTCATGAGGACATCAAATGAGGGGGATGAAGAATAGTTATCCAGAAAAGAATGGAAATACAAGGACAAAGACCTGTAAAAAAGGGCCAGAAAAAATTGGAACAAGGGGATGCATAAGTATCTCCATCTCTTGGGTGTTCAGGCACAATGAGAATATGCAATACAGTGAAGAAATGACAATTTTTAACCAATTTGGTATTTTTTTCATAACTAACAAACCTTCGGTCTTAACATTAGGATATACTAGCGCCAAGCTGGAAACCAGTAGAATTAAAATTAAACTTGTGAGATCCAGGGACTATTGGCATCTATACCAGGTCAGGCATGTAGTACCCAGAATGCCCTCTGCATCCCGTGACCAGCCAGTTACTTTCCTACCGCCTTTAAGATAAGACGTGATTACTTTCTATCTGTTTTAAGGCCGGTTTAAGTTGGCTCGATTTTATTCAATTTTCACTTTTTAATTTTTCTTTCTCTGGGTGTTCTCAGTGTGGGTGTGATCTGATGGGTGTGTACGTTATGAGATGGAGAATTTGGCTTCACCAACGGGAATTTCTTCCAGTTCTCGGAAGAGACAAAGGAAATGCCCTGGAGTGAGTGGGTTTTTAGCCTCGAAAACAAAAACTGATGAAAAATCACAGAATAAGGACACTCAAATCACTGAATTGAACTTACATATAGTATGTATACTATAACTTACCTATAGACTCTGCTGCTGGTACATTTCGTCTTTTTAAAAGCGTTTCTTCTCTTTTATTTTTTCTCAACTCAACAGTGACTTCTGTTCTTCTTCTTCTCATCTCCTGAAAAACAATAATACATTAGAAAAATTCAGAAAGAAATTATGCTAATCAACGATACAAAACAAAGGAGCATCATTACGACAAACTACACAAGAGTTTGGTTGTCATAGATTAGAGAATGGCTCCATCACAGATTACTCCTTGCATAAAGGTGATGGTACTCTCAAATGTTCTTTAATTTCTTTATCAGTGAACCATTACAGGGCAATAATCTAACCTGGCATAAGTTCGAATATTTAGCATCATCTAGAAAAGACCTGTTCTGAATTACAATAAAATTCTTAACTACTGGATCAACTCTCCTTCCAGTTCCCAATATGTTTCGTTGGTCACTGATAAATGATCACGTGTATCAATAGTAATTTTAAAAACCAAGGTGATATCTAATTTAAATAAAGTAGTATATAGTCATTATACAATTAACAAGCATGTCTAGTACTATACCTCCTAGAACATTTCCAAAAAGGGTAGCACCTAATGTGCACTACATGTATTGTATATAACCAACTCACCTATCCTCCCAGTGCATAAGAACAAAACAACACATTTTTTTTATCTGTAAATATCCATTCTATGACTCAACCACTCCCATAAAAATAAAAAAAATGACAATTTGTCTAAAAATTGCATTTTTCCTAACTATACAAACCTGAGGTCCTTTTACAATAGGAAGATACTAGCGGCAGCTGGATAGGTCGTAAGCTTTCGAACAAGGGGTTCGGTAGTTAACTGCTTGTCCGACAGGCGCGCGCAATGCGCGACTGGGAGGTAAACAAATCACTTTTGCTTTGGCCCAAGCAAAAACTGCAGAGTGAGGGGTGGCATGAGGTGGGGCTATGTGTAAAAGGACCTCAGGTTTGTATAGTTAGGAAAAATGCAATTTTAGACAAATTGTCATTTGTTCCGACACGGCATACAAACCTTCGGTCCTTTTACAATAGGAAGACTCACTTCTTGGTGGGTGGGAATCTGAGTCTTTTGTGAACAGACTGGTGTTCGCCCTACCTTGGAAGCTTCCCTGGTCGTAAGAGCGAGGGAGGGGATCCAAGCCTCTGTCCGATTGATCGGGGTGTGCACCGCAGGATCAAATCGGTCAACGACCTCTGGATCGAGTTACTAAGAGAGGGGCATGCGCATCTCTTAGTACCAGCAATGCAAGAACTTGTTCCTGTACAGGAGCAAATATAAAGTCATGGGTTTGACTCTTGTAGGCATCCACTTCCCCCCCTTGCAGAAGGAAGTAGGTGGTAATTCTGCTCCTATCCCTAGGGTAAAGGGATAGGATGGGGCTCTGTCATATAGCTCACCTGCATCTCGTCCTCATCCAGCGTAGTGACGACCATGGCCCTCTGCCCACAGGTAGAGGGGAAGGAAAAGATGGGAAGAGAGAGCCAGTCACTCACTCACTCACACATCCATCCACACAGTCACACCAGGACTCGATGCTGTTCAGCCTGCGAGGGTCTGGGTTAGCTACACAACTTGTTGAGCAGCCACCACGGGTCCCAAGGAAAAGGTATCCAAGGACCTGTGGGCAATATCCCGAAGGTAGAAGGAAGGACGTAAAAAGGTCGTCTGGTTAGACCAGACCCCTGCCTTCAGGACCTGCGCCACGGAGAAGTTCTTGCGAAACGCCAACGAGGGGCCAATACTTCTGACTTCGTGAGCTCTCGGACGGGACGTACGGATGTCGTCACTACCATCAGCCCTCATACGCCCTCCTGATGACCTCACGCAGCCAGAATGAAAGAGTGTTCTTGGATACTTCTTTCTTGGTGACCCCGGTGCTAACGAAGAGGCGTCGACACTCAGGCCTGAGGTGACGAGTTCTCTTCAGATAGCGCCGTAGCGCCCTCACAGGACAAAGCAGCATCTCATCCGCATCATTATCGGTGAAGTCCAATAGGGAGGGAATCGTGAATGACTCGAACCTGTCATCAGGGACTGACGGTTTCTGAGTCTTCGCAACGAAGTTCGGGACGAAATCGAGCGTCACGGATCCCCATCCCCTGGAGTGTCGTACATCATAGGAAAGACCATGAAGTTCCCCTACTCTCTTCGCCGATGCCAGGGCCAGCAAGAAGAGGGTCTTGAGGGTCAGATCCTGTCTGACGACTTTCTCAGGAGTGGCTCGAACGGTGTTGTTCGAGTTCAGACTCCCTAAGGACCGAGGAGTCACGTCCCGCGCACGGGGGCCAGTGGGCCTGAGTTCCCTGGGTGGGCAAGACCTCTCGAAGCTCCTCATCAGCAAGGAGATCTCGAACGAGTTCGAGATGTCCAACCCCCTCAGTTTCAGGACGAGCGCCAAGGCGGCTCTGTATCCTTTCACTGTGGGGACTGATAGGAGCTTCTCTCGGCGAAGAAAAACGAGGAAATCCGCTACCTGCTGAAGAGTGGCTCTGAGAGGAGATAGACCCCGTCTACGACACCAACCACAGAAGACGGCCCACTTCCCCTGGTACACAGCTGCAGAGGACTGACGGACGTTTCCAGCCATCTCTGTTGCTGCGCTACGAGAAAAGCCTCTCGTTCGCAAGAGATGGTGGATAACAGCCAGCCGTGAAGAGTAGGGACTGGACTGCTCGGTGGTACCGCTCGACGTGTGGCTGGGCGAGAAGGTTGTGCCAAGGGGGAATCTCTCTCGGTTCTCCTGCGAGAAGAGCCAGCAGGTCCGGATACCAAATGGCCTGTGGCCATTTGGGAGCCACCAGGATCATCCTGAGATTCGGGGTGACCAGTGCTCGACTGATCACCTTGCGAATCAGGCTGAACGGGGGAAAGGCATAGACGAAGAGGTTGTCCCACGGGTGTTGAAGAGCGTCCTCTGCAAGCTGCCCATGGGTCCGGCACGGCCGAGAAGAACACCTGGAGCTTCCTGTTGTGCCGGGTGGCGAACAGATCCACGACTGGTCGCCCCCACAGGTCGAAGAGCCCTTTCCGCCACGTCCTGGTGTAGAGACCATTCGGTCCCTATCACCTGATCCCGACGGCTGAGCGTGTCTGCTACTACATTCCTCTTCCCTGGAATGTAGCAGGTGCCGACAGCTTCTGAGTGTGCCCTGAGCCCACTCGTGCACCTGCCGTGTCAAACTGGTACAACGGGAGGGACACCTAGGCCCCCCTGGTTTGTTGACGTAAGCCACCACCGTGGTGTTGTCGCACATCAACACCACTGAGTGTCCCATCAAGCGGTCCTGAAACTCTTGGAGAGCGAGGAACGCTGCCTTGAGTTCCAGTACATTGATGTGAAGGTGCTTGTCGTTCTCGTCCCACACTCCTGAAGTCAGCAACTCCTCCAGGTGTGCGCCCCATCCCTCGGTCGATGCGTCTGAGAACAGCTGCATGTCCGGGGGGGAGTGCGCAGAGGCACTCCTCTTAAGAGGGTTTCCTGTGACGGTCGAGCCACCAGGCTAGGTCCTGCCTCACCTCCTGTGTCAGTGACACTGGAAAGCTTGGGGGATCCGTCGCCTGTGACCAACTCTCCTTTAGTCTCCACTGAAGAGACCGCAGGTGAGACGCCCGTGAGGGACTAACTTCTCGAGTGACGACAGGTGTCCGATCACGACTTGCCATCGCTGAGCTACCTGTTCCTGCCGAGACAGGAACTGGTTGGCTGCCTCCCTGAATCTGCTGATCCGCGAGTCTGCGGGGAAGACTCGCCCTGCTACCGTGTCGATCAGCATACCCATGGGGACTTCACCTGGTTCTTGGGTTCGAGATCGGACTTCTCGAAGTTCACAACGATCCCAGATCGCGACAGAACTCGAGCAGCCGATCCCTGTCCTGTAGCAACTGCGAGCGGGAGCTCGCCAGGACTAACCAATCGTCGAGATACCTCATCAGACGTATCCCGTGCGAATGGGCCCAAGCAGACACCAGAGTGAACACTCGCGTGAACACCTGTGGGGCGGTTGAGAGACCGAAGCACAGTGCCTGAACTGGTACACCGTCCCGTCGAGGATGAAGCGGAGGTACTTTCTGGAGGACTGATGAAATGGGTATTTGGAAATACGCATCCTTCAAGTCCACTGAAAGCATGAAAATCGTTCTCCCCTGATGGAGTCGAGCACTGAGCGTGCCGTCTCCATCGTGAACCGGGTCTGGCGAAACAAACCGGTTCAGGGAGAGAGATCTATCACCGGGCGCCAGCCTCCCGTAGACTTTTCCACCAGGAAGAGTCGACTGTAAAAGCCCGGTGACTGATCCGTAACGATCTCTACAGCTCTCTTGCTCAGCATGGTCTTGATCTCCTGTCTGAGTGCTACGTCCTTCGGTGACCCGTGGACGTACGACTGCTGTTGGACCGGGTTGGAGGTGAGGGGTGGCCGAGATTCGAAGGGTAATAGATATCCCTCCCGAAGGACATCTACAATCCAGGTCTCGGCGCCGTAGCGCTGCCAAGTTGCCCAATGGCTGGCCAGGCACCCCCCCACTTCCGGCAGCAGGTGAGGGGGAACGCCGTCCCTAGCGTTTCCCCCCTTTCTTCGACTTCTTCCCAGAGCCTCCACGGGATGAGGAGGGCTGGGAGGAGGGCTGGTTACGGCCCCCCTTGCCAGAAGTCGAAGAAGACAGAGTCATTCCTCGGCTTCGACGCAGCAACCGTCTTAGCAGCCGAGGAAGCGCTAGCCGAGCTCTTAGACTTGGCCGCAGTCCGAGGCTGCCCAGAAGCCTTCGAGACTGCCTGGTGAACTAGACGGTCACTGTCATCAGTGCGCCGTCTGTCCACCGCAGCGTCCACCATCTCTCGTGGGAAGAGAGACGTGGAACTCCGTAAAGGTCCGTTTCGAAGTCCCAATGCCGCTTCACGCCCGGCCGCCCTGGAAACCCGAGTAAGGACAGCGTCCCTTCGTCGAAGAACCAGGTTGGCCCACAGGTTCACCGTCTGGTGGGCAAGGAAGGAGATGGCTCTTCCCCCAGACTGGCAAACTCTCCTGAAGGCCGAGTCATCTTCGGGAGAAATTCCCCGGAGTTGGCTGGCGACCTTAGATACTGTGAGGGACCACAGATCTAGCCAGGAGACGGCCTGGAACGCTGCCATGGCGGTAGATTCCAGGCCGAGTGCCTCTTGCTGCGAGAACCACAGGTTCTCGGACAGGAGCTGTTGCAGAGACACACCCGGAGTCAGCCTCGCTAACTCCGGGTTTACCTGTTTGGGCGGCATCGGATCCTCAGATGGCACGTAAAACCGCCGCTGTCGTAGCAGAGGAGGTGGAAGTAGCTTGCTAGACCTGCCAGACTTCAGCGAACCGTCCTGTCCAGAGACAAGCGATTCAACTTGGTCCAGCACTGAGTCAGCCAGCTCTGACCGCGGCAAACCCACCGTCGGTCTGGGTTCCCTCTTCGGGCCCCAGAACGACTCGAGCCGCGGACGTGGGCTCGGATGGTGGGAGCGGCGATCCTTCCCCGAGGTCGTTGTGCTGACGAATCATGCGGCAATAACCTCGGCAAAGTTCCTCTGGATCTCGGGCGTGATAGCATCCTGTGGAGTCGGACCGTCCAGTCCCTCGAACAGGAGTACCTCCCGAGACCCTCCTCCCTCAAGGGAAGGAGCAGCGACAGCCCCCTCTAGGTCTCCTCCAGCCACCTGTGCGTAAGACCTGGCTGGTCCGAGAACCGAGCCTGGTACGTACGACGACGTGGCGGGGATCCTGAAGGGCGCACCCTTCACTATCATCCTCAATACCTCGCCCCCCTCCCCGGTGTAACCCGAGGAGGGTTTGTATTGGTAGAGGCAGACCTGACGCTCCCTCCTCGCTCGCTGGCAGAACCAGCGGGCTTGGAAGACTGCAGGCGATCGTCAAACCCGCGGGGGTGGCGATCGAGCTGCAGGCCTAGTCGAGCCGTCTCGCTGTGGAGAACGGCTTGGACCGAAAGAACAGCGGCCCCGGTCTCGTGTGTCAGGAGGAGCTGGTGCTGGTCGCCGTACCCGATCGCTCTCTGTGAGAGTGACGGTCAGGCGACCGGCGAGCTCCACTGTCACGGTGAGACCGGTGCGTATCCTCACGGCGCGTCACGTCGCTGGTACCAGCCGTGGCTGGTGCCGGCGCGAACGGGGGGACCTCTTCCCAGCCTCAGACCCGTGGCCGGTCATGGACCGTCACGTCCGCCCGGGTGTAGCCAGCTGCTCGCCGCGAGAGCGAGAGCTGGTCTGGTGAGAGTCGCGTGAGCGACTGTCACCAGTCTTCCGCTCCGTGCCGTGAACCGGACGCTGAGCGGACTCAGAGGTCTGGTTCCTGGCTGCACGGTCGCTGGTAGGCGACCGTACACTCGGTACCTCTCGCGAACGAGCGGCCGAGACGGATCCTGCTGCTGTGGCCGAACCACTGACAGCAGGTGAGGAAGTGCCGGTGTTAGCCGGCACCCCTCTGGTCCCCGTAGTCTTCTTCCTTGCGGGAGAAGAGACGGGTCCTGCTCCCGAAGGAGCAGGGCGACCAGCGGAAGAACCCCCCGTCTCACCAGAGCGAGACGGGCCCTTAGAAGCTCCCGAAGAAGACTTCTTAGGGGGGGGGGAGGCGACCTTCTTCTTCTTAGGCGGGGGAGCCTTAGAGGAAGAAGGGGAAGAGGCGGCAGACGACGACGACGAAGAAGACGATGAAGACGACGACAGACCTTCCTCCTCTTCTTCTTCTTCTTCGTCAACCTCCTCAGGACCGATGTCAGGTCTGTCATCCAGGACGGAGCCGGGGCTGCTGTTGCCGAAGCGACAGGGCCCGGACGTACCTGTCGAACAGACCAGCATCGGGAGCAGCGGCGCCAGGAACGGGAACAACATCAGCAGGTGCGGGCATCACAGGAACGGCAGCAGACACGGCAGGAACAGGAACAGGAACAGCAGCGGTGGTCACGGCAGGTACGGCAGATACAGCTGGTCGAGCCAGCGGCACAGACGTCATCGGTACCGGTGGGAGGTCCAGGGGCGAGCTCTTCGGACACATGAAGTCCGGTCCGCGGCAGCAGCGGCAAACCCAGGTGGCGGCATCACACTCCCCCGAGTTACGGCGACTGGCCCCTGCACCGATGTTGTTGGTGTTACAGAGACCGCGTGCTGGGTGTACACCAGGTGAGGAGGTGACGCGTAGCCAGGTGTGTCAGGGTCGTGGTGGTGGTGTGACCGTAGCGTGCGTAACCGCCACGGAGCCAGCGAGATGATAGAGCAGCCCCTGGACACTCGGCACGCCCTGCAGTCCCAACGACGCCCACATCCTGTCCGAGGTCATCCTTCACGGCAACCGCACCTGAGGAGGCAAAAGTCGGGTGATTAGGAGGATCCTCTACCCGCTCGCGCGAAGACGAGCGGATAGAGGACCCAGAGTACAACTCTACGTCGGGGTATCTAGCGCCCTCCTCCACACTCGACACATCGGGAGAGGAGAAGGACCTAGACACCCCCCCCGAAGGGGAAGGCGCGAGACGTGGAAGTTGAGCGGGCGGCAGGAAAGAAGACGAAGTGTCCGTCACCAAAGGAGTCGCGGGAGAGCTTTCCGACGACTCCTTTGCAGGCCTTCGCTTCTTCCTGCCCTCATACAATGTCCACTGCGCCTCCGACCAGTCCATACAAACATCACAGGGCTCGGCCCGGGTGCATTCGCGCCCCCGGCACCGAGCACACAAAACATGAGGGTCTATCTCGGGGAAAGATCTGAATTTCCCACATTTGCGCCCTTGCGGTACCCGGGCAAAGTCTCCGTTGGGGTAGCGAGGCGCGGAGATTCCATCATTAATGAATTCAGCGTAAATTAATATGAAAAGAGAGAATACTGTACTTACAAATCTTTCATACACAATTACAAACAAACAGAAAGCAAACGACGAGCAGCGGGCAGAGCGCGAACACACACGTCCATCACTGTGAGCCGAAAGCAAAAGTGATTTGTTTACCTCCCAGTCGCGCGCGCGCGCCTGTCGGACAAGCAGTTAACTACCGAACCCTTGTTCGAAGCTTACGACCTATCCAGCTGCCGCTAGTATCTTCCTATTGTAAAAGGACCGAAGGTTTGTATGCCGTGTCGGAACAAATAAACATTAAAAAGACATCACTTACACTGTTCTGTTACTTATATGTACTGAATGAAATTGCTTGGAAATATTTGGAAATATGGCTGCCTTAAGCCTTGTAACTTCAGGTAATAATTATACAATATAACAAGTTACATACTTAAGTCCAGTGCTAACAGTTATGAGCCAGCATTTATCCCTATCTAAATTTTTACAAAACATTTATTTCTTACAAAGAACTAATTTTGCTGTCAATACACACAGTATCTTATCTATCAGAATAAGTTTATAATCACCTCTACTGCTACATTTCTACAGTATCTACTATCAGTACATCTATTTTTCATACCTGATATAATTTCTTTTTTTACCCGAATTAATATTGATTTTCTGTTTGGTTATCAGTAAATTTATCCTGACCATTTCATATGGTCATTATTTTGGACATGATTTCTTCAACAATACTGACTTCTATGAAGTAAAACTCTCTCACCTCTTACAAATTTATGGTTTATTGAATTTTATTTTCTATTAAATGGTAGTTTAACATCTTCAAAAAGAATAACTTTGTCCCAAACCAATCCCTTAAAGGTAATCCCCAACACAAGTTTTAAGTGGAGATCCATAATTTTTATGTGGCATAAGGTTTCCAATGTAAGATTAAAGTCTGTTTCTTCCCATCTTCAGCAGTCGCAACTTCTTGAATATTTGGGCTAGGCTACGTTACCTAAGCATAGGCTGAAGCTAAGAGTCTAACCATAAATCAACAGCCTTCCGGAGAATTTAATATTCTTCCCTGATATTTTTAGATCACACCATTTTCAGAAGTTAATTTTGCATATATCTGATGCTAAATTTTGTATGCCTAGACATCTAATGGCCAGTCCACACTAGCGGGTATGCCCATCTGGCACTTCCAGCTTTTTATATTTTCTCTCGCTTTTGAAGCAGTGCTACCAGACAATATGACAAATTTTTAACCAATTTGTATTTTTCATAACTTACAAACCTGAGGTCTTAACATTAGGATAAATACTCAGCGCCAGCTGGAAACCGGTAAAGTTTAAAATAATTGTGTACGCAAGGGACTATTGGCCTCTGTGCTTGGTCACGAGACATGTGGAGCCACCCACATACCCCTCTTTAACTCGTGACCCCATTAATTATTCTTCCAACCCAGGTTAGTTAATAGAGGGGTGGTTAGAGGTGGGCCTTGTATGTTAAGACCTAAGGTTTATAAGTTATGAAAAATGACAATTTGTCGAAAATTGCATTTTTCCTAACTATACAAACCTGAGGTCCTTTAACAATAGGAAGGTAACTAGCGGCAGCTGGGACGGTCGTAAGCTTCGAACAAGGGGACGGTAACGGATTAACTGCTTGTCCGATCGTGCGCGCGCCCGGCGCGCCCGAGAGGTGAAGAATCACTTTTGCTTTAGGCCCATGCAAAAAGTTGCAGAGTGAGGGGTGGCATGAGGTTGGACTATAGTAAAGGACCTCAGGTTTGTATAGTTAGGAAAAATGCAATTTTCGACAAATTGTCATTTGTTCCGATACGTAATACAAACCCTCGGTCCTTTAACAATAGGAAGACTCACTTCTTGGTGGGAGGAATCTGAGTCTTTTTGGTGAACAGACTGGTGTTCGTCCAACCCTGGAGTGCCTCCCTGGTCGTAAGAGCAAGGGAGGGATCCAAACCTCTGTCCGATTGATCGGGGTGTGCACCGCAGGATCAATGGTCAGACCTCTGGGCCAAGTACTAAGAGAGAGGCAAGCGTATCTCTTCGTACCAGCAAGCAAGAACTTGTTCCTGTTTGCAAGAGACAATCATAAAATGATGGGTTTGTCTCAATTTGGCATCCACTTCCTCCCCTTGTTGGAGGAAGTGGTGGATATTTACTCCTATCCCTACTGAAAGGGATAGGATGGTGCTCTATTGAGTAGCTCACCTGCATCTCGTCCTTACCCAGCAGGGTGACGACCGTGTCCCTCTACCCAAAGGTAGAGGGAAGAAAAGATGGGAAGAGGAGCCAGTCACACTCTCATTCCTCATCCATTCTTACGGTCACACCAGGACTCGATGCTGTCAGCCTGCGAGGGTCTGGGTTAACTACACAACGTGTTGAGCAACCACCACGGTTCCCAAGGAAAAAGATCCAAGGAACTGTGGGCAATATCCTGAAGGTAGAACGGAGGTGCATGCGGTCCGGTTGGACCAGGCGCCTGCCTTCATTACCTGCGCCGACGGAGAAGTTCTTGCGGAACGCGAGAGAAGATGAAGAGGCGTCCACACTCATCCTGGGGTGTCGAGTTTCTTCAGACAGCTCCGTCGCACCTTCACAGGACAAGCAGCATAGCCTTCGTATCGGAGGCGGTGACGTCCATTAGGGAGGGTATTGTGAAGGACTCGAACCAATCGTCAGTTACCGAAGGGTTCTGAGTCTTCGCTACGAAGATCGTACGAAATCGAGCGTCACAAATCCCCATCCCTTGTGCTTGACTTCTCAAGAGAAGTCATGCAGTTACCTAAGACGAAAAGAAGGGAATAGTCGTATGACCTATCCCTCTTCTCGACTTTGGTTAGTACAGTACTCATACTGACAAGTATTAAGACGAAGTAATGATTGCTCTGGAACAACCGAACTAAGTCCACAGCATAGTTCGTAACTGACTCGGACGCTCTGACAGCTGCCGACTGACTGGTTTCGGAATCAGTAGAGGCAAGTTGTCCAAGCATCCGGGTAAGTCACGTGACCTTCGCCCTTTAAAGAGTTATGCTGAGAGACCAAACAAATAAAATATTTGTTAGTCACCGATGCCGGACGGCGCGGCGATGATTCTCTTTAATGCATAAAATCAAAAGGCGAAAGTCAATTGCCTTCAAAAGACCGAGGTCCCTGATGGCAAGAAAATCTCATAGACGTTGAATCTCAGCTTAAGGAGAAACAACACTATGTGACGGTTGAAGACAAGGTAGGCAATGAATGCAACCTACGTCTTCCAGCTGAATCGAGAGAAGGAATCTCAAGATTCTAAACCTGTGCTTACAAATGACTGAAAACGCTAACCGCCATTTCATTGCTGTCCGTTGTGCAATGAAAGCGGGGCGTTCTTCAGTAATGAAACACAGGGGAGAGCCGCTTGAAGAACTGCTTCTCATGGGCTGAACGTTTGGAAGTAGAGCTGGCAGGTGTGGGAGTAGGCGATGTCTTTCAATACATCTGCTAATCCGGGTGGTGAACAATGAACAATTGTACACCTCCGAATACAAAGATATTTTGAGGACAAACTCAGATTCCGCAAAAATCATTCGCATTATCGGGATACGATGCAGCAGAGACTATTACAGGAATTCTGTTTACCGTGCGGTAAACAGAAAGATGAGAGTCGAATAGATATCTCTGTTAAAATTCTCGCAATACGAAGACGATGAATACTAGCGTTTCTAGCAGTAGATGGTCATTCATGTATGCGAGAATCCCCGTTAATCAGAGACTTAAGTCCGTGATTGTTGGGCAGAGATACGGTTGTTATTCAATCAAAGCAGGTGAGAAAGACATAACAACCAACCGTCTATCTCAAAGCGGCAGCTGATACTGAAATGCCTCGGGCAATTCAATACGCAGTAGCTGTCGCTGACTCGTCATCCTGAGTTGCCAAGTAATCCTTTCCACGAAGGAATGCGTTCGGCTAGAACCACCGAGCATAAAAAGATATTGCTCGAGCAATTATAATTTAAGCGAAACGAATTTCGGTAAATATAAAAGCTAAAATGGTGTTGTTTGTGACAACACCATAAGTATATAAAATTGAAACTGGAAACTCCTGGGAGGTTGCAGGCAACCCGGTTTGCAGTTCAATTAGAATACTTTTCGTCTAAGTCGCAATCCGTAGAATAACCAGGATATGCGCTACCCTCGGACATTCAACTGCTTAGCAGAATCATGTCGCGAGGTTAATATACGTAGTATATTTGTAGGATTCTGAACAACGATCTCCATCCTAAATTCTTTCCTTCAAGAAAACAAAATAAGGATTGGAGATCGACCACCTTCGTTCTCTATTAAAGAGAGTGAAGGAGAAGTCTTCCTCGAAGGAAAGCTTCAATGGTGAACAGAATACTAAGACGATAGTTCCAGCCAAACTGGATATTCCCGTCCGTTCTTCTCTATTCCAGGTTGGTCGCCTACTGTGAGATAGTCTTCTTTCAGCAGCAGTCTTCTTCCTAATGCTAGAAATTCCAGGATTTCGAGCATAGGCGAGGTTCCCGATTATCGTGTAACATATCGGGGATTCTCGTCTCGTCTCACTTTGGACCGTGGTCTCGCCTAAGTGTTTGGAGATCGTAAGAAACTCTAAACACTCTGAATGCGCTAGAAATTCCGTAGAATTCTAAGCAGTCTGCGAAACCCCCCACCGAATTCGTCAAACGATATCGGCTGGTGGTCCTCTCGATTCCCGTAGAAATCGAGATGAGAAGGGGCAGGATCCCTCCTCAACGACCGGGGCTTACGTCAGGTAGGACCCGAAGGTCCCCCCTGGTAGCGCAGTCCCCAACGTGGGATCCTACAGAGAAATCTCTGTAGGATCCTTCCCCTTTCCCTCGTAGCCGTAAGGAGAGAGGGAATGGGGGAGGAATTGGATACTCGCTCGCCTTCCCAGTGGAACTAGCAGTTGGAGGAGAGTAGGAGCAGCCATCGCCTTGCGGCGATGGCCTCTCAGAGTCTGGGAAAACGTATCGTCAGGAGAAAACGTTTTTCCCGAGGAGGGTTACGAACTCTCACTGTAGGTAAGGGGTCTGCCGCCACTTGGAACGTCGTCTGGGTGGGGCTGACTGATCGACCTGACAGGAGAGAGCCGATACCGTCCTCCGACTCATTCCAGTCCTCGTCGAGGTCGAAACCTCTGGAGGAGACGAAGGAGTATTTAAATACGGTGTCCGAAGACGTAGAAACGCCGCTGTCGCAGTAGAGGAGGTGGAAGTAGCTTGATCGACCGGCCAGAACTGAGAGAGCCTTCTTGTCCGGAGACGAGAGACTCTGGTTCAAGACAGAATCGGTAAGCTCCGATCGCGGCATACCCACCGTCGGTTTGGGTTCCCTCTCGGGCCCCAAAACGACTCGGTAGCAGAGACATGGGCTCTGCTGGTGGGAGCGGCGATCCTTCCCCCCGGTCGTTGTGCTGACGAATCAGTGCAATAACCTGGGTAAAGTTACTCTGAATCTCGGAAGTTACAGCGTCTTGAGGAGTAAGGACCGTCCAGTCCCTCCAACAAGAGCAGCTCCCAGGACCCTCCTCCTTCAGAAGAAGGACCAGCAACAGATCCCTGACGGTTGCCTCCAATCACTTGCGCGTACGTCCTGGTTGGTCCTAAGACCAACCTGGCACGTGCGGCGTCGTGACGGGATCGTGAGCGGCGCATCTCTCACGATCACTCCTATATACCTAGCTCTTCCTGGCGCTATGCCGAGGAAGTTGAAGGTATCGAGAGACAGAACTGACGCTACCCCCCCACCCCCTCTCCCCCTGACGGTCGCCTCCAATCACTTGCGCGTACGTCCTGGTTGGTCCTAAGACCATACGTGGCAACTGTGCGGCGTCGTGACGGATCGTGAGCGGCGCACCTCTTCACGATCACTCCTAGCTACCTCGCTCTTCCCGGTGTAGCCCGAGGAAGTTGAAGGTAGTGGAGAGACAGACCTGACGCTCCCCCCCCCCGCTCGCTGGCAGGACCAGCAGTACGTGGGGGGCTGCAGCCGATCACCAACCCGCGGTGGGGATCGATCTGCAGGCCTGGCCGTGCCGCTCACCTGTGGCGAGCGGCTCGACTGAGCACGTCGACCCCGGTCCCGTGCGTCAGACGAGCTGCTGCTGGTCACCGTATCCGCCCGGTCCCTGTGGGAGCGGCGGTCAGGTGACCTGCAGAGCTCGCTTTCGCGTCCGTGAGACCGGTGAGCGTCCTCGCGGCACGTTCAAACCGCTGGTACCAGCCGAGGCTGGTACCGTCGGTCGAGGGGACCTGGGGGACCTCTTCCCAGCCTCAACCCGTGGCCGTCAGAGCCCGTCACGTCCACCCGAGGTACCGGCTGGTCGCTGCGAGAGCGGCCGCTGGCCTGGCGAGAGTCACCTGAGCGGCTCTCGACAGTCTTCTGCTCCGTGCCTCGGTCATGACGCTGAGCGAACTCAGGGCGTCTTAACTTTGGCTGCACGGTCACCCGAAGGAGATCGTACACTCGGAACTTCTCGCGGACGAGAAACCGAGCCGGTACCTGGCTTAGCAGCAGAGCTGCCAAGACCAGGCGAGGGTGTACCAGCGGTAGCCAGCAACCCACCCTTGGTCCCCGTCTTCTTCTTCTTCTCGAAGGGGAGGACGGGCCCCGTTCCCGAAGGAACAGGAGGACCAGCAGAAGAACCCCCCGCCCCGTCACACCGGAATGTGACGAGCCCTTCGAAGTTCCCGAAGGAGTCTTCTTAGGGGGAAACAAACCCGGTTACCAGCTGGTCGCTGCGAGAGCGGCCGCTGGCCTGGCGAGAGTCACCTGAGCGTCTCTCACCAGCCTTCTGCTCCGTGCCGTGGTCTTGGCGCCGAGCGAACTCTGGCGCCGAAACTTTGGCTGCACGGTCTCCCGAGGGAGAGCGTACACTCGGGATCTCCCCGCGAACGAGAGACCGAGCCGGAACCTGGCGTAGCGGCATCGCCGCTAGCACCAGGCGAGGAAGTACCAGAGCTAACCGATACTCCTCTGGTCCCCGTCTATCTCTTCCTTACGGAAGGGGAGACGGGGCCCCGCTCCCGAAGGAGCAGGAGGACCAGCAGAAGGACCCCCGTCCACCGAGGTGGGACGGGCCCTTCCCTTAGAAGTTCCCGAAGGAGACTTCTTGGGGGGGGAGGCAGCCTTCTTCTTCTTCGGCTTATGGGCCTTAGAAGTCGAAGGGGAAGAGGCAGCAACAGACGAAGATGACACCTTCCTCTTCTTCGTCAGCTCACGCAGGACAGTCGTCAGGTCCTCCATCCAGGCCGGAGTCGGGCCTATTGCCGAAGCAACACGGCCCGACTGCACCTGTCCGGAAGGACCTGGGACTGGGAAGACACACCATGGGCAGGACCAGCATGGACAGGCGCAGGAACCAGGAGCGACAGGAACAGCAACCAGCTCAGGAGCGGCAGGAACAGCGGCAGCGGTAAACACAGAAGGGACAGCCAAGCCAGTAGCGGGAACCACATCAGCGACAGGTACGGCAGGCCCAGCCATCGCCTCGTAGAATCATCGGCAGCCAGCGTGGTACTGGCGGCCGGTCCAGGGGCGAGCTGCTGGAACAGCGGAAGTCTGGGGAGGCAACACGAAGAAAACACAGGCAGCGGCGGCATACCCCTCCTCGGTACGGCGGCGACCGGCCCTAGAAGCGGCAGACGGCGTCACCGACCACAGCATGGGGTGTAGACCAGCGGGGGGAAGCAGCATAAGCGGCCGTGAAGGTTGTAGTGGAGACCACTCCAAGGTCACCGCCCCAGACCTCGCTAGACTCTGCAGCAGATCGTGGATGCTAGGCACGCCCTGCAGCCGCAGTGGTCCATACCTGTCCCAAGGTCGTCTCCCACGGCTGTAGCACCTGCGGTAGCACAGACAGATTAGTAAGAGGGGTTCCCTCACGCACGGGGGGGGGGGAGACATGCCCCCACCCCGAACGGAAGGAAGACCCCAAAAACAAAATACGAGGAAGCGGGGCGGGGGGGCAGGAAAGAAGACGAAGAATCGGATACCAAAGGGAGTCGCGGGGTCGGGAGAGCTTTCCGACGACTTCCTGGCAGACCTTCGCTTCCCCTACCCCCGCACAGCAGTGAAAAGTAATATGAAAATGAAACAGAACTGCACTTGCTATTTTCACTTTCACAGCAATAAATCGTAAGGATTAATTCCCGGGTAAGAGCGGAATTTGATCCAAAATTAAATTTGATGCAATTAATAAATGAAAATGAAAAGAAAACTGCATTGCGAATCCACTTTCATTGCATTCTATTCATACAAAATAAGAGGCTCTTGCCGAGCGCAATCAAGCTCTCGGCAACGAACGCACAGGGCAAAAATATATGAAAAAGAGTACTTACATCTTTCAATTACACACTTTCGCCCAAAATACATGACTCGGCGTGAGTGCGCCCGCCCTCGGCACCGAGACATAATTCAAGGGTTCAATTCATGAAAAGAGCGGAAATCGCCGTCTCTACGGCGATAGCTCCATGTTGATTCATAATTAAGTAATGAAAATGAAAACAGTGTACTTACAGTTTCATTTTCAAGTCAAACCAAACCATTAGTAGAAAACACAATATAAACAAAGCATACGACGATGAAGCGGGCAGAGAGCGATGACGAACACGTCCTTCACACCCGCGGCCGAAAGCAAAAGTGATTCTTCACCTCTCGTGCGCGGCGCGCGCGCACGATCGGACAAGCAGTTAACTACCGTTCTCCCCTTGTTCGAAGCTTACGACCGTCCCAGCTGCCGCTAGTTACCTTCCTATTGTTAAAGGACCGAGGGTTTGTATTACGTATCGGAACAAATACAAATTGGGTAAAAATTTGTCATTTGTTCATATACGAAACAAACCTTCGGTCTTAACATTAGGATAGACTTACTTTTGGTGGGAGGTATGTACTATTAACCAACTGGGAGTTTTGCCCACCTTTGATCAGTTTTCTGAACACAGAATTCTACGAAATAGCTGACCAGTAGTTTTCAGAATCTAAGAAATATAAGAAATATCATACAGTCAGACTTTCTGGGTTGTTACAACACAATTTCATAGTTTCAGCGTGCAGGAAGCTAAGGAAGATCTGTTCTTCTAACAAACCAATTCATCCACTCATGTAGGTTTGTTATCATTCCTCTCCCCCTTGCTAAAGAGAGGAATGTCCTGCTACTGATAGATATCTTACATCTACTAACCCTAACAGTATGGCTACTTCACTCTCCTGTATCTTCTCCGTTCCAGCTTATGATGGTACTCTCTTCTTACTGCCCGAAGTAAAGGAGACAGAAATTTGAAAAGGAAAGAGGCCAGTTATCTCCTCCATTTCACATTAATACCATCATCTTAGACAAGATACCAACTGACCCACACCAAGGGTGCTGGATGAATTACACCATTTGTTGAGCAGCCACCAAAGGACCCAAGGAAATTGTGTCCAAGGACCTCTGGGCAACTTTATTTATATACAGGAAATTGGAAGTGGTTTGTCATAACAATGACCCCACTCTCAAATTTCAATGAACAGACAGACAGCTTCTTAACATTGCTCAATTTGAGCTTCAATACAGTCACAGACCAACCGTCACAATCATTTTAACAGATATGTTCTTAATTGCCAGAAGGCACGTATTCCTCTTATGACCTTCTCTTCTGTATGACCCCATTGGTACAACTTGACAACAAGGAGTAGGCTTGACCGATCGCCTCTGTTTGGCCTGTTCCTTTGCGTCTACCACCTTTATGTTCTAGGCGACGTAGTTCTTTCTATAACCACAGAGTACTTTGACAAGTCAAAGCCAGCCCTCCTGAAGTTCTCTTACGCATACTCACACCGTACTGAGCATGACTAAGAAATGTATCTGTCATCATGACCTGTGCTGCATTGACTCATTATCTCGGATTCGTTCACATGGGCAAATTGGAACTGTTGTTCCTAACTACTTTTGAGTCTATGTAAAAATGACAATGTCGAAAATTGCATTTTCCTAACTATACAAACCTGAGGTCCTTTAACAATAGGAAGGTAACTAGCGGCAGCTGGGACGGTCGTAAGCTTCGAACAAGGGGAGAACGGTAGTTAACTGCTTGTCCGATCGTGCGCGCGCCCGAGAGGTGAAGAATCACTTTTGCTTTAGGCCCATGCAAAAAGTTGCAGAGTGAGGGGTGGCATGAGGTGGGACTATATGTAAAGGACCTCAGGTTTGTATAGTTAGGAAAAATGCAATTTTCGACAAATTGTCATTTGTTCCGATACGTAATACAAACCCTCGGTCCTTTAACAATAGGAAGACTCACTTCTTGGTGGGAGGAATCTGAGTCTTTTTGGTGAACAGACTGGTGTTCGTCCAACCCTGGAGTGCCTCCCTGGTCGTAAGAGCAAGGGAGGGATCCAAACCTCTGTCCGATTGATCGGGGTGTGCACCGCAGGATCAATGGTCAGGACCTCTGGGCCAAGTACTAAGAGAGAGGCAAGCGTATCTCTTCGTACCAGCAAGCAAGAACTGTTCCTGTTTGCAAGAGACAATCATAAAATGATGGGTTTGTTTCTCAATTTGGCATCCACTTCCTCCCCCTTGTTGGAGAAGTGGTGGGATATTTACTCCTATCCCTACTGAAAGGGATAGGATGGTGCTCTATTGAGTAGCTCACCTGCATCTCGTCCTTACCCAGCAGGGTGCGACCGTGTCCCTCTACCCAAAGGTAGAGGGAAGAAAAAGATGGGAAGAGGAGCCAGCACACACTCATTCCTCATCCATTCTTACGGTCACACCAGGACTCGATGCTGTTCAGCCTGCGAGGGTCTGGGTTAACTACACAACGTGTTGAGCAACCACCACCACGGTTCCCAAGGAAAAAGATCCAAGGAACTGTGGGCAATATCCTGAAGGTAGAAGGAGGTGCATGCGGTCCGGTTGGACCAGGCGCCTGCCTTCATTACCTGCGCCACGGAGAAGTTCTTGCGGAACGCTAGAGAATGATGAAGAGGCGTCCACACTCATCCTGGGTGTCGAGTTTCTTCAGACAGCTCCGTCGCACCTTCACAGGACAAAGCAGCATAGCCTCGTATCGGAGGCGGGTGACGTCCATTAGGGAGGGTATTGTGAAGGACTCGAACCAATCGTCAGTTACCGAAGGGTTCTGAGTCTTCGCTACGAAGATCGGTACGAAATCGAGCGTCACAAAATCCCCATCCCTTTGTGCTTGACTTCTCAAGAGAAGTCATGCAGTTACCTAACGACGAAAAAGAAGGGAATAGTCGTATGACCTATCCCTCTTCTCGACTTTGGTTATGTACAGTAACTCATACTGACAAGCTATTAAGACGAAGTAATGATTGCTCTGGAACAACCGAACTAAGTCCACAGCATAGTTCGTAACTGACTCGGACGCTCTGACAGCTGCCGACTGACTGGTTCGGAATCAGTAGAGGCAAGTTGTCCAAGCATCCGGGTAAGTCACGTGACCTTCGCCCTTTAAAGAGTTATGCTGAGAGACCAAACAAATAAAATATTTGTTAGTCACCGATGCCGGACGGCGCGGCGATGATTCTCTTAATGCATAAGCTCAAAAGGCGAAAGTCAATTGCCTTCAAAAGACCGAGGTCCCTGATGGCAAGAAAATCTCATAGACGTTGAATCTCAGCTTAAGGAGAAACAACACTATGTGACGTTGAAGACGAAGGTAGGCAATGAATGCAACCTACGTCTTCCAGCTGAATCGAGAGAAGGAATCTCAAGATTCTAAACCTGTGCTTACAAATGACTGAAAACGCTAACCGCCATTTCATTGCTGTCCGTTGTGCAATGAAAGCGGGGCGTTCTTCAGTAATGAAACACAGGGGAGAGCCGCTTGAAGAACTGCTTCTCATGGGCTGAACGTTTGGAAGTAGAGCTGGCAGGTGTGGGGAGTAGGCGATGTCTTTCAATACATCTGCTAATCCGGGGTGAACAATGAACAATTGTACACCTCCGAATACAAGATATTTGAGGACAAACTCAGATTCCGCAAAAATCATTCGCATTATCGGGATACGATGCAGCAAGAGACTATTACAGAATTCTGTTACCGTGCGGTAAACAGAAAGATGAGAGTCGAATAGATATCTCTGTTTAAAATTCTCGCAAAAAAAAAATACCGAAGACGATGAATACTAGCGTTTCTCAGCAGTAGATGGTCATTCATGTATGCGAGAATCCCCGTTAATCAGAGACTTAAGTCCGTGATTGTTGGGCAGAGATACGGTTGTTATTCAATCAAAGCAGGTGAGAAAGACATAAACAACCGTCTATCTCAAAGCGGCAGCTGATACTGAAATGCCTCGGGCAATTCAATACGCAGTAGCTGTCGCTGACTCGTCATCCTGAGTGCCAAGTAATCCTTTCCACGAAGGAATGCGTTCGGCTAGAACCACCGAGCATAAAAAAGATATGCTCGAGCAATTATATTTAAGCGAAACGAATTTCGGTAAATATAAAAGCTAAAATGGTGTTGTTGTGACAACACCATAAGTATATAAAATTGAAACTGGAAACTCCTGGGAGGTTGCAGGCAACCCGGGTTGCAGTTCAATTAGAATACTTTTCGTCTAAGTCGCAATCCGTAGAATAACCAGGATATGCGCCTACCCCTCGGACCATTCAACTGCTTAGCAGAATCATGTCGCGAGGTTAATATACGTAGTATATTTGTAGGATTCTGAACAACGATCTCCATCCTAAATTCTTTCCTTCAAGAAAACAAAATAAGGATTGGAGATCGACCACCTTCGTTCTCTATTAAAGAGAGTGAAGGAGAAGTCTTCTCGAAGGAAAGCTTCAATGGTGAACAGAATACTAAGACGATAGTTCCAGCCAAAACTGGATATTACCCGTCCGTTTCTTCTCTATTCCAGGTTGGTCGCCTACTGTGAGATAGTCTTCTTTCAGCAGCAGTCTTCTTCCTAATGCTAGAAATTCCAGGAATTCGAGCATAGGCGAGGTTCCCGATTATCGTGTAACATATCGGGATTCTCGTCTCGCTCACTTTGGACCGTGGTCTCGCCTAAGTGTTTGGAGATCGTAAGAAACTCTAAACACTCTGAATGCGCTAGAAATTCCGTAGAATTCTAAGCAGTCTGCGAAACCCCCACCGAATTCGTCAAAACGATATCGGCTGGTGGTCCTCCTCGATTCCCGTAGAAATCGAGAATGGGGTAGGATCCCTCCTCAACGACCGGGGCGTACGTCAGGTAGGACCCGAAGGTCCCCCTGGTAGCGCAGTCCCAACGTGGGATCTACAGAGAAATCTCTGTAGGATCCTTCCCCTTTCCCTCGTAGCCGTAAGGAGAGAGGGAATGGGGGAGGAATTGGATACTCGCTCGCCTTCCAGTGGAACTAGCAGTTGGAGAAGAGTAGGAGCAGCCATCGCCTTGCGGCGATGGCCTCTCAGAGTCTGGGAAAACGTATCGTCAGGAGGAAAACGTTTTTCCCGAGGAGGGTTACGAACTCTCACTGTAGGTAAGGGTCTGCCGCCACTGTGAACGTCGTCTGGGTGGGGCTGATCGACACCTGACAGGAGAGAGCCGATACCGTCCTCCGACTCATTCTAGTTCCTCGTCGAGGTCGAAACTCTTAGGAGGACCGAAGGAGTATTTAAATACGGTGTCCGAAGACACGTAGAAACGCCGCTGTCGCAGTAGAGGAGGTGGAAGTAGCTTGACGACCGGCCAGAACTGAGAGAGCCTCTTGTCCGGAGACGAGAGACTCTGTTCAAGACAGAATCGGTAAGCTCCGATCGCTGCATACCCACCGTCGGTTTGGGTTCCCTCTCGGGCCCCAAAACGACTCGAGCAGAGACATGGGCTCTGCTGTGGGAGCGGCGATCCTTCCCCCCGGTTCGTTGTGCTGACGAATCAGTGCAATAACCTGGGTAAAGTTACTCTGAATCTCGGAAGTTACAGCGTCTTGAGGAGTAGGACCGTCCAGTCCCTCCAACAAAGAGCAGCTCCAGGAACCTCCTCCTTCAGAAGAAGGACCAGCAACAGATCCCTGACGGTTGCCTCCAATCACTTGCGCGTACGTCCTGGTTGGTCCTAAGACCAACCTGGCACGTGCGGCGTCGTGACGGGATCGTGAGCGGCGCATCTCTCACGATCACTCCTATATACCTAGCTCTTCCTGGCGTATGCCGAGGAAGTTGAAGGTATCGGAGAGACATAACTGACGCTACCTCTCTCCCCCTGACAGTCGCCTCCAATCACTTGCGCGTACGTCCTGGTTGGTCCTAAGACCATACGTGGCACGTGCGGCGTCGTGACGGGATCGTGAGCGGCGCACCTCTCACGATCACTCCTAGCTACCTCGCTCTTCCCGGTGTAGCCCGAGGAAGTGAAGGTAGTGGAGAGACAGACCTGACGCTCCCCCCACGCTCGCTGGCAGGACCAGCGTACGTGGGGGGGCTGCAGCCGATCACCAACCCGCGGTGGGGATCGATATGCAGGCCTGGCCGTGCGCTCACCTGTGGCGAGCGGCTCGACTGAGCACGTCGACCCCGGTCCCGTGCGTCAGACGAGCTGCTGCTGGTCACCGTATCCGCCCGGTCCCTGTGGGAGCGGCGGTCAGGTGACCTGCAGAGCTCGCTTTCGCCGTGAGACCGGTGAGCGTCCTCGCGGCACGTCAAACCGCTGGTACCAGCCGAGGCTGGTGTACCTCGTCGGTCGAGGGGACCTGGGGGACCTCTTCCCAGCCTCAACCCGTGGCCGGTCAGAGACCGTCACGTCCACCGAGGTACCGGCTGGTCGCTGCGAGAGCGGCCGCTGGCCTGGCGAGAGTCACCTGAGCGGCTCTCGACAGTCTTCTGCTCCGTGCCTCGGTCATGACGCTGAGCGAACTCAGGCGTCTTAACTTTGGCTGCACGGTCACCCGAAGGAGAGATCGTACACTCGGAACTTCTCGCGGACGAGAAACCGAGCCGGTACCTGGCTTAGCAGCAGAGCTGCCAAGACCAGGCGAGGGTGTACCAGCGGTAGCCAGCACACCCTTGGTCCCCGTCTTCTTCTTCTTCTCAGAAGGGGAGACGGGCCCCGTTCCCGAAGGAAACACAGGACAGGACAGAAGCAACCCCCCCGTCACACCGGAATGTGACGAGCCCTTCGAAGTTCCCGAAGGAGTCTTCTTAGGGGGAAACAAAAACCCGGTTGACCAGCTGGTCGCTGCGAGAGCGGCCGCTGGCCTGGCGAGAGTCACCTGAGCGGTTCTCGCCAGCCTTCTGCTCCGTGCCGTGGTCTTGGCGCCGAGCGAACTCTGGCGCCGAAACTTTGGCTGCACGGTCTCCCGAGGGAGAGCGTACACTCGGGATCTCCCTGCGAACGAGAGACGAGCCGGAACCTGGCGTAGCGGCATCGCCGCTAGCACCAGGCGAGGAAGTACCAGAGCTAAACCGATATCCTATGGTCCCCGTCTATCTCTTCCTTACGGAAGGGGAGACGGGCCCCGCTCCCGAAGGAGCAGGAGGACCAGCAGAAGGACCCCCCCGTCCACGAGTGGGACGGGCCCTTAGAAGTTCCCGAAGGAGACTTTCTTAAGGAAGGGGGCAGCTTCTTCTTCTTCGGCTTAATGGGCCTTAGAAGTCGAAGGGGAAGACGGAGCAACGACGAAGATGACACCTTCCTCTTCTTCGTCAGCTCACGCAGGACAGTCGTCAGGTCCTCCATCCAGGCCGGAGTCGGGCCTATTGCCGAAGCAACACGACCCGACTGCACCTGTCCGGAAGGACCTGGGACTGGGGAAGACACACCATGGGCAGGACCAGCATGGACAGGCGACAGGAACAGCAAACCAGCTCAGGAGCGGCAGGAACAGCTGGCAGCGGTAAACACAGAAGGGACGGCCAAGCCAGTAGCGGGAACACATCAGCGACAGGTACGGCAGGCCCAGCCATCGCCTCGTAGAATCATCGGCAGCCAGCGTGGTACTGGCGGCCGGTCCAGGGGCGAGCTGCTGGAACAGCGGAAGTCTGGGGCAGGCAACACGAAGAAAACACAGGCGGCGGCGGCATACCCCTCCTCGGTACGGCGGCGACCGGCCCCCTAGAAGCGGCAGACGGCGTCACCGACACAGCATGGGGAGTGTAGACCAGCGGGGGGGAAGCAGCATAAGCGGCCGTGAAGTTGTAGTGGAGACCACTCAAGGTCACCGCCCCAGACTCGCTAGACTCTGCAGCAGATCGTGGATGCTAGGCACGCCCTGCAGCCGCAGTGGTTCCATACCTGTTCCAAGGTCGTCTCCCACGGCTGTAGCACCTGCGGTAGCACAGACAGATTAGTAAGAGGGGTTCCTCACGCACGGGGGGGGGGGGGAGACATGCCCCCACCCCGAACGGAAGGAAGACCCAAAAACAAAATACGAGGAAGCTGAGCGGGGGGGCAGGAAAGAAGACGAAGAATCGGATACCAAGGGAGTCGCGGGAGAGCTTTCGACGACTTCCTGGCAGACCTTCGCTTACCCTACCCCCGCACAGCAGTGAAAAGTAATATGAAAAATGAAACAGAATACGCACTTGCGATTCACTTCATAGAACTTAAAGAGGCAAAAATCAATTCCCGGTAAGAGCGGAAACTTGATCCATAATAATGATGCTATCATAAATATATATGAAAATGAACAATACTGCACTTGCTATTTTCACTTCACAGCAATAAATCGTAAGGATTAATTCCCGGGTAAGAGCGGAAACTTGATCCAAAATTAAATTTGATGCTAATCATAAAATATTCTGAAATTGAACATATACTGCACTTGTAATTTTCACTTTCACAGCAATAAATCGTAAGGATTAATTCCCGGGTAAGAGCGGAAATTGATCCAAAATTAAACATTTGATGCAATTAATAAATGAAAATGAAAAGAAAACTGCATTGCGAATCCACTTTCATTGCATTCTATTCATACAAAATAAGAGGCTCTTGCCGAGCGCAAACAAGCTCTCGGCAACGAACGCACAGGGCAAAAATATAATGAAAAAGAGTACTTACATCTTTCAATTACACACTTTCGCCCAAAATACATGACTCGGCGTGAGTGCGCCGCCCTCGGCACCGAGACATAATTCAAGGGGTTCAATTCATGAAAAGAGCGGAAATCGCCGTCTCTACGGCGATAGCTCCATGTTGATTCATAATTAAGTAATGAAAATGAAAACAGTGTACTTACAGTTTCATTTTCAAGTCAAACCAAACCATTAGTAGAAAACACAATATAAACAAAGCATACGACGATGAAGCGGGCAGAGAGCGATGACGAACACGTCCTTCACACCCGCGGCCGAAAGCAAAAGTGATTCTTCACCTCTCGGGCGCGCGGCGCGCGCACGATCGGACAAGCAATTACCTACCGTTCTCCCCTTGTTCGAAGCTTACGACCGTCCCAGCTGCCGCTAGTTACCTTCCTATTGTTAAAGGACCGAGGGTTTGTATTACGTATCGGAACAAAAACTGGTTCTACCAAAGTCAGAGGAAGACCACCATCCATGGTCAGTTTCCTGTAACGTGACTGATGTATGTACCTGGTGGTAATCCATCAAGTCTACTCTGATACAGAGTATGTTTTCACTTATCAAATCGGAGTTCTTATGTGCCCAAGCCAGTTCACTGCTTCTGATTCATCTGAAGATTACTCAGTGTGAAGTGACATTCCCATGCCCAATCACCAGTCCAATGTGTATCACCATACATGTACTTACAGAGACGTCCCTCTGTTCTGACCTCTCCACAAGATCATTGTCTACTGACATGACAGGATGCATTCTGGCTCCATTCTCGGTCGGTCAGTATAGTGGGAACAGTATTTGCCCGTCTGGCAGTGTCCAATAGAGTGGACAGGGCCTAAGAGAGAAATTCCTGTCAATATACAAAATATCCAACTTTGGGGAAATGCCTAACATAAAACGCTCATTAGACAGCAGTCACAGATGGATTAGATTACCTACATACAGAGTATTTCTCTACAGCAACCTGTAGCCCATGGGCATTTGCTATGCCTAGTTGTGCTACAGCCACATTAGTATTAGATTACGCCTACTATTCTCAACGTCAGGTTTATGTAAGGTCTATTATTATGCAACCTAAGTAGGCTTAGATAAGGCCTATTATCGCAACCACAGTAAGCTTACTCTTGACCTCATAGATTATGAAGCAAGCCGAGTATCATTATGATCCATCATTATGATCCAGCAGTGGTTATGCCTTTCCTATAACCATACAACACTAAATCTCTCTATTTTCTCTCTTTACTTCCACTTTCACAAACTTACTCTTTCCTTCTTACTGTTCCTCTTGAGCTGAGAAGTTTGATCCGATCAGGCAAGTAAAATCTAGTCTGACTATTAATTCTCTTGGTCAGTCAAACCTTTAATTTTTCACTACCAGTACTAATTAATCCTCAAATACTGAATGTCTTACATTAAACTAATACTACTCCTCTTTCCTTCACAATCTATCAAGTTATAAAATAACTTAGTGAAAGCATACTTATGTTATTTCTGTATTGTTTTTCTATCTCATTACGAGATTTGCATAAATTTTCTCACTGATATTCATGGCAAATGTATACCATAGTTACAAAGACACTTGTAGGATGTAGAAATTACACTTCTCGTCTGAAAATACAGCACCAAGTTTATCAAGGAGTGCTTTGCAAGCCGTAGTTTGATAGCTCGGACTAATGTGCACTCAAGTGTCTATTATATCTTTAAGATAACATTAGCCCATGACAAACGTCCTGTCAAAACGTTTTTTTGTCTAACCTGGGTGGTGTTATGTCATTAAAAAGTCAGAATCCCTGAATTTATTCAGATTTGATTTTTTCAAGGTGTTTTTCATTCTTGGCCTAATCATAAAACTTCTTTGGTCATAAGTTCATTATGGCTTTTTGGCCAAGAATATTACTTCACAGTTAAACATTAGTAAAAATAGTGATCATAGTGATGAAGATGCTCTTGCAATGTTAATTTTTAGAGCATAAATAGTAGAATTAATTATTAACATTGGTTACATTGTATGATTTATGGTCATTTTTAAAAAAGTAACAGTCTTAATGAATTTCTTATGTTGGCAATAATTAAACATCATCTAAAGTACATTTACCAACAGTTTTAAATGTGTTTTTCATAATTCTGATCTTAATACTGATGGTTTAGTTTGACTAACTCAACTGTGCCATCCCCCTTCCCCTACCCTACATCCATCAATATCAATGTGGCATCATGGCAAATACTAGTGAGAGGAATTTCATATTTTTATTTGTGGAAATGGTACTGTATCCCATTATATACCACTGACATATTTCACTACACTTCAAGTAAGTTAGGTAGGGGTGTCCTAGGGGGTAAATGCTCCCTAGCCAAGTAAGGAGCTGAAGTGTTAGGTTTAGTTTGAGGTAATGATAGGATACATCCCTTCATTTGACTAATATTTGTAACCCATACCCCAAAAATATCCCATAACTGTTGCACATAATGGAAGGGGGCAGGATGTGTTATTGGTTAACTAGGCATGTAATACAAAAAGTTAAAATCATCAAAATCATAAAAAAAAAAAAAATAGAAAACTATATTACCATGCTGAAATTGAAAAATTTAATAGTTTTACTAAAAAAAAAAAAAAAAAAAAAAAAAAAAAAAAAAAAAAAACACTTAGGCTAGACAACCATTTTCACACATGCAAGGCCAATGAGGATACACTGAACAACTGCCCTTAAACATTTTTCAATTGGAGTTCTTGATCATATAGCCTAAGCCTAGTAGCCTGGTTTGTAATTTGCCTTGGGTTACCAATACCATCAATATCATATTCTGTAACTTTCTTAGGGTTAGGCTACTTTGGGCTTTTGTCATAGATGTCTAGGCCTAGCCTAATCTGTTGTACCAAACATGGTAGTTAGGATAGGCTAGGCCTAAGCATGACAACAGAATTTTCACAACGGCTTGAAAATTTAGGCTAACATTAACCTAACCTATGCTATCCAGTTGACAGATTCTGGTTGGCCTGCTAAGCCTGCCCTAGGCTATAGATATCTTTTATTTACGAGGATATGTAACTAGAATGTAGGCCTAGCCTATTAGGTAGGTTACGGAAGAATGAAGGGAGGTACTATATATATCCCAGACTTTAGAATTGGCGAAATACAAGTCCGAGACAGGTCAAGTATCAACCAGGACATGGAACCCGTAGGCTACTATGAGTACGCCTAGGTACTCGATAACATACCTAAAACCAAAGAGCACTGAAATGAAGCCTAACCTGACGATTAGGTAACTTAAAAAATAAAAGGGTATACCTATTTCTACAGAAGCAGTCTGAACGGACTGCAAGGAACATAACCGCGGATATGACATCCACTAGGGATTGGGGAGTCCAATGTATTTCGCCGTGTTTAGTACTGGACCCTGGGGGGGTTAATTACAGTCTTCCAAATAAATATTACTCAAAATTCTTGTTCAGTAGGTAGGCTAAAACTGCATAGAAAAACCGCAACTGCCATAGTCTAGGCCGCCGCGGATAAGTACTCTAGATCTACCAATAAAAGTCTGATTTATGCTTATCGACGAATTAAAGCGTAAACTTTGGCCCGTACATAATAATTTGCCAGTGTTGCCCAACCCTAAATCCTCCTCCCAGAGGGGTGCAAGTCCCTTCAAAACAATCAACGAAACGGATTATTCGCCGCACCCGTGGGCGATTACGGCGAGGCTAAGGTGAACGAATATCTTCGAAATATTCCCATGGTGTAAGCCAAGGCACTGAAATCTCCATTTTGGGCAGAAATGGAAAAATATCAGGCGAGTTATATACTGAGAATCGAGGGTAGGCTACACTGACACGAAAGAGCTCCCTTCACTCGGGAACGAACACTGCTAAAACGCCCTCACTCACATCTTGGTCCTTCCCTTTGTTCTTAAAGACACCCATTCTGTTCTTGTATTGGTCGGCTTGTTGCTTCTCCATCGTCTTTAGTGTCTGGAATAGTGAATTTAACCTAAATAACGTCCGGTGTCCTGGAAGGCAGAAGACAGACACCACCACCGCGTGACGTCACACTACCACGTTTGTCAACTGCGCTCCTATTGGGGGAGAGGTACCAAGGTCCTTTATTAAATTTCTAATAATTGAGACTTGATGAATTATCATTATCCTGAAACGGTATAATACAAACATAAATTATTCCCGCCATTCTTTTTTCGCGCGATGTTTGGAAATGTAATCGGTTTTTGGCGAATCCGTCTGACATTTGCAATTGGACAGATTTGTTTACAACTCTCATGACCAATGAGAGAACGATTAACATTCCGATTGGGAAACTCTGGAAGATCACCTTTCATCATTCTAATGACTAACTATACCCAGTTTTTTTATATGAATACTTCGTGACTCGTTCAACAAAAGCTATATATAATAACAATACAAATTCGCCGCGTACACTCAGTGGTGAAATCGATATCGGACGAGGTAAACTGTAAAAACAAAATGTTTCAAAAACTAAAGATTTTATCAGACTAGCTCTCTTTATATTCTAATTTGTAAATTATGGGTTCTGGTAATTATACTAGACAATAAGTTTAAATATATAAATTATTCTCTTTAATGTCAATACTTTAAGACTTAGAGATGTAGTAAATAAATAGATCTGACATTAATAGATATGAAAACAAATATAGATAGGCGTGTTACCTGCGCGATAACCATTATTTTTTTATCTTAATGGGAATTGTTGTGCAAGAACATGCTGGAATATTGAATAAGAAATAGCGCGAGCTCTCAAAATTAAATATATGGAAGTGATGTCTTTGTAATGATGTGTATTGTGACAGAAATTCATTTTTCGAGATATATTGCAAGTTCATATTGTTTAGCATTTGAAACGTCAACCTGTTTCAAATACGCCATGAAAAATTAGAAAGATAATTTAAATAATAACTTACAGTGGGTATCAAGCTATCCGCATATCAATTTAGCGTTAACTGAGTTTATCCTTGTTACTTGTACAGTACTTGCACGATAACGTTATCTCACGGTAAGTGCAATGGAATGATCATTACCTGCTGTGTTGTTTTTACGAGATCCAGGCATTGAACTTGGGTTTTGATTTTAGAATTCACTCCATCTTCAATCATAACTATAAGCTCCCCTGTATATGTCTGTCAATATTCTTACAATACAACATTTCAATGGAAGTGTAGAACTTCACTGGTTTATCCTGTAAACATTAAGGTCTTCCTGTTTTATGGTGATAATCCATGACGGAAATCAGTAGTGTAATTCTTGCTTTGATGAATAAAGAATAGATTTAGTAGATAAAGGTAATAAGTAACCTAACTGGTCCAGCTAAATTAGGCTCAGCTAGAATTAAACAGGAAGATGTTAAACGACTAAAAGTTAGCCGCATACGCGTTTCTACAACCATATCCACTGCATTCAAGGAGGTAAGGGAGGAGACCCGTCAGAGAGAGAGACACACACACACACACATACACACAGAGAGAATTATTAAACAAGAGCAGCAGAATCTGCATTCGGGAAGAGAAATGAAACCAGCTTATTAAAAGAATTGGCTTGCCGAGGCTTTTTTTCTTCTCACTACCTCGATTTTGGTATCTAAAATAACCTGTCTTAGGCGAAATATAACTGTTAAATAAGAATAAATATCTGTGACATATGTTCGTGAATCACTTGAGAATTTGGGCCTTGGATGAAAAAAAAAAAACTATCGATTTTCATTTACTGTTTCAACACTGACTTGAAAATAACTATAACAGCTGTAGCCTTTACTTTGATGGAAAATAATAAGCAATACTGTTTACCTAGCCTCGGCCTAATGTTGATCATCGGTCTAAAAATACATCATGGCAGTTGGTGTTTACGGGTCCTTGTGGCGTCGTAAGAGTGTGTTTACCAATTCAATCGATGCCTTAATACAGTCTCGTAACGTTCCTGCTGATAATCTTCTTTTGACCAATACTACTCTTTTGTCTACATCTTGCGAGTTTGGTCATCAGTCATGAGTGATTTCACGCAAATATTGGGATGCTGACCTATAGACTGTTGCTGGTGCTGACAAGCAAGCATTGGTACATTTCTCAAGAAATAAGTCAAAACCTTTCTCATTTCCTTGACACGTGAATGTAAACATTCAGACAAAAAAACCTATTGTATTAAGAACCAACCTCGGATGTTTTTTTTCAGTATGCTAACTATAGGTGTAGCTAAGTCTTACCTGGTGAAACTTTATTCAAAGGACAATACATTTTTACCATTAACATTGTGATAATGTGCTATCTAATTAACTTTCTATTCTTCCAACAAGTGGTTACCTCACAGTCGCTCGAGATGATTCGCATTTTGGAAAAAATTACGTCAGTGTTTAAATTGATTTCCGTCAGCAAATCTTTCCCAAAAATGGTGTTAGCTCGAGAAGCTTAGTAAATGAACACAACCATGCAGGAAGTTCCATTCATTATTTTCAATAGGCCTAGAGCAATAATTCTAGTAACGCACTAGAAAATGGCAGAAATTGGTATAAAAGTATAGTGTTCTTCCAAATTCATTGAAATGAAGCTATAAGAGTATTATATCTGAGTATGAGGAAAGTTTAGATATGAGAGTGAAAGCTTCAGGTGCTTGACTATTTCGGACAGCAAGGAAAGGTGGCTGGGGGCACACGTGATAGGAATGGAAAAAGTAGCATTCTATTGTCCACTCTTGGGACGCTTAAAACTAGGTCTAGTCATTTTTCTAACTCCTTCCTTCTATCCCGACAGTTAACTTTAATCTTAACTTGAACTACGTATCAAACTATACAATATTAGAAGAAAATGAAAATATAAAGCCAACATGTGTTCTGTAATAAAAAAGAAAGAAGGAAAAAAAGGAAGAAATGTCATTCGTTCCATCACACCAAGCCTTATTGAAAATTTCAAAACGAAATTATTAGATTTTCTATAAAGCTGAGGCATACCGTTGAGCAAATCTCTCTCTCTCTCTCTCTCTCTCTCTCTCTCTCCTCTCTATATATATATATATATATATATATATATATATATATATATATATATATATATGTAATAGTGTGGCACAGTGTCGTTATTCCCAAAAGACAATAACTTAATAATACTTAAGAAAAGGGCACGAAAACGGTTAATACGGAAGAAAAGAGAAAAAGGGAGATAAGATAATGATTTTTTCTTAGCGAAGGGATTTTGTTACTCCAAACATTAGGCTTTTAGCCATTAGACATCTGGTTTTCATCTCCCCCCAAAAAGCCTCTGTCCGTACCAGCGATTAGTGACCAACAAGAGATTATGGTCGATGAGGGATATCGCCCAGGCATATTCGAGAAATTGGAAACTACTCTCATTAGCGCTATGACTAATCGGCGTTCCTTTCGTGAACAGGTCAGAGAGAGCCATCTGGCATACGTTAAAAAGGAATTCTATGACCCGTTGTTAGAAAGAGGGAAGTACCAAATTCTTAAAAGCTCCACCCCCCAAAGGTAGGCCTCTAGTATCGACGAATCAAAAGCCATGAGTGTTGGTCATAAGACAGCCCAAAAGAAGTATCAACGAATGACCTATGAGGTTACCAAGGGATACGCCCCTAAGAAGCCAGGACATGAAGAAGGAGGCGTATACAAATTCAAAGCCTACGAATTACTGTAGAAGACCTGACAGGAAGGCGGTCTTGTATGAAGTTAGTAGCCACTAAGACACAAAAAGTCTTTCAGAAAATGCCACACCCAGTCAGAATCCCAAAATTCAAAGGCGGGGCTAAGGAGATTTCAACTGAACAAAAAAGGCGAGACGAGAGAGAGCAGACAGAAAAGGAAGCAGAGAAAAAGGGGGAACAGAGAAGCCAAGAGAGAGAACAACCGGGGAGCCTGAGGGGAGAACTGCAGTGGCATGGCCGTGAAACAGAGAAAGACAGAAGAATCCCCAGAAGAAGAACAGGTGCAAAAGTGTGGTGTGCGAAGCAATCAAAGACAGTGAAAGTGACTACAATACTCAGTAAAATTCCCTCGTGCCTATAGACTCGTAATTGCAACAAGTGCCAATTAATTTTATCAGTCCAAGAGCCAGTAACTCAGAAGGTGGAAAAACCTTGTAAGAACCCCTAACGAAGAATAAACGTGTAATTTGTATGAATATATCAATTTCATTTCTCATCCAAAAGTAGAACCCTTTTAACGAATTCCAGATTAAGAACATTGAGCAAGACAAGAAGAATTTATATAAGCCTAATTCCCCAAAGTACAGCCTCCACGGCACACGTTACCTTAGATCTGTGCAAAGAAAGTAAGTACCGTCACAGAATTATTGGTGGCAGAGCGGGGGTGGGGATACGATGAGATAAAGATTGATATAGTGACCAAGATTAACTGATGTCGAGCGGTAAGGATAGGAAGAGACAAAAGAGACAGCAAAGAAATGGTGATTAGCGACGTGATACGAATACACGAATGACAGTTAAAGACAGCGGCCGCGAAACAGAATCAAAAGTTTAGTGTCGGCATAAGAGATTTCAATCCATTCACGCCACTCGAAAAAAGAAAGTTCTCCCAAAGACAGTTACCAGTGCTTCCCCAAATACAAAGACAAGTTACCGAGTCGTAACAATAAAAGCACTCCAAAAAAGCCACCCACACATTTGCGAAGAAAAACTCCACTCCGAAGAACAGTGAAAGAACTTCCACTAGAAGAACAAGATATCGAAAGCGTAAAGAATATATCAAGAGGAAAGAAAACATAATCCCGAAAACGCAACAGTCAACGCAATCGAGAGAGAGAGAGAGAAGTCCCCTTCCCGCAGACGTAACAACGCATCATTCAACGCGCTGGTAGGCGAACGCAAGCTGTCAGACGTAAACCCGGGAGTCGAAGACGACGAAAGAAGTTAAGTCCAAATAAATGTCCCCACACTTACATAACATTAAACTCTATTAAAAGTAAATTACGCGATTAACATTTCAGTTAGACAATTTCTGGTATTTCAAGATTAAAAGATTTTCACTGAACTTTTTTTTTTGGCAACAAAACCTTACGATATTTCTTATTTTACTAATTATAACTAATCAGCTACTAAGACCTTTTCCCGAACATTTGTATTTACTAACCAATAACTCTAAATTTTAATTTTAATTTTGATTGTTGCCATTTTATTGTTTATTTTTTGTGATTTGGTTGTTTTGTGATTTCTTATACTTTGATTTTTTTTTGTTTTAGTATTTGCTTTTTACTTGTTACGTTCGAGTGAACGTTTTTACTTGTTTTTATTTTGGTTTGTTTAGGATAACAAGGGTAATTCACGGGAGGTCTCTCGTTAGCGTACACTTTATGGTCAGTTCAGTATCGTTTTACCAGTAATGTTAAGAGGGTTTTGTTGTTGTCTAAGAACCGCTTACAGGTAACGTAAGACTTTGAGAATATTTCTGGGGAAAATTATTTTATTTTTTTTGGTGATCGAATACTTAAGAAAAAACAATTATTGTCATTATCATTATTTTCTTTTTGGGATATTACTGTCATGACTTTGATACTTTTAATGATACTCAGTACTTGAGAAAATTTCCATTAACGAGTCGATGGTCAAAGAGAGACCGACTCCTTATCAGAACGTAAGAACGCCTGTGCTCACGAGAAGTCAAACAAGGAAATTAACCATGCCGGAAGGTACACAGTCCGCGAATTCGAACGCAGCAGTAATGGGAACACATAAGGACATGTGATTAATCACATAGCTAAATTTTTGCGGAAGAAAGGATGGTCAGTTAGCTTGTAACTTAGAAAACTGGATAGAGCAAGTGGAGACACGCCTAGATAGCATTACGGGGACAGATAGAGAAAAAGCTTATTGAAGCCAAGAGTTATCTTTGATTTGGAAGCCGGAGGAGACTTAGAACGATACGTCCACTCCGAGACTTACCGAGATCTTAAGAATTGGGAAGAATTGAAACGGTATTTTAGGAAGGTTATTCCATAGTTGGTGAAAGGGAAAGGGATCCAGTTACTAGCTTGGCAAGGATAGTGCGTCAGTAAGTTAGACGAAAGACGTTATCGGAGAGTTTAGCTCTCAGTTGTATAACAATATGAATGAATGGGGTAACTTCATGGAATCCACAGGTTGGATAGAGGTAGAAGGAGGCAAGCAAAAAATGCTAATGAGTCATGTTAAAAAAATATTTAGACTAGCAATAATGATTGGAAGCCTGCCAACGGAAGTTATTGCAAGGATGACTCGTAAGTGGGAGACATCCGATGATGTAGCAGAGATTGAAGAGGAGGAAACAAAAATCCTAGGCAGAAGACCTGAAGGGAATCCTATATACAGACCTTTAGTCGCTATGGGACAAAAGGAAAGAGGTCCAAATAGATCTAGGACACCATCTAGAAATCAGAATAAGATGCCAGGTAAATCTTCTCAAGGAGGATTTTCGACAGTCACGTGTTATAACTGTCAGAAGAGAGGACATTATGCCAGTGACTGCCGAGGGATGGCCTTCTGTCCTTTCCATAAGAGAATAGGACATAGTGCTCGAGAATGCAGAAATAAATTTGTTTCAGCTCCTAGAGGTAGACGTCAGTCGAGAGGCAGAAGTAGAAACAATAGTCAATCTCCCCCAGTTAGAGGAAATAGGGATTCCGTCCCAAATAGATATGCTAATCAAACAGCAAGCATAGGTTATCAACCAGTTCAGTCAATGTCAGACGACGCAATGGGAAATTTTCTGCTTACTGGTACAATGGATCTTCCTCTATAACAGAGAGAACGTCCGGAATTGAAGGCTAAGCCCAGCTACACAGGTTAGCAAAGTTGATGTAGGGAATGAATATAATTATAGACCATTATTTCCACACATGTCGGTCTAGAGAAACCTATTTGTTACATTCTTTGATACAGGTAGTCCTAAGAATATAATGTCAAGAAAAGGTGTATCGATTGTATTTTTCTCACTTAAGTTTGAACCCAGCAGTAGATTGTAGAATCACAGACGTCCAGGGTAATGATATCCACGTAATTGGACAGTTAGATTTTCCGTTTAGGCTAGGAAGAATTGCTCTAAGAGAAAATGTTCTGGTAGCCAGAGATATACAATTAGCTTTTGCTCATTTGCTGATAGGTTATCCAACTATGGCTAGACAAGGGATAAGCATTGATGCCCCTAGAGAACAACTAGTGATTAACAACGGTCGTGAGATTTCTAGAATACCAATATGCAAGTTAATTAAAAAGAACCCAGACTCAAGAGAATCCCACACTGAAAGGTATTCTTAAAGAAGGATAAGACAGAGGGAAGATATCCAGAATGCATCACGAGTTCACAACAGATCATTAACCTCTTAGGAATCAAATCAATGCACTTATTTAAAGTTAGAGAGGGAATTAAGACTTAAACCCAGGAGAAAGTACGTGGGTAGAATGTTACAGTAACCCCAATTTTTGAAGGGAAGGAAATTCTCACGCTTACTGAAAAGTCGCAAGTAAACGGAATACATTATTCTTCTAGTTTACATGAAGTCAGACATGGCAAAAATAGCGTTACAGATTACGAATAACAGAGGAGGAAAGGTTAAGTTTAACACCAGGTACAGAGATAGGCCTAGCAGAAGTATACTCCATACCTATCCGAGTTGTAGAAAGGGAAACGGTAGCCGCGATCCGTAAAGGAAATGAAAAATTATGCTCAGGACATAAAACTGAGAAGAGCTAAAATAGGATCTCATTTAAGGACATTAAGGAAAACCATGTTAGAGAGGAATCATAGACTTACTGTGCGAATTATAATGATATAGTCGCTCTAGACGGCGACACCTTGGGAAATACACGCGAAATAACGCACAAGATAGACATTCCATCAAACACCAAGCCAATTACATACCAGCTTACAGAGTATGCACATCCCAGAAGGAGATCATTGAAAGAGAAGTACAAAGAATGAATAGGCAAGGAATAATAGAACCATCTAAATCACCCCATTGGTCTTTTCCACTTTTGCTAGTTCCTAAAAGGGGACAAAACTTATAGAATAGTTGTGGATTTCAGAAAATTGAACCAAATTACTGAAAATGATCCTTATCCAAGCCGTCAATGCGAGATCTAATCGCCACTATAGGGTCCAGAGATACTTCACAACAAGATTTATTGCAGGGATTCTTGCAAATCCCTCTAGACGAAGAAAGCAAACCTTTTGACTGCTTTTTCAACTAGTAACGGCAGATACCAGTATGTAAGAATGCCCTTTGGTCTAAAGTCAAGCCGGTAACTTTTGTAAGATTAATGGATAAAATTTTGGGCGATTTACTAGGCAAAGACGTACACTGTTACATAGATGATTTGGTAATAGCAACAGACACTATAGAGGAACACATAGACTTAGTCAGAGAAGTCCTAAAGAGATTAAGAAAAGCCAACCTGAAGCTTAAATTAAAGAAGTGTAACTTCCTTAAAAGGAAAATAGACTACCTTGGTCATACACTAAGTGAAAAGGGCGTAGAAGTAAACGACATAAAGATAAAGTCAATCAAGGAATATCCTACACCTCAGTGCAAGAAGGACGTAAAGTCATTCTTAGTTTAGCAGGATTTTACCGCAAGTTCATAGGGAGCTTTGCAGTCATATCAGCTCCACTAACTGAACTTTTAAAGGAACACGTATCATTTGTATGGAACAGACGAGCAGCAAGAAGCATTTGATGAATTGAAAGAAAAGATTAACACACCCCCCAGTACTTAGCTTCCCAGACTTTGGCAAAGAATTCTTTTTTAGCCACGGACGCAAGCCACATTGGTATAGGAGCATGTTTAATGCAAAGACAAGATAATAAGTATAAATGCCATTAGCTTATTACAGTAGGAAATTAAAGCCCTCAGAAGTGAACTACTCAGTAAACAGACCTCGAGTCTCTAGCTATTATAGATGCTTTAAAGCATTTCAGATATATCATTTTTGGTTACAAGATAACCGTGTTCACGGATCATTCAGCTGCAGTAGAAATGCTAAAGAATCCTAATTTTTCTGGAAGAAGAGCCCGTTGGTTCATGACAGCCCAAGATTATGATATAGAGGTGAAATATGTCCCTGGGAAGACGAATAAGGTAGCAGATGCATTATCAAGATATGTGTCACAAGGCGATAGTATAAATATGATAAGTCAAGAAGAAGAAAAGAATGAAACAATGTGCAATGGACGTAAATGTACTCACCATGCATTATACAGAGGAAGCTTTCCCGGCAAAAATTTCATAAAAGAACAAGAAAGAGATGAAGATATAAGGGAACTGTTCAAATACGTTAGAAACGAAAGAAAACACAGCCAACAAGAATTAACCGAACTAGGTAGGAAGGTTGGATGTCCCACAGATGCACTAACGGACATAGATGGCGTATTAATTTGGATGTGTCACGAATATGATCCATTTGGTCAATTTCTAGGTGTACTGCACAAAGGTTAGTACCTAAGAGTCTAAGAACAAGGTCATTGAGCTAATGCACGATGATGACATGAGAGCTCACCCAGGAAGGGATGAGACAATTAGATTAATCCAAAGAACTTTCCATTGGAAGGGAATTCACAAGGATGTTAGTAATTATGTGAAGAGCTGCAATACATGCAACAGCTACAAAGGAAGAACAGACAAGGAAGTACCACTAGGGAAATATCCTATCCCACAGACTCCTTTCGAAAGAGTATCTATTGATCTTATCACAAATCTTCATACCACGAGTAAAGGGAATAAGAATATACTAGTATGTATCGACGCGCTCACGAGAATATACAGAGTTGGTACCACTAACTAGTAAAAGTGCCAAGGATTGTGCAATCGCTCTCTTCGATAAGATATTTTGCATATTCGCCCCACAGCTAATTATTTCTGATAATGGGACCGAGTTCAACAACTTCGTTAGTTCAGAAATTTTGTAACGCCTTTAAAGTAGAAAAGGTAGCGATACAGCCGTATCACCCAGCTAGCAATGGCTTGGTAGAAAGGAATAACAGAAAGGTTTTAGACGTATTGCGTCACACAGTAGGACAGGATCCTGACTGGGACGTCAATTTACCTTTAGTCCAATTGTCATTAAATGCAAGGCATCATACGAGTATTCGTGCAACTCCCATAAAGCTTGATGGGATATGAACCCAGATTACCTTATGCATGGCTGAATCAGCCAGTACAGCCTAATTACTCTGAAGATATCATGAAGATAAGAATCGGAAAACTTTAAAGTAATACACAAGCAATTGCACAAGAATCTAGAAGAAGCCCAGCAGAATATGATAGAGAAGCATCAAGAAGGATTAAGGCCTGTAGACTACAAGAAAGGGGATGAAGTCTATATTAGAAGGAAGTAAGAAGTGTATAATTATAAGTTAGCCACAAAATTCACAGGACCATACAAGGTCGTAGACGTACAAGAAACTAAGATAAAGGTTAAGAAAATGAATAGCCAAATGCCTTCCACATATGCTGAATCATTAGAAGAAGAAGAATTTTGGATAAACAAGGACAAGGTCAAGAGAACCAAAGAAGTTGAAGAATCCGAAATGACAGAGACGTCAGAAGAAATTCCAGAAGAAGAACTAGATATAACCTAAGAAATAGAAGATCATTTTCAGTGAAACAGAAGAAACAAACCCATTAATTCATCCCATTATTCCCATGTATTTATTTGATTTCTTTTATTGCTAAGTTTACCGCCATCGGTCGACTTGGAGGAATAATCTTTTATTGTTGCAATCTTACATTTAATTAGTTGGTTGTAGCAATTTTTTTTGGAGTTATGTGCACTAACTTCAAATTAATTTTGACTTGAAGGGAATTATTTGGGTATGTAAGAAACAGTTCAATGCGTATATAAGAATTTCAAAGACGTATATTAAGTTTAATCGTTCCATAAGAACATTCTTAGAAGTAAAAGAATAAATAAGACGGGTTAAGATAGATATAAGAGATTTTAAGATAAGAGAATTCGTTTCAGAAATGATTATGATTTTGAAGGGGTAATTAATATACTTACTTTGTTCAAATCCATTAGATGTTTGATTTGATGATAACTTACTAATAAAGATATTAAGTGATGAAGACTCACTAACAAGATAGTAGTTGTTTGAAAAACTTACTAACAAAGATATTGATTGGTGAAAGCTAACTAATTGTTGTCACAGTAGAAGAAACTACAAGTATTAACCACTTAACCGGTTCCTTTAACCGAGTTGCAATATTGTTTTAGTATCAAGCAGTGAAGTTATATTGTTTTAATGCACAAGGTTACTCAGAAATTACAGTAAGAATGTCCAATGAAATTTTGCATAAAACACAATACACAATCTCAGTAGGAAAGTTCAAGGACACACTTGTTATTGCATACAAATACACAAGGATATTTTCTCCAAGGACTTGTCTCCAAGTAGCAGGTCGCAGCAAACAAGAAGCCATCAAGTGTCGTCAACGGAGAACGAAATTTATTTTTCCATAAAGAAAGACGATATCCACCTAGATAGAATAGGACTGAGGACTGAAACCAATCATGTACTGTAACTTGGATAGTTGTGTACCAAGATTATTTTTTATTTGCTCTACCATGCATTTATATAACTTATGTGACTCAAGGGCGTTATGTATGTTTAACTTTCAGTTTTCTTGTTTTTTTTGGTGATTTATTTTGTTTGCATTCAGTTTCATGTTTTCTTAATGATTTACTCATATTTGAATTCAGTTTGATGATTCCTTTAATTACTTAATCAAGTATTTGTTCCTTAATCAAGTATTTGTTCATATTCATATTCAGTTTTAATGTTTCTCTGAATGTTACTTACTCAAGAATTTACTCATGTTTACATTCAATTTTGATTGTTGCCCTTAACGTTACTTAATCAAGGATTTGCTCATGTTTACATTCACTTTTGATGTTTTGAGTTAAAGTTTCATATGATTTCCAAGAAGCATAAGTTAGGAGTCCTCTTGTAGTATAATATTTGCTTCAGCTTAGATAACGCTGTCGGAGTCAGCGAGGTAGCGGGCCGAGACTGTAATAGTGTGGCACAGTGTCGTTATTCCAAAAGACAATAACTTAATAATACTTAAGAAAAGGGCACGAAACGGTTAATACGGAAGAAAAGAGAAAAGGGAGATAAGATAATGATTTTTCTTAGCGAAGGGATTTGTTACTCCAAACATTAGGCTTTTAGCATTAGACATCTGGTTTTCATCTCCCCCAAAAAGCCTCTGTCCGTACCAGCGATTAGTGACAACAAGAGATTATGGTCGATGAGGATATCGCCCAGGCATATTCTAGAAATTGGAACTACTCTCATTAGCGCCTATGACTAATCGTCGTTCCTTTCGTGAACAGGTCAGAGAGAGCCATCTGGCATACGTTAAAAAGGAATTCTATGACCGTTGTTAGAAAGAGGGTAAGTACCAATTCTTAAAAGCTCCCCCCCCCAAACCCCCCCCAAAGGTAGCCGCCTCTAGTATCGACGAATCAAAGCCATGAGTGTTGGTCATAAGACAGCCCAAAAGAAGTATCAACGAATGACCTATGAGGTTACCAAGGGATACGCCCCTAAGAAGCCAGGACATGAAGAAGGAGGCGTATACAAATTCAAAGCCTACGAATTACTGTAGAAGACCTGACAGGAAGGCGGTCTCGTATGAAGTTAGTAGCCACTAAGACACAAAAAGTCTTTCAGAAAATGCCACACCCAGTCAGAATCCCAAAATTCAAAGGCGGGGCTAAGGAGATTTCAACTGAACAAAAAGGCGAGACAGAGAGAGAGCAGACAGAAAAGGAAGCAGAGAGACAGAGAAGCCAAGAGAGAGAACAACCTGGGAGCCTGAGGGGAGAACTGCAGTGGCATGGCCGTGAAACAGAGAAAGACAGAAGAATCCCCAGAAGAAGAACAGGTGCAAAAGTGTGGTGTGCGAAGCAATCAAAGACAGTGAAAGGGTGACTATCAATACTCAGTAAAATTCCCTCGTGCCTATAGACTCGTAATTGCAACAAGTGCCAATTAAGTTTTATCAGTCCAAGAGCCCATAACTCAGAAGGGGTGGAAAAACCTTGTAAGAACCCCTAACGAAGAATAAAACGTAATTTGTATGAATATATCAATTTCATTTCTCATCCAAAAGTAGAACCCTTTTAACGAATTCCAGATTAAGAACATTGAGCAGACAAGAAGAATTTATATAAGCCTAATTCCCCGCAAAGTACAGCCTCCACGGCACACGTTACCTTAGATCTGTGCAAAGAAAAGTAAGTACCGTCACACACACATATATATATATATATATATATATATATATATATATATATATGTGTGTGTGTGTGTGTGTGTGTGTGTGTGTGTGTGTGTGTGTAGCCACATAACACCCTCTAAGATACGCACACGAAAAAAGAGATAATCATGTTCAAGGTCTCTGAGTAACTGAACCTCTTCCGAGCTTTCGTGGCAAAAAGTGGCAATGACGAGAAATCACGAAAAGAATGATTAAACTTTCAAGAAATTTATCCAAGGTTCAATTCGTTGGTAAGGAGGCTGCACTGCCACTCGTATAGTACTAGCCCACTTCGAAATAATGTTACTCACTTTAAATTTTAAATCGAAATCTATAATAAAAGTTGCTCTTGTTGACGATTTTGTTTTGTTTGTTGATGTATTTGCGAGAATATTCACACTGTCAAAATATCACCATGGTCGTCAGACAACTAGAAAATAATTGATATCGTTACTTATATATTTTACTAACATTTCTCTTTTCATTTGTTTCTCTGTCACTATTTGTTAATGGAGATAAACGCAAAGACCATGAATCAGTCAACAAATAACAAAGAAATATTCTTTGCAATGACACAACGTAATGAGTAAACGACTGAAAACAATATAAATACTATAACTCAATATGGGGAAAGAACATTTCAATCAGCAAGGAATATGAAAATATTAAACTATTATATCAGTCTGTAACTATTAGTCTTCAATGGCTAAACAAAACAAATGAACCGTCATGCCTTACAGAACTAATACTCGAGTTCAATCTTCAAAATATGAGAACAATCGTCAAATTGTTACTGCACAGTAGATTAAGATTCGGTTGCTTTTGAAGAGCAAGGGTTGGCAACACTTTCAACATCGCATTGTAATTTCTAAACACGTCTTACAACATTAGGTCTCTCTTTTGCGACTAAAAAAAGGAAAAAAAGTTCAGTGATTTTCCCCGCCCAAGTTATATTCTGTGACATCTTTCTATTTTCAAAGAATACAATGGAATCAATTTTCACAGTCTTTTTACAATTTTTGTACTTTCTCTAAGATCCCACAACGATTTATCCTTAAGTGATCCAACCAGTAATGTCTGGTTTATGAGTGCACTGAATATTCGAAGAAAGGAAATTACATAGAATGACTCCTTCGAGTACTTTCATTCCTCACGAAGGCTGGTAAACAGGTCAAGTGAAATTCACACTTATGAAGAAATCTGTTTAAAATGATAATGCTTACAAAACATACAAACAATATACAGTTTACGATCTGAAGAAGTACCATTGACTTCCAAGCAGCGAGATT
>NC_061094.1:33080336-33119290 GCF_015104395.2 Macrobrachium nipponense
AATCTCGCTGCTTGGAAGTCAATGGTACTTCTTCAAATCGTAAACTGTATACTGTTTGTATGTTTTTGTAAGCATTATCATTTTAAACAGATTTCTTCATAAGTGTGAATTTCACTTGACCTGTTTACCAGCCTTCGTGAGGAATGAAAGTACTCGGAGGAGTCATTCTATGTAATTTCCTTTCTTCGAATATTCAGTGCACTCATAAACCAGACATTACTGGTTGGATCACTTAAGGATAAATCGTTGTGGGATCTTAGAGAAAGTACAAAAATTGTAAAAAGACTGTGAAAATTGATTCCATTGTATTTCTTTGAAAATAGAAAGATGTCACAGAATATAACTTGGGCGGGGAAAATCACTGAACTTTTTTTCCTTTTTTTTAGTCGCAAAAGAGAGACCTAATGTTGTAAGACGTGTTTAGAAATTACAATGCGATGTTGAAAGTGTTGCCAACCCTTGCTCTTTAAAAGCAACCGAATCTTAATCTGCTGTGCAGTAACAATTTGACGATTGTTCTCATATTTTGCAGATTGAACTCGAGTATTAGTTCTGTAAGGCATGACTGTTCATTTGTTTTGTTTAGCCATTGAAGACTAATAGTTAAAGGCTAATATATAGTTTAATATTTTCATACTCCTTGCTGATTGAAATGTTCTTTCCCCATATTGAGTTATAGTATTTATATTGTTTTCAGTCGTTTACTCATTACGTTGTGTCATTGCAAAGAATATTTCTTTGTTATTTGTTGCTGATTCATGTTCTTTGCGTTTATCTCCATTAACAAATAGTGACAGAGAAACAAATGAAAAGAGAAATGTTAGTAAATATATAAGTAACGATATCAATTATTCTAGTTGTCTGACAACCACGGTGATATTTTGACGGTATGAATATTCTCGCAAAATACATCAACAAAACAAAACAAAATCGTCAACAAGAGCAACATTTTATTATAGATTTCGATTTAAAATTTAAAGTGAGTAATTTCGAAGTGGGCTAGTACTATACGAGTGGCAGTGCAGCCTCCTTACCAACGAATTGAACCTTGGATAAATTTCTTGAAAGTTTAATCATTCTTTTCGTGATTTCTCGTCATTACCACTTTTTGCCACGAAAGCTCGGAAGAGGTTCAGTTACTCAGAGACCTTGAACATGATTATCTCTTTTTTTCGTGTGCGTATCTTAGAGGGTGTTATGTGGCTACACACACACATACACACACACACACACACACGCAGATATATATATATATATATATATATATATATATATATATATATATATATATATAGAGAGAGAGAGAGAGAGAGAGAGAGAGAGAGAGAGAGAGAGAGAGAGAGAGAGAGAGAGAGAGAGGTGCTCAACGGTATGCCTCAGCTTTATAGAAAATCTAATAATTTCGTTTTGAAATTTTCAATAAGGCTTGGTGTGATGGAACGAATGACATTCTTCCTTTTTTCCTTCTTTCTTTTTTATTACAGAACACACGTTGGCTTTATATTTCATTTTCTTCTAATATTGTATAGTTTGATACGTAGTTCAAGTTAAGATTAAAGTTAACTGTCGGGATAGAAGGAAGGAGTTAGAAAAATGACTAGACCTAGTTTTAAGCGTCCCAAGAGGACAATAGAATGCTACTTTTCCATTCCTATCACGTGCCCCAGCCACCTTTCCTTGCTGTCGAAATAGTCAAGCACCCTGAAGCTTTCACTCTCATATCTAAACTTCCTCATACTCAGATATAATACTCTTATAGCTTCATTTCAATGAATTTGGAAGAACACTATACTTTTATACCAATTTCTGCCATTTTCTAGTGCGTTACTAGAATTATTGCTCTAGGCCTATTGAAAATAATGAATGGAACTTCCTGCATGGTTGTGTTCATTTACTAAGCTTCTCGAGCTAACAGCATTTTTGGGAAAGATTTGCTGACGGAAATCAATTTAAACACTGACGTAATTTTTTTCCAAAATGCGAATCATCTCGAGCGACTGTGAGGTAACCACTTGTTGGAAGAATAGAAAGTTAATTAGATAGCACATTATCACAATGTTAATGGTAAAAATGTATTGTCCTTTGAATAAAGTTTCACCAGGTAAGACATAGCTACACCTATAGTTAGCATACTGAAAAAAACATCCGAGGTTGGTTCTTAATACAATAGGTTTTTTTGTCTGAATGTTTACATTTACGTGTCAAGGAAATGAGAAAGGTTTTGACTTATTTCTTGAGAAATGTACCAATGCTTGCTTGTCAGCACCAGCAACAGTCTATAGGTCAGCATCCCAATATTTGCGTGAAATCACTCATGACTGATGACCAAACTCGCAAGATGTAGACAAAAGAGTAGTATTGGTCAAAAGAAGATTATCAGCAGGAACGTTACGAGACTGTATTAAGGCATCGATTGAATTGGTAAACACACTCTTACGACGCCACAAGGACCCGTAAACACCAACTGCCATGATGTATTTTTAGACCGATGATCAACATTAGGCCGAGGCTAGGTAAACAGTATTGCTTATTATTTTCCATCAAAGTAAAGGCTACAGCTGTTATAGTTATTTTCAAGTCAGTGTTGAAACAGTAAATGAAAATCAATAGTTTTTTTTTTTTTCATCCAAGCCCAAATTCTCAAGTGATTCACGAACATATGTCACAGATATTTATTCTTATTTAACAGTTATATTTCGCCTAAGACAGGTTATTTTAGATACCAAAATCGAGGTAGTGAGAAGAAAAAAAAACATCGGCAAGCCAATTGTTTTAATAAGCTGGTTTCATTTCTCTTCCCGAATGCAGATTCTGCTGCTCTTGTTTAATAATTCTCTCTGTGTGTATGTGTGTGCGTCTCTCTCTCTCTCTCTCTCACGGGTCTCCTCCCTTACCCCCTTGAATGCAGTGGATATGGTTGTAGAAACGCGTATGCGGCTAACTCTTAGTCGTTTAACATCTTCCTGTTTAATTCTAGCTGAGCCTAATTTAGCTGGACCAGTTAGGTTACTTTATTACCTTTATCTACTAAATCTATTCTTTATCATCAAAGCAAGAATTATACTACTGATTTCCGTCATGGATTATCACCATGAAGACCTTAATGTTTACAGGGATAAACCAGTGAAGTTCTACCGTCCATGAAATGTTGTATTGTAAGAATATTGACAGATATATACAGGGGAGCTTATAGTTATGATTGAAGATGGAGTGAATTCTAAAATCAAAACCAAAGTTTCAATGCTTGGATCTCGTAAAAACAACACAGCAGGTAATGATCATTCCATTGCACTTACCGTGAGATAACGTTATCGTGCAAGTACTGTACAAGTAACAAGGATAAACTCAGTTAACGCTAAATTGATATGCGGATAGCTTGATACCCACTGTAAGTTATTATTTAAATTATCTTTCTAATTTTTCATGGCGTATTTGAAACAGGTTGACGTTTCAAATGCTAAACAATATGAACTTGCAATATATCTCGAAAAATGAATTTCTGTCACAATACACATCATTACAAAGACATCACTTCCATATATTTAATTTTGAGAGCTCTTGCTATTTCTTATTCAATATTCCAGCATGTTCTTGCACAACAATTCCCATTAAGATAAAAAAAATAATGGTTGTCGCGCAGGTGACACGCCTATCTATATTTGTTTTCATATCTATTAATGTCAGATCTATTTATTTACTACATCTCTAAGTCTTAAAGTATTGACATTAAAGAGAATAATTTATATATTTAAACTTATTGTCTAGTATAATTACCTGAACCCATAATTTACAAATTAGAATATAAAGAGAGCTAGTCTGATAAAATCTTTAGTTTTGGAAACATTTTGTTTTGACAGTTTACCTCGTCCGATATCGATTTCACCACTGAGTGTACGCGGCGAATTTGTATTGTTATTATATATAGCTTTTGTTGAACGAGTCACGAAGTATTCATATAAAAAAACTGGGTATAGTTAGTCATTAGAATGATGAAAGGTGATCTTCCAGAGTTTCCCAATCGGAATGTTAATCGTTCTCTCATTGGTCATGAGAGTTGTAAACAAATCTGTCCAATTGCAAATGTCAGACGGATTCGCCAAAAACCGATTACATTTCCAAACATCGCGCGAAAAAAGAATGGCGGGAATAATCTATGTTTGTATTATACCGTTTCAGGATAATGATAATTCTTTAAGTCTCAATTATTAGAAATTTAATAAAGGACCTTGGTACCTCTCCCCCAATAGGAGCGCAGTTGACAAACGTGGTAGTGTGACGTCACGCGGTGGTGGTGTCTGTCTTCTGCCTTCCAGGACACCGGACGTAATTTAGGTTAAATTCACTATACCAGACACTAAAGACGATGGAGAAGCAACAAGCCGACCAATACAAGAACAGAATGGGTGTCTTTAAGAACAAAGGGAAGGACCAAGATGTGAGTGAGGGCGTTTTAGCAGTGTTCGTTCCCGAGTGAAGGGAGCTCCTTCGTGTCAGTGTAGCCTACCCTCGATTCTCAGTATATAACTCGCCTGATATTTTTCCAATTCTGCCCAAAATGGAGATTTCAGTGCCTTGGCTTATACCATGGGAATATTTCGAAGATATTCGTTCACCTTAACCTCGCCGTAATCGCCCACGGGTGCGGCGAATAATCCGTTTCGTTGATTGTTTTGAAGGGACTTGCACCCCTCTGGGAGGAGGATTTAGGGTTGGGCAACACTGGCAAATTATTATGTACGGGCCAAAGTTTACGCTTTAATTCGTCGATAAGCATAAATCAGACTTTTATTGGTAGATCTAGAGTACTTATCCGCGGCGGCCTAGACTATGGCAGTTGCGGTTTTTCTATGCAGTTTTAGCCTACCTACTGAACAAGAATTTTGAGTAAATATTTATTTGGATGACTGTAATTAACCCCCACAGGGGCCAGTACTAAACACGGCGAAATACATTGGACGCCCCAATCCCTAGTGGATGTCATATCCACGGTTATGTTCCTTGCAGTCCATGCGGACTGCTTCTGTAGAAATAGGTATACCCTTTTATTTAAGTTATAATCGTCAGGTTAGGCTTCATTTCAGTGCTCCTTGGTTTTATGTTATCGAGTACCTAGGCGTACTCATAGTAGCCTACGGGTTCCATGTCCTGGTTGATACTTGACTTGTCTCGGACTTGTATTTTGCCAATTCTAAAGTCTTGGAGATATGTAGCCTAGTACTGCCCTTCATTCTTTCGTAACCTAATAGGTTAGGCCTACATTCTAGTTACATATCCTCATAAAAAAAAAATATCTATAGCCTAGGGCAGGCTTAGCAGGCCAACCAGAATCTGTCAACTGGATAGCATAGGTTAGGTTAATGTTAGCCTAAATTTTCAAGCCGTTGTGAAAATTCTGTTGTCATGCTTAGGTCTAGCCTAACCTAACTACCATGTTACGGTAAAAAACCGCATGGTACAGGGGTGGACCATGTATATACGATCAATGTGTATAACCCCAAGAAAAGTACATTATAACGCGTCCTGACACCGGAGTAGAGGTCTTTAGCTTCGTTTTTCACCAACAAGAAGTCGCGTCTGATGCCCATCTCCGATGTCAGGACGCGTTATAATGTACTTTTTTTGGGGTTGTACACATTGATCGTACATGGTCCACCCCTGTACCATGTGGTTTTTTACCCTAGGTACAACAGCTTAGGCTAGGCCTAGACATCTATGACAAGAGCCCAAAGTAGCCTAACCCTAAGAAAGTTACAGAATATGATATTGATGGTAATGGTAACCCAAGGCAAATTACAAACCAGGCTACTAGGCTTAGGCTATATGATCAAGAACTCCAATTGGAAAATGTTTAAGGGCAGTTGTTCAGTGTATCCTCATTGGCCTTGCATGTGTGAAAATGGTTGTACTAGCCTAAGTGTTTTTTTTTTTTTTTTTTTTTTTTTTGTAAAACTATTAAATTTTTCAATTTCAGCATGGTAATATAGTTTTCTAATTTTTTTTATGATTTTGATGATTTTAACATTTTTGTATTACATCCTGCCCCCTTCCATTATGTGCAACAGTTATGGGATATTTTTGGGGTATGGGTTACAAATATTAGTAAAATGAAGGGATGTATCCTATCATTACCTCAAACTAAACCTAACACTTCAGCTCCTTACTTGGCTAGGGGGCATTTACCCCCTAGGACACCCCTACCTAACTTACTTGGTGTAGTGAAATATGTCAGTGGTATATAATGGGATACAGTACCATTTCCACAAATAGAAATATGAATTTCCTCTCACTAGTATTTGCCATGATGCCACATTGATATTGATGGATGTAGGGTAGGGGAAGGGGGGTGGCACAGTTGAGTTAGTCAAACTAATCCATCAGTATTAAGATCAGAATTATGAAAAACACATTTAAAACTGTTGGTAAATGTACATTTAGATGATGTTAATTATTGCCAACATAAGAAATTCATTAAGACTGTTACTTTTTTAAAAATGACCAATAAATCATACAATGTAACCAATGTTAATAATTAATTCTACTATTTATGCACTAAAAATTAACATTGCAAGAGCATCTTCATCACTATGATCACTATTTTTACTCATGTTTAACTGTGAAGTAATATTCTTGGCCAAAAAGCCATAATGAACTTATGACCAAAGAAGTTTTATGATTAGGCCAAGAATGAAAAACACCTTGAAAAAATCAAATCTGAATAAATTCGGGGATTCTGACTTTTTAACGACATAACACCACCCAGGTTAGACAAAAAAACGTTTTGACAGGACGTTTGTCATGGGCTAATGCTATCTTAAAGATATAATAGACACTTCGAGTGCACATTAGTCTGAGCTATCAAACTACGGCTTGCAAAGCACTCCATGATAAATTTAGTGCTGTATTTTCAGACGAGAAGTATAATATCTACATCCTACAAGTGTCTTCGTAACTACGGTATACATTTGCCATGAATATTAGTGAGAAAATTTATGCAGATCTCATAATGAGATAGAAAAACAATACAGAAATAACATAATTATGGGTAAAGTAATAACCAGTTATTCACTTGCTTTCACTAAGTTATTTTGTAATTTGATAGATTGTGAAGGAAAGAGGAGTAGTATTATTTTAATGTAAGACATTCAGTATATGAGGATTAATTAGTACTGGTAGTGAAAAATTAAAAGTTTGACTGACCAAGAGTGATCGGATCAAACTTCTCAGCTCAAGAGGAACAGTAAGAAGGAAAGAGTAAGTTTGTGAAAGTGAAAGTAAAGAGAAAATAAAGAGGTTTAGTGTTGTATGGTTATAGGAAAGGCATAACCACTGCTGGATCATAATGATACTCGGCTTGCTTCATAATCTATGAGGTCAAGAGTAAGCTTACTGTGGTTGCGATAATAGGCCTTATCTAAGCCTACTTAGGTTGCATAATAATAGACTTAACATAAACCTGACGTTGCAGAATAGTAGGCGTAATCTAATACTAATGCGGCTGTAGCACACTAAGCATAGCAAATGCCCATGGGCTACAGTTTGCTGTAGAGTAATACTCTGTATATAGGTAATCTAATCCATCTGTGACTGCTGTCTAATGAGCGTTTTATGTTAGGCATTTCCCCAAAGTTGGATATTTTGTATATTGACAGGAATTTCTCTCTTAGGCCCTGTCCACTCTATTGGACACTGCCAGACGGGCAAACACCGTTCCCACTATACTGACCGACCAAGAATGGAGCCAGAATGCATTCTGTCATGTCAGTAGACAATGATCTTGTGGAGAGGTTGTCAGAACAGAGGGACGTCTCTCTGTAAGTACATGTATGGTGATACACATTGAACTGGTGATTGGGCATGTGAATATCACTTCACAGTGAGTAATCTTCAGATGAATCAGAAGCAGTGAACTGGCTGGGGCACATAAGAACTCCGATTTGATAAGTGAAAACATACTCTGTATCAGAGTAGACTTGATGGATTACCACCAAATACATACATCAATCACGTTACAGGAAACTGACTGTGGTCTTCCTCTGACTTTGGTAGAACCAGGTTTTTTGACGTAGACTCAGAAGTAGTTAGGAACAACAGTTCCAATTTGCCCCAGAATCCGAGATAATGAGTCAATGCAGCACAGGTCATGATGACAGATACATTTCTTAGTCATGCTCAGTACGGTGTGAGTATGCGTAAGAGAACTTCAGGATGGCTGGCTTTGACTTGTCAAAATACTCTGTGGTTATAGAAAGAACTACGTCGCCTAGAACATAAAGGTGGTAGACGTAAAGGAACAGGCCAAACAGAGGCGATTGGTCAAGCCTACTCCTTGTTGTCAAGTTGTATCAATGGGGTCATTAAGAAGAGAAGGTCATCAGAGGAATATGTGCCTTCTGGCAATTAAGAACATATCTGTTAAAATGATTGTGACGGTTGGTCTGTGACTGTATTGAAGCTCAAATTGAGCAATGTTAAGAAGCTGTCTGTCTGTTCATTGAAATTTGAGAGTGGGGTCATTGTTATGAAAACCACTTTCAATTTCCTGTATATAAATAAAGTTGCCCAGAGGTCCTTGGACACAATTTCCTTGGGTCCTTTGGTGGCTGCTCAACAAATGGTAACTCATCCAGCACCCTTGGCGCGGGTCAGTTGGTATCTTGTCTAAGATGATGGTATGAATGTGAAATGGAGGAGATAACTGGCCTCTTTCCTTTTCAAATTTCTGTCTCCTTTACTTTGGGCAGTAAGAAGAGAGTACCATCATAAGCTGGAACGGACAAGATACAGGTGAGTGAAGTAGCCATACTGTTAGGGTTAGTATCAGTAAGATACCTATCAGTAGCAGGACATTCCTCTCTTTAGCAAGGGGGAGAGGAACGATAACAAACCTACATGAGTGGATGAATTGGTTTGTTAGAAGAACAGATCTTCTTAGCTTCCTCGCACGCAATGAACTATGAAATTGTGTAGAACCCAGAAGTCTGACTGTATGATATTCTTATATGTCTTAGATTCTGAAATACTGGTCAGTTATTTCGTAGAATTCTGGTATTCAGAAAACTGATCAAAGGTGGCAAACTCCCAGTTGGTTAATAATACATACCTCCCACCAAAAGTAAGTCTATCCTAATGTTAAGACCGAAGGTTTGTTTCGTATATGAACAAATGACAAATTTTTAACCAATTTGTATTTTTCATAACTTATAAACCTTAGGTCTTAACATACAAGGCCCACCTCTAACCACCCCTCTATTAACTAACCTGGGTTGGAAGAATAATTAATGGGGTCACGAGTTAAAGAGGGGTATGTGGGTGGCTCCACATGTCTCGTGACCAAGCACAGAGGCCAATAGTCCCTTGCATACACAATTATTTTAAACTTTACCGGTTTCCAGCTGGCGCTGAGTATTTATCCTAATGTTAAGACCTCAGGTTTGTAAGTTATAAAAAATACAAATTGGTTAAAAATTTGTCATATTGTCTGGTAGCACTGCTTCAGAAGCGAGAGAAAATATAAAAAGCTGGAAGTGCCAGATGGGCATACCCGCTAGTGTGGACTGGCCATTAGATGTCTTGAAAATGGTGTGATCTAAAAATATCAGGGAAGAATATTAAATTCTCCGGAAGGCTGTTGATTTATGGTTAGACTCTTAGCTTCAGCCTATGCTTAGGTAACGTAGCCTAGCCCAAATATTCAAGAAGTTGCGACTGCTGAAGATGGGAAGAAACATACTTTAATCTTACATTGGAAACCTTATGCCAAATAAAAATTATGGATCTCCACTTATAACTTGTGTTGGGGATTACCTTTAAGGGATTGGTTTGGGACAAAGTTATTCTTTTTGAAGATGTTAAACTACCATTTAATAGAAAAAAAAATCAATAAACCGTAAATTTGTAAGAGGTGAGAGAGTTTTACTTCATAGAAGTCAGTGTTATTGAAGAAATCATGTCCCAAATAATGACCATATGAAATGGTCAGGATAAATTTACTGATAACCAAACAGAAAATCAATATTAATTGGGTAAAAAAATAAATTATATCAGGTATGAAAAAATAGATGTACTGATAGTAGATACTGTGAGAAATGTAGCAGTAGAGGTGATTATAAACTTATTCTGATAGATAAGATACTGTGTGTATTGACAGCAAAATTAGTTCTTTGTAAGAAATAAATGTTTTGTAAAAATTTAGATATGGATAAATGCTGGTTCATAACTGTTAGCACTGGACTTAAGTAATGTAACTTGTTATAGTTATGTACTAAATTATTACCTGAAGTTACAAGGCTTAAGGCAGCCATATTTCCAAATATTTCCAAGCAATTTCATTCAGTACATATAAGTAACAGAACAGAGTAAGTGATGTCTTTTAATGTTTATTTTTTTTTATTTTTATGGGAGTGGTTGAGTCATAGAATTGATATTTACAGATAAAAAAAATGTGTTGTTTTGTTCTTATGCACTGGGAGGATAGGTGAGTTGGTTATATACAATACATGTAGTGCACATTAGGTGCTACCCTTTTTGGAAATGTTCTAGGAGGTATAGTACTAGACATGCTTGTTAATTGTATAATGACTATATACTACTTTATTTAAATTAGATATCACCTTGGTTTTTAAAATTACTATTGATACACGTGATCATTTATCAGTGACCAACGAAACATGTTGGGAACTGGAAGGAGAGTTGATCCAGTAGTTAAGAATTTTATTGTAATTCAGAACAGGTCTTTTCTAGATGATGCTAAATATTCGAACTTATGCCAGGTTAGATTATTGCCCTGTAATGGTTCACTGATAAAGAAATTAAAGAACATTTGAGAGTACCATCACCTTTATGCAAGGAGTAATCTGTGATGGAGCCATTCTCTATAATCTATGACAACCAAACTCTTGTGTAGTTTGTCGTAATGATGCTCCTTTGATTAGCATAATTTCTTTCTGAATTTTCCTAATGTATTATTGTTTTTCAGGAGATGAGAAGAAGAAGAACAGAAGTCACTGTTGAATTGAGAAAAAATAAAAGAGAAGAAACGCTTTTAAAAAGACGAAATGTACCAGCAGCAGAGTCTATAGGTAAGTTATAGTATACATACTATATGTAAGTTCAATTCAGTGATTTGAGTGTCCTTATTCTGTGATTTTTCATCAGTTTTTGTTTTCGAGGCTAAAAACCCACTCACTCCAGGGCATTGCCTTTGTCTCTTCCGAGAACTGGAAGAAATTCCCGTTGGTGAAGCCAAATTCTCCATCTCACAACGTACACACCCATCAGATCACATCCACACTGAGAACACCCAGAGAAAGAAAAATTAAAAAATGAAAATTGAATAAAATCGAGCCAACTTAAAACCGGCCTTAAAACAGATAGAAAGTAATCACGTCTTATCTTAAAGGCGGTAGGAAAGTAACTGGCTGGTCACAGGATGCAGAGGGCATTCTGGGTACTACATGCCTGACCTGGTATAGATGCCAATAGTCCCTGGATCTCACAAGTTTAATTTTAATTCTACTGGTTTCCAGCTTGGCGCTAGTATTATCCTAATGTTAAGACCGAAGGTTTGTTAGTTATGAAAAATACAAATTGGTTAAAAATTTGTCATTTCTTCACTGTATTGCATATTCTCATTGTGCCTGAACACCCAAGAGATGGAGATCCTTATGCATCCCCTTGTTCCAATTTTTTCTGGCCCTTTTTTACAGGTCTTTGTCCTTGTATTTCCATTCTTTTCTGGCTAACTATTCTTCATCCCCCTCATTTGATGTCCTCATGAGAATTTTAAATATATTTCTTAAACTTTGGCTACCAACTTTTACAATTAGTTTTTGTACATGAACTTTCCTGTCAGATATATACTTAGCTATAGTCTCCGACGTTCTCGACAGAATTTCAAATCTCGCGGCACATGCGACAGGTAGGTCAGGATGTCTACCTTGCCTGCCGCTGGGTGGCAGGTGTATGAACCAATCCCATCTTCTAATCAGATTTTCTCTGTCGCCGGGACCGACAACAACTGTTGTGGGTTCCTCCTGATAGATTATTTCGTTCTCGCTTGCCTGGAGATCATTTTGGATTTATTTGGTGACATATTAGTTCTGTTTGGCTTGGCATACGCTGTTTGTGGGCCATTTTTTACTTTGCTCTGGATTTTGCTTTAATCATGTCTGATTTGGATACAGTAGTTAAGACACCTGTTATGTTTAGGGTATGTTCGGTGGAAGTGTGTAAGGTGAGGTTGCCGAAAGCTTCGGTGGACCCTCACACTGTTTGTATGAAGTGTAGGGGGAATGAGTGCTCGTTTATTAACCCATGTAAGGAATGTGAGGGGTTGAATGAGGATGAATGGAAGGCTCTTTCTTCCTACTTAAGGAAGTTGGAGAGAGATAGGGTGCGCAAAGCTTCCTCTAGAAGCTCGAGTAGGTCTAGAGTTAGTGAATTAGAATCTGACCCTAACCTTCATGTAGAAGTAGAACCTCCTTCCCAGGTTGCAGCCCCTGCTCCCCGCACCAAAGCCGAAGATTCGTCTTCGGAGGCGGCGGCTTTGAAAGCTACGATTCGTAACATGGAGTTGAAGATTCGCTTATTAGAGCAAGGTAAGAGTGGCAGTGTTAGTGATCAGTGCAGTGCCCCCAGTGTTGTGGAGGGTGCGTCTGACCGGCTCCTTAGTGCTTCCAGGCCTAGACCTCTTCCAGACTCCCAGTTCCAGTGGAGGAGGAAAGTCGAAAGCCGCAGGAAGGCTAGGGAGAGCCCCACCGGGGTCAGCGTCCCCTCGGCAGATCCTGAAGAACGTTCCCAGGCTGCCTCGGATCGTATCAAGAAGGAGATCCCTCGTCAATGCTTCTCCTCGTCTTCTTCGCCCTCACCGAAGTGCGGCTGGAACTCCCCGGATGCTTCGCGCCCTTTGAAGAGAGCTTGGAAGGCGCCCTGCAGTTCTTTGGCTTCCAGCCCAGAAGTTTTTCCTGAGGAGCCCTATTGCCTGTGAAGTCTCCTACTAGAGTGCTTGCGGGACTCCAGGCGCAGATCTCGGCCCTGGCTGACTCCTTGACTAGTAGATCTCGTAGGAGGAAGGACGTTTCGCTACCAGTCAAGAGATCTAGACGCCCTTCTTCAGAGGCTCGCTCTCCTCGACGTATGCTTTCTTCTTCGTATGGGGCGGATTCTGCCAAGCGAAGGAGCTCGCGTGAATGGCTCCCCTCTCCTGGCTACCTCTCCTCCTCTTCCAGGCGCCAGGCTTCTGGCAGGCGCTCCTTGGCTGGCGACGACTCTTCACCGGATAGGCTCCCCTCTTCCGGCAGACGCTCTTCTCCTGTCAAACATTCGTCCTCAAGTGTGCGCCCTATTGTAGATAGACGCTCCTTGCAGAGCAGGCTCCGGTCTGCGACTCCTTCAAGACGCTCTTCTCCTCACCAACTTCGAGAACCTCGCAGGCGCCCTTCTCCTGGCAGGAGCTCTCCTCTCGATAGGGATCAAGAGACTCGTAGGCGCCTCTCTCCTGTTAGGCGCTCTTCTCCTAACAGATGTCAAGAGCCTTGCAGGCGCCATGTACCTGGTAGGCGTTCTTCTGGCAGCCGCTCTCCTTTGGATAGGCATCAAGAGCCTTGTGACCACCTTTCGCCTGGGAGGCGCTCGTCACTTGGTAGGCGCTCTGCTCCTGACAGCCTCTCTCCTCTAGATAGGCGCCAAGAGCCTCTCAAGCGCCCTACTCCTAGTAGGCACTCGGCCCCTAGTAGCCGCTCTCCTTGTGACAGGCGCCAGGATTCTCGCAGGCGCTCTCCGCCATGTAAGCGCTCTGTTTCTGGACACGGTTCTCCCCGTGGTAGGAGCCCAGACTCTCCTTCTTTCAAGATATCTGCTAACTCGAAGCGGAAGTCCTCCCTCAGACAGTCCAGGCCTGATAGGCATTCTTCATTTTTGACTCGTCGATCTCCTGTTGACTTGACTTCTCCAGTACGACAACATTCATCGACTAGACGCTCTTCTCCTGATAGGACCGCCTCTTCTTCAAAGGATCCTCCTCGTTCACCTTTACAAGAAGACCAGGATGGCTCTGACGAAGAAGCTAACAAAACAGCAGCAGTTTCTTCGTATAAGAAACTCTCAGAGTTATTGCTTCAGGAATTTGGAGATTCCCTTAGCCCTACAGCTCCTCCTCCTCCTTACTCGTTGTTTTCGACGTCCAAGGCAATGAAGGGATCATCGTGTGTTAGGATGAAGCCCACCTTATCCATGAAAAAGGCGCTTAGGAGCTTCGGATCTTGGCTGCTCTCCAAAGAAGAAGCGGGGAGAACGGTGTTTGCCTTCCCGCCGTGTAGACTGTCTAGACGTACTGGCTTTTGGTATGAGACAGGAGAACCCTTGGGTCTGGGTCTCCCTTCTACGGCCGACTCGGACTTTTCGGCTTTAGTAGATGCTACCAGGAGATCGGCTCTTAACTCAGCTAAGACTACTTGGGGCATGAACGAGCTAGATCACATTCTGAAAGTAATGTTCAAGGTACTCGAGGTCTTCAACTTCTTGGATTGGTCTCTGGGAGTCTTGGCTAGGAAGACGCAGGCTCCAGAGACTTTTTCTCCAGATGATCTTCATTGCGTATTATCCCGTATGGATAAGTCCGTAAGGGACGGAGCGAGCGAGATTGCTTCCTGGTTTGGTGCGGGAGAGGTCAAGAAGAGATCCATGTATTGCTCCTTCTTGACGAAGTCCGTCTCACACGCACAGAGGTCTTCTTTGCTTTTTTCCCAACTCTCCGCTCAACTGTTTCCCAAAAAGCTAGTCCAGGATATATCGACCTCACTTTCAGCCAAGGCTATCCAGGACCTTCTGGCTCAGTCGGCGAGGAAGCCTTGTCCCTCCTTCCCCGTCAAGAGTAGAAAGGAGAAGACAGTGTCTCGGGAACCCTTTCGGGGGGGTTCTTCCTCCAGACCCTCTTCGTTTAGAGGACGACGACCCAGCAGGAGAGGGAAGACTTTCTCTAAGTCAGTCAACACATCAAAATTGGGAACAAGTCCTTCAGACAACGGTGGGTGCCAGATTATTAAGGTTTGCAGAAGTCTGGGCCCAGAGAGGTGCGGATACCTGGACCCTCTCAATCGTAAAAAGGGGTTACCTCATCCCTTTCACCTCAAGACCTCCCTTAACGACCACTCCAAGGGAGTTGACGGCCAAGTACAGGGACCCCACCATGAACCAAGCCCTCCGTCTAGTGGTAGATCAGATGCTAGAAAAGGAGGCAATAGAACTAGTTTCGGACCTTCAGTCAGCAGGCTTTTACAACCGCCTTTTCCTAGTTCCAAAATCCTCGGGGTGATGGAGACCGGTTTTGGATGTAAGCGCCCTGAACTTCTTTGTGGAGAAAAAGAAGTTTACGATGGAGACCACGTCATCGGTGTTGGCTGCTCTTCGTCCAGGGGACTGGATGGTGTCCCTGGACTTACAGGACGCTTACTTCCATGTACCGATCCATCCTTCATCGAGGAAGTTTCTCAGGTTCATGTTGGGAGGAAGAGTATCAATTCAGGGGCCTTTGCTTCGGCCTCTCGACAGCCCCCCAAGTTTTCACGGGAATCTTGAGGAATGTAGCTCAATGGCTTCACTTGGAAGGGGTGAGGATATCCCTTTACCTAGACGATTGGCTTATAAGGGCCAATTCGAAGGAACGTTGTCTGGAGGACTTACAGAAAACCTTGGATTTGACGAGTTCTCTGGGACTTCTAGTCAATTTACAAAAATCAAATTTAATCCCCAAGCAAGAGTGCATTTATCTGGGGATCCGGATGAACTCTCAGAGTTTTCGGGCTTTTCCATCTCCGGAAAGGATAGCCCAAGGCCTCGAGAAGGTAACAGCCTTCTTAGGGAAAGGATGACGTCTGTTGGGGACGCTCGCTCCTTTGCTGGAGGCAATTCGTTTCCCTAGGAAGCTGCACAGAGGATGGGCTCAATTCTTTCTTCATCAGAATTGGAGTCGTCGTTCTCAGGGTTTGACGTTCTCTCTGTCCGTAACTTGGCAGATCAAGGAGAAACTTGTGTGGTGGACAGATCCCAATAGGTTTGTTCAGGGTCTGTCTCTGCAATCCATGAACCCCAACCTAGTGTTGTTCTCTGACGCGTCGGAGACAGGTTGGGGGGCGACTCTGGGAACTCTAGAAGTGTCAGGCACCTGGGTGGGGGACCAGGTGGCCTGGCACATCAACAGAAAAGAGCTGATGGCTGTGTGGTTGGCTTTGAAAGCCTTCGAGTCCCACGTCCGAGACTCCATCGTTCAGGTCAACTCGGACAACACCACAGCTCTGGCATACATCAGGAAACAGGGGGGGACGCATTCCTTCTCTCTGTACGAGACAGCAAGAGACCTTCTTCTTTGGGCCGAAGAAAGGAGAGTCAGGCTTCTCACCAGATTCGTACAGGGGGAAAGGAATGTAAGAGTAGATCTCCTAAGCAGGAAAGAGCAGGTCCTTCCCACGGAGTTGACACTTCATCAGGATGTATGCCAGAGCCTGTGGAGGTTGTGGGGCAGGCCGCATATAGACCTCTTCGCCACCTCAAGAAATGCAAGACTGGATCTGTACTGCTCTCCAATTTCGGATCCAGGGGCGATAGGGATTGATGCACTGCTTCTAAATTGGAAGGGGCTGGATGTATACGTGTTTCCTCCCTTCAAGATCCTGGGAGTAACGTTGAAGAAATTCGCAGTCAGATTCAGCGAGGATGACACTAATTGCTCCTTTCTGGCCGGCCCAAGAATGGTTCACAGAGGTACTGGAATGGTTAGTGGACCTTCCAAGATCGCTCCCTCTAAGGAACGATTTACTCAGACAACCCCACTTCGACAGGTATCACAAAAACCTCCCTGCTCTCAGTCTGACTGGCTTCAGACTGTCCAAAGTCTCGTCAGAGCGAAGGGCTTTTCATCTTCAACTGCTAAAGCAATCGCAAGAGCTAGGAGGTCTTCCACCTTGCGAGTATACCAGTCGAAGTGGGATGTCTTCAGACGTTGGTGTAAGAGGAAGAAAGTTTCCTCTTCCAGTACCTCTGTGACCCAAATTGCTGACTTCTTCCTTTTTCTTAAGGAAGAATGTGGACTGGCGGTATCTACAATTAAGGGATACCGCAGTATGTTGGCAGCAGTATTCAGACACAGAGGCCTTAATATCTCGGAAGATAAAGACTTGCATGACCTGATTAGGTCTTTTGAAATGACAAAGAAGCCTTCCTCAAGAACACCCAATTGGAATCTTGACGTAGTACTTCAGTATCTCAGCTCATCTAGGTTTGAACCTCCTAGATCAGCCTCTTTCAAGGATCTGACCAAGAAGTCCCTTTTCCTTATGGCTTTAGCATCCGCCAAGAGGATGAGTGAGCTGCAAGCCATTGAAGGAAATGTCAGCTTCAAAGACCAGTCAATAGTTTGTTATTCCTCCCCTCATTCTTGGCAAAGAATGAGAATCCATCAAATCCGTGGCCCAGGAGTTTCGAGATTCGAGGATTGTCTTCTCTAGTAGGGGAAGAGCCTGAGAGGACTCTTTGCCCGGTAAGAATTATGAAATATTATTTGAAGAGGAAAGAACAACTTAAGGGCAATAAGGACGTCCTTTGGTGCTCTGTGAGAGACCCAAGTCGACCCTTATCGAAGAATGCTCTGTCTGTCTTCTTAAGAAGCCTTATCAAAGAAGCGCATGTGGCATGCAATGAGGAACAATTTAAGCTTCTTAAAGTTAAGGCCCACGAAGTGAGGGCCATTGCCACTTCGCTGGCCTTCAGCAAAAACATGTCTGTGCGAAAGCTTATGGAGGCCACCTTCTGGAGATGCCAATCGGTATTCGCAAACCACTACTTACGGGACATGAAGATTACTTATGACAAATGCTTCGCCTTAGGTCCTTACGTATCTGCGGATTCGTTGCTGGGGCAGGGAGGTGGAACTTATCCTTGTTAGGCATTTATATTTCTAGAGAGAGAGGCTTCAGCCTTTCAGACCCACTGGTTTTGCTATGACACACCCCTGGCTCCTCCCGCAGACAGCCGTAAGCGAGCACAAACCACGCCCATCAGGGCGGAGCAACCAGAGACATGCGAGTTGACAGGAACCAAACCGCCATTTTTATTGTAGTGTCTTACCGAACAATTATAGAGCCGTGATTTCCACGAGCGGCAGGATACTAAATTCAAATTTAGCGCGTCGGCGTCGCCAACACTGGTGGTGATGACGTCACTCTCCCTCCACTCGCGGGAGAACCAGGTACAACTGCCCAGGTGAATCCAATTCTTTTCCTGCCGGCGTCCGGTGAACATCGGTGGTCGGTGCGGTTGGATGACTTTGCTTCGCTTTTTTTCGTGGGGAATTGATCTTCGGAATTGGTGAAGTACTCTTTTTTGGCGTTGTTGTTATTTGCTTTTTATTTAGGCGTTGCCATGTCGGATTCTAGTCCGTCGGGAGTTAGGTTTTGCATCTCAGGATGTAAAACTAGATTATCCAAGTTAGAATATGATTCTCACACTAAATGTGTTAAGTGTAGGGGACAGGTTTGTTCAGCAGATCGAACATGTAACGAGTGTAGTGATTGGACGATTCTCAATGGAAGTTTTTAGTTCCATACTCGGAGAAATTAGCTAAAGACAGAATTAGAAAAGCAGCGCTTAGGGAAAAGTAGACCTTAGCTCCGCTTCGTCTTGCGATGCTTCTGTTCCTTCTGTTTCTCCTCAAATTGTTATGGTTCTCCTTTAACTACACCTCCTATTCCTCCTACTAATCCCGCTTCTCCGGCTTCCCGTGTAGTTTCTTCCGACACCATTGCCAGTCTGGAATCGAGGCTAGATCAGATTTTCGGTACTAGCGAATACGGTTTTGCAACTTGGTAATTCAGTTAAGACGTTTGAGAAAGCGGCTTCAGTAAGAGTGTAGTTGAGGGTGCGTCTGTCTGTCCTGACACGTCTCCTAGACAAAGGTCACTGTCCAGCTCCCCCGCACCGGGGGAAGAACATACCGAAGTCCAAGGGAGTCGATCGGGATTTGCCCACAGACAGGCGCCTCTCTTGTTGAGCCTGTTGCGCCTCAACAGGGCTCGGTTAAGCGTTGGAAAGGTGTTGCGGTCAGACGCCTTTCGAATGATTCAAGCGATTCGTTCTCTGGTCGCGCGGCGCTCTTGGCGAGATTCGCCGTTTCGCGTCCCTTAAAGAGCGTTCAGGCGCCGATTCTTCGCCTCCTCCAGTCAAGCGGTATAAGGAGCCTGAGAGTAGGGTTGCGCCGCGACCATTAGCGGCTCGTTCGTCGCCTCAATCTGTGCCTTTTTCGGCTCAATCTACTAGTAGAGATTGTGGTTTTAGCGCTGTAGCTAGCAGTTCTAAGGGTGTTTCTTTAGGCGCTTTTTCGTCTGTTACGCCTGATGCGCCTGTTTCGCCTCGAATTTCGGCGCTCCGACGCGCGCAAGTAGTTTTTCCGCCTCCTGCTGAACATTTAGGCTCTTCCAAGCCTACGTTAACTGTTTTTGATTCGTCTCTGGCGCCTTTGCGCAAGCAGTTAGAGATGTTAACCAACTGGATGAATGAGTCCAAGGGTGGTTCGAAACCTTCAGATCCGGTTGTAGTTCCGTCTACTTCTTCGGCGGTATCGGAGAATGAAGAAGAGTAGAGGAGGAGGATTCACATCACCTCTCGTGTTATCACGTCCTCCTTAGATTTCTTCTGTATCTTATCCAGATTATTTTGAGAAAGCGGCCCCGCGCTCCCCAACTTCGACTTTTTGATGAGGAGGAAAACTTCGACCCTCTCCTCCCAAAACTTGTTCTATCTAAAGCGGTTAGACATTCGTTGAAAGAGACGGAGAAATGGATGTCTATTGAAAAGAGACTTAGGGAAGGCTCTTTTTGCTTACCCTCCCTCTAAGTTGCTTCGTAAGAGGTATAGGTTTTATGGTAACTGGGGGAAGCTCCTTCTCTGGGAGTTTCTGCCTCCTCCCAGGAGACTTCTCCAGTTTAATCCGACTCCTCTAGAAGATCTGCTTTCGCCGCAGCGAAAGTTTTCTTTACAGCGCCTGAGTTGGACCACGTTGTAAAGAATCAATTTAAACTTTTGGAAGTCTTTAGCTTCCTTGATTGGACTATTGGCGCTTTAGCGGCCAAGATCGAAGACTGTCCTTCTCTTTATCAGGAGGTAGTTAGCGGAGGATTGGATTGGTGTTCTGTCCTGTGCGGACAAAATCCATTAGGGATGGATGTGATGAGTTAGCTTCGCTCATCGCCTTTGGTACCCTTAAGAAAAAGGCAACTTTGGGCTCCTTTGCTTCTAAAAGGGTTACGTCCAACAGAAGTCTGCTCTCTTGTTGCTCCTTTTGTGAAAGATAACCTCTTTCCAGACGATGTAGTGTTGTCAATTTCGTCTGCGCTAGATAAGAAATCTACTTCGGATTTACTGGCACAGTCTACTAAGAGACCTAAAGCTCCTGTGGAGACTGTTCCTTCGGTTTCTCCTCTGACCCAAGCGCCTTTTCGAGGGAGAAAACCCAAGCGCTTCTTTCGGCCGAAGTCGAATTTGCGACCTCAATCTAAGGCCTCGGCCAAGGTTAACAAACCTTCCAAATGAAAGCTCGGTTCTTCATGCACCAGTGGGAGCCAGGCTGACGCTGTTTTGGGAGGAATGGGAAAACAGAGGAGCAGAAGCCTGGGTAGTGCAAGTACTCAAGTTCGGCTATCGTATTCCTCTCGTTTCACCTCCCTCGCTCTCACCTGTGCCAATTCCATTCCAGGCATACTCTCCGGGCTCAGACAAATTTCTGGCGCTAGCCGCAGAAGTGGAAGCGCTTGTTCTCAAAGAAGCGATAGAACAGATAGAAGAAGGGGATTTTCTCCAGGCTTTTACAATCGCTTTTTTTTGTAGTTCCCAAGTCATCAGGGGGCTGGAGGCCGGTTTTGGATGTGAGCGCCCTGAACTTGCATGTCCAGAAAACAAAATTTCATATGGAGACCACTCGGTCGGTTCTGGAGTCCATCAGACAGGGGGATTGGATGGTCTCTCTGGACATGCAAGACGCTTATTTTCACATTCCGATACATCGCGAATCTCGGAAGTACCTGAGGTTCATGTTCGAAGGCAAGGTGTTTCAGTTTCGGGCGCTTTGCTTCGGACTAGCAACCGCTCCTCAAGTTTTTCCACCAGGGTTCTATCCCCGATAGGAAGCTGGCTGCACATATTAGGAGTAAGAATCTCCCTCTATCTGGACGATTGGCTTCTCGGTCGGAATCAGAGAGTCGGTGCATGAAGGACCTTGGAAACAACTCTGGATCTTGCCAGAAAGTTAGGAATTCTGGTCAACAAACAGAAGTCCCAGTTGGTTCCATCTCAGAGCATCCTTTATTTGGGGATGATTCTGAATGCTCAAGTTTTTCGGGCTTTCTGTCCCCGAAGAGGGTTCAAGGCTGTCTGGAGACAGTTCAGAGTTCTTGGACAAAAAGGTAAGTTCTGCCAATCAGTGATGAGGCTCCTGGGCAAATTGACGTCAGTGGAGAAATTTGTGACGTTGGGAAGACTGCACATGAGACCTCTGCAGTTTTTCCTGAGAGCCTCTTGGTGCAGGAAGACACAACCAGACTCGATTACCTTTCCTGTCACAGATCAAATAAAAGAGGACCTAAGGTGGTGGCTCTCTCGAGCAAGGTTGGAAGAAGGGTTAGATTTACGACCCATCCTCCCGAACCTACAGTTCTTTTCCGACGCATCGAACACAGGGTGGGGAGCCCTACTGGGAAATCAACGGACTTCAGGAGCTTGGTCGGAGAAGGAGAAGAAGTTCCACATAAATGTAAAGGAACTGTTAGCAATTTTTCTGGGGCTCAGACAGTTTCGGAGCTTAGTAGAAGGTCGAGTAGTGGCAGTGCATTCCGACAACTCCACGGTCTCTCTGTACGTGCGGAAACAGGGGGGGACTCAGTCTTTCTCTCTACGAAGTAGCCAAGGATCTCCTCCTGTGGTCAAACGAAGCGAAGGTTCAGCTAGTCCCGAGATTTGTTCCGGGAAAGATGAACGTCCTGGCGGACGAGTTAAGTCGTCAACAGCAAGTGTTACCTCTGGAGTGGACTTTGGACAACAAGATCTGTCAGAAACTTTGGCGCCTTTGGGGACGACCGTCAATAGACCTGTTCGCGACATCAAGGAACAACCGTCTTCCTCTCTTTTGTTCGCCAGTCCCAGATCCTCTAGCTTGGTCGGTGGACGCAATGCTGTTGGATTGGTCGGGTCTGGAAGCTTATGCATTCCCTCCGTTCGGTCTAATAAGAGAGGTGCTGAACAAGTTCATGTCGCACAGCAATGTAACGCTAACGTTAATCGCTCCCTTTTGGCCCAGGAAAGAGTGGTTCCCGGACCTTCTCCAGTTGTTAGTAGACTTCCCCAGACTTCTTCCTCCAGAGAAGTGGCTTCTCAAACAACCTCACTTCAAGAGGTTCCACCAAAACTTGTCCGCTCTAGCTCTGACAGGGTTCAGACTGTCCGGAATCTTGTCAGAGCGAAAGGATTTTCAAGAAGAGCTGCAGAAGCTATCGCTAGTTGTAGGAGAGAGTCTTCTAACAAATCTATCAAGGGAAGTGGAGAATCTTCAGAGAGTGGTGTAGAAGTGCTAAAGTCTCTACTTCTGCGACCTCTTTAACAGAAATAGCAGATTTTCTTCTATTTCTTAGGAACTCTAAGAAATTGGCTCCTTCGACGATCAGAGGATATAGAGCCATGCTCTCTTCGGTTTTTCGACATCGAGGTTTGGATATTTCCTCCAATTCAGATCTGTCGGACCTCATTAGTCTTTCGAAACCACTAAGCTCCCGCAAGATACAGCTGGACTTGAACTTAGATGTGGTGCTTAAGTTCCTCATGGGGGCCACCGTTTGAGCCTTTGAAGTCGGCCTTCACTCATGGAACTTGAATAAGAAGGCACTCTTTTTATTGCACTAGCTTCTGCTAAGCGGGTCAGCGAATTGCAACGCTATAGACAAAAGAGTCGGTTTCTCTCAAGGCAATGCTGTATTTTCGTATCTTTGACCTTTCTAGCCAAAATGAGAATCCTTCTAATCCTTGGCCGAGGAGTTTTGTGGTAAGGAACTTATCTGATTTGGTTGGACATGAGGAGGAGGAAAGGCTCTTATGTCCAGTCAGGGCTATTAAGCAGTATCTGTTTGCCACTAAGGGTATTAGAGGACAATCTTCTAAGCTCTGGACCTCGGGTTTTTTTCAAAATCCCTCTCGTCCTCTTTCTAAGAATGCTATATCGTTCTTTATTAGAGAGCTTATCAGGGAAGCTCACTCGCAGTCTGAGAACGACAATCTTTCCGTTCTGAGAGTTAAAGCTCACGAGGTTAGAGCAGTGGCAACTTCTTTAGCATTCAGAAAGAATTTATCTTTAGCTTCGATTCTTCAGAGCACGTTCTGGAGATCGGAATTCGGTTTTTGCGAGTCATTATCTCAAGAGATAGAAACGGTTTTCGAGAATTGTAAAACGTTAGGTCCGGTGGCGGTTTCTGGCATGGTGTTGGGAGAAACGGCACAGGGGTCGTCACCTCTATGCTAACTTTTCACCTTGAATAGGTTGTCGAGTTCAAGGGAAGCTGGGGGTACTGAGTACCTGGGATACTCACCAGTCTGTTAGGTCAGATTTTACAATGGTTGGGTATATGTGTTTTTTAAATCTGGTGTTGGTTGACAAATGAGTTGTATGATTGAATTTCTGGTTCTTAGCCCAGGGCAAGGGCAATCTTTGTTGTTACTATCCTCCGTCAGTCAGCCTTGACTCGCTTGAACTACGGAAGGATTCCACTCCTGTAGAGGCTAACTTTGGTCAAATTCCAATTCCTCTACATTAGTAAGAAGAGCACCGACCAGAGGCAGTAACAGTCTGCTGTAGCTCTCTTACAAGGTAAGGTACAACAGACACCTTGAGTGTTTACTGGTATTGCAATAAATGTAACCATTTAAAAATACTAGTGGTCCACTGAATCCCACCTTCCCATAAATGTGTAATCAGCTCTATAATTGTTCGGTAAGACACTACAATAAAAATGAAATTTTCATTATTAAAATGAAGTTTTATTGTATACTTACCGAACAATTATGATTATACCCACCCTCCTCCCCTTAGGTGGACGGACGGGCAGAAAGAATTGGATTCACCTGGGCAGTTGTACCTGGTTCTCCCGCGAGTGGAGGGAGATGACGTCATCACCACCAGTGTTGGCGACGCCGACGCGCTAAATTTGAATTTAGTATCCTGCCGCTCGTGGAAATCACGGCTCTATAATTGTTCGGTAAGTATACAATAAAACTTCATTTTAATAATGAAAATTTCATATTTGAAGTTGACAGGACACAGGCAACACCTGTTACACCTCACCATTACTACAACCCTCCTTTAATTATTGTTACGAGGGACAACGACTTAATCAACCAATTAAAATGTCCAAAAAAGTCGTAGTATCAGATGTGCATAATCTTAGCGAAACTAGTGATGATGACAATATTCCACCGGCACAACCCAAAAAGAAGAGATGTCCCAAAACGGAAGAAACCAGCCAGGAACCTTCCAATAGTGAAATTCTTCAATTGTTATTATTACAGAATCAAACATTATTGAAACTAGTGGAGAAAGGGTAAGGTTTAATATTCTGTTTTTATATAAAAAAAGTCTTGGATAGCAGTGAATATAGACTGATGACGTCACAAGCATGGCAGTAAAAGGTAAACAATGAGCCGGAACGGACCGTGTGGTAGTTATAATCGTAAAAGTTGAGAATAGATAAATTTCGAGACCGAAGTACATTATCATATAATCCTAAACTATGTGTAAAGTGAGCCTAAACATTATAAGGGCTAGATACTTATATGCCAAAGGTAATTATTGTTGTAAGGTGAGGTGTTAACTAGTTTTGCCTTAAGTTCCAAAGAGCCGAGTAGCCTAACTAGCCTAACTTTTTCTAACTTTGATTTTAACATACTACGTCAATCTAGGCTACCTATTAGCCGCTCCCTTCCGCCTATCCCACCGAGATCCTATCGTCGACATTTAACTGGAGGGGTTCCTGTCAAATGCGGTATAATTGCGCCTACCTCAGCTAATGGGTAGAATTTTATATCACACTCGTTTCCTTTCGATATAATGGTTTACCCCTTACCAGAGGAACTGCGTCTTAAGAATTTCTGACAGGTCGGCTATATAAATAATATAAGATGATTACTGTAGAGGCTATATAAATTTAAGTATGGGATATTAGTGAGAGGATGCCGATTGACCTGAATTAACCGATGAAGGCCATTTGAGCCTAGAACCTGATTGCCTGGCTTCAGCCTTCTAGGTCTGCTGCTGTCCAACCTGATTTGTAAATTCATGAGCCATATTATAGACATCAGTTAAACTTTTATTATTAAATTTGAGTCTAGGTTTTCACTCCTATTGCAGAAGTGGTTCAACTGCAAAAAGGAATGACAATACTCCTCCTCCTAAGCGCCCTCGCCGTAAAGTAGATTTACCTGAGAATGCAAATGAAGAATTATTTACAACTTATAATGAAGATAGTAGTGACTATGAAGAATTTAACCCGCTTACCTTTAACAAACCTATTCCTACTTATATATCTAACAATTTTAATGCTGTGCCCTCCATTCATAGAGATGGGAAAATACAATTAAATGACTCCCTAATTGCATTAACATTAAGTGAAGGAGACAAGAACTCTCATGATCAATTCTTTGTTTGTAATCATAATAAAGAACTTGCAGACCTTTTCAAATTGATAAATTTGCCAAAGTTGAACTTTTGTCCAAGTGGCAGGTTGTTTAATGAAGATTTCAAGAAGAAATTTCACCTTGATATTGAAAACATTAAAATGGCTATATCTTCTTTTCAAGGGCATGCAGCTTTGGCGCAATTAGCTTACCCCTCTAAGATTAACGATATTGATTTTATTACTAAAGTGATAATTGGGCCTTTCAGGAAACACATTGATCTAATTAAAAGTTTGTTCATGACACTTACCTGCCAGATATATATATAGCTGTATTCTCTGACGACCGACAGAATTTCAAAACTCCCGGCAAACGCAGTGGTCGGCTAGGTGGTTACTACCCATTCCCGCCGCTGGGAGGCGGATACCGGGAACCATTCCCATTTTCTATTCAGATTTTCTTCTGTCGCCGGTCGGTAAACATCTGTTTACAGACCTCCGCTTAGGATTTCGAAAACTTCATTTGTCACTTGAGTATTTGGATTGTCTTTTGGTTTCGGACTTGGCTTAGTGATTTGGCATACGCTATTGTGGTTTGGATTTTGATTTTGGCTTTGATTTTTCTTAGAATTGAGATGTCTGGATCTAGTTCTACTAGTTTCAGGGTGTGTGGTGTAGAAGAATGTAAGGTGAGGCTACCAAAAGCCTCGGTAGATCCTCACACAGTGTGTGTGAATTGTAGAGGGCATGTTTGCTTGTTGGATGATAGGTGCAAAGAATGTGAAGTGTTAACTGAAGTCGAATGGAAGGCGTATGAATCTTACATTCGTAGACTTGAGCGTGACAGAATTAGGAGGTCTTCCTCCAGGAGTGCTTCTGTTAAAAGTCAAAGTAAAGTTGCTCAATCTAACATAAATGTAGAACATGCTACGCATAACCCTATAATTTCTCCTTCAGATAAGGAAGTGATTGTTACCGAAGGGAATGCCCTTTCTACCATTTTAGAATCGATTCGGAACCTTGAATCGAAAATGAAAGTGCTACAATCTAATGTGCCCCACAAAGTGTAGTGATAATGTTAGTGCCCCTAGTGAAGTGGAGGGGGCGTCAGATCGGTCCTATAATGCCTCCAGGTTGAGACCTCTGTCGGACTCCCAGAACACAGGGAATGGACATGTCGAAGGCCGAAGGAGGGTTACGGGAATTAAACACCGGTCTGGCGTCCCTTCGGCAGATCCTGAAGACGCATCCCAGGCTGCCAAAGATCGCGCGCAAGCGCGAATCTTGAAGGAATGCTTCTCTTCCTCCGAGACGTCCTCACCTCACCGTGGGTGGGAATCTCGGAAGACCTCTCCGACTGAGAGTGGTAAGGAAGACGTAAGGTGTCGCACAAGCGGCCATCGTCTTTCTCGCCCTCTTAGGAAAGGTCTTACGGAAGAGTACGCAGCCTCTCCAAGTGAGAGTGGTAAGGAAGACGTAAGACGTCGCACGGGCGGCCATCGTCTTTCTCGCCCTCTTAGGAAAGGTCTTACGGAAGAGTACGCTGCCTCTCCAAGTGAGAGTGGTAAGGAAGACGTAAGACGTCGCACTGGCGGCCATCGTCTTTCTCGACCTCTTAGGAAAGGTATGATGGAAGAGGACGCTTCATCGGGAGATCGAGAGCGTCCTCCGCCTCGATTTACGCTTCGGTCTTCTCCGGAAGACTTTGAAGACAGTATCCCGCACAAGAGATTTAGGACGCTTTCTGAGCGTCCTGATTCGAGTCCGGAGAGAAGGAAGAAGGCGTCCCCTCGCCCATCTTCTTCTCAAAGGTTCATTCCATCATATGGTTCTTCACCATCAAAAAAGACTCTCGAAGCGATTCGTCAACAGTTGGATACGTTTTCGCCAAGAAAGAGGAAAGATCACGTAGTCGTAATAAAAAAGATCTTTGGCTACCCGTCAAGAAATCTAGACGTTTTCTTCCTGCGCTTCTCTTCGTTCTGCGTCGGTGACCCTGGTAGTTGTGACGCCAGATAACTCACAATCAATCAATCAATCAATCGTCTTCGTCTGATCCGTCGCCTTCTAGACCTCATCGACTCAATCAGGAGCGCGCAAGCAGTCCTGCTGAGAGAGTCTCTAGAAGTATTGGCGGTAAAGAAAGACAATAGGTGCCGCACAGGCGGCCGCCGCCGTCGTCTTTTCCCAGAGTCGAAGAACGTTCAGAAGGATCGCTCAGGAATAAAATTGGGAGGAATGGATCTTGACTTACAGGAAGAGCATATTCAACAAAACAAACGCTTTGCTAACCAGGACGCTCGTAAGGACGCTTCTCGGGACGCTCGGGGTCGGAAACGTCGGCTGGAGAGACTTCAGACGCACGATATTAGTTCAGAAGAAAAAAGGATATGAAGATGAATATGAGGACGTTTTTGAGGACGCGAGGCGTAGTGCTAGTAAGGACGCTCGTCGTCCTTCATATCAGTACGCGTTCCAGGACGCAAATGAGGACGCTTTCCAGGACGCAAATGAGGACGCTTTCCAGGACGCAAATGAGGACGCTTTCCAGGACGCAAATGAGGACGCTTTTGAGGGCGCTAGGCGTCCGATGCATAAAGTTACCCTGAGCAGAAAAGAACAGGTCGCTAGTCAGAAGGATAAGCGCCATATGCTTCAAGATAGTAGGAACTACAATATCAGTGCTCGTCAAGAGAAATCGTATGACGTCAGTTTGGAAAATTCGGAGAGAAAGTCAAGGTTAGGAGAACATAGCAGACTCTCCTCTTCAAAATTGATTTCAAACACAAAAACCTACGGTTCGAAAGGAGGTGAAACTTTGGTTTCTTCTCGTTCAATGCAGAATAAGGCTATGTCTCCATTAGAAAATAAATCGTCAAGCGAGGCTGTTTCGGAAGAGGAGGAGGATCCTACAACCTCATCCTCTGTGGATTATAAGACTTTGACTCGTCTTTTAAAAGATTTGTTTCCCGAGAAGTTCCGAGCTCCAGTTCCTCTCTCTCCACCTTCGCAACTAACCTCTTCGAAGGCAAGGAAGACTCCAAATTTTGTCAAAATGGCCACCTCGCTCTCGACTAAAAGGGCTTTTTAAAAGAATCCATGATTGGATGGAATCCAAGAAGACAAAGGGCAAGACTTCTTTTGCACTTCCCCCCACAAGGCTTAGTGGAAGATCGGGGAAGTGGTACGAAACAGAAGAGGAAGCGGGCTTGAGAATCCCCGCTTCCGCACAAGGGGATTTCGCCAACTTAGTGGAAGCTCCTAGAAGATCTTACCTGGCATCAGCGAAAGTTTCGTGGACAATGTCGGAGATAGATCACCATCTCAAAGGCCTTTATAAAACTTTGGAAGTTTTTAACTTTCTAGATTGGTGTTTGGGCGTCTTGGATGTTCAGTCTAGAAGCCCAGATTCCATCTCATTGGAGGACTTAGCGAGTATTTTGTCATGCATGGACAGAGCAGTAAGAGATGGCTCCGACGAACTGGCATCACATTTTGCGTCGGGAGTCCTGAAGAAAACGTGCACTCTTCTGTAGCTTCACAGCTAAGTCAGTGTCGCCAGCGCAAAAAGCAGAATTGTTGTTCGCTCCCTTTTCTGCTCATCTTTTTCCACAATCGATGGTAAAGGATTTATCAGTAAATCTCCAAGAACGAGCAACGCAGGACTTATTGTCTCGTTCTTCGAAACGTCCTGCTGATCAGATGTCTTCAAGAACCACGCAAGCTTCTAGGAAGAATTATAAGCCCTTTCGTGGAAGAGCCTCTTCAAGAGCTGTTGCTCGAGGAGGAGTTTCCCTAGGGCAGAGCCCCCTCAAAAACCAGGGGAAAGTAATGACTTTTCGGCCCTCCAGACACCAGTCGGGGCGAGACTCGCTCTATTCGCCGAAGCATGGAGGATAAGAGGGGCGAACTCTTGGTCACTCGAAGTGATCGAGAAAGGTTACAAAATCCCGTTTCTATCAAAACCACCATTAAGCATAGAACCAATAGACCTTTCGCCCTCTTATCAGGATTCAAAGCAACAGATCTTATTAGACCTTTTGGATCAGATGTTTGGAAAAGAGAGCAGTAGAAAGAGTCGGTGTCACGGAACTCTCCAGGCTTCTACAACAGGCTTTTCCTTGTTCCGAAGCACTCGGGAGGATGGAGACCTGTCCTAGACGTAAGCAGGCTGAATCTTTTTGTAAGGAAAATAAAATTCAAGATGGAACACTGCACAGTCTGTTTTAGCTTCCCTGAGACCAGGAGATTGGATGGTGTCCTTGGATCTCCAAGATGCCTATTTCCATGTTCCGATACATCCTCGGTCCAGGAAGTTCCTCAGATTCGTTCTGAAAGGACAGGTCTTCCAATTCAGAGCTCTCTGTTTCGGGCTGAGTACAGCCCCTATGATATTCCACGCTTCTGATGCAAAATGTAGCAAAGATGGCTCCATCTCTCGAAGATAAGAGTCTCACTCTATTTAGACGATTGGCTGATCTGGTCCACGTCAAAGGAACAGTGTCTGGAGGAACCTACATACGACATTACAGCTGACGAAGGACCTGGGCCTTCTGGTCAACTTCGAGAAGTCCCATCTGATTCCCCACCACAGTCCATCGTGGGTATTCTGGGGATTCAGATGGATTCAGTGGCTTTTCAAGCATTTCCATCCATAGAACGTCAGCTAAAATGCTTAGAGAAAGTATCGGTCTTCTTAGAGAAGGAAATATGCTCGGCGAGGGAATGGATGAGTCTGCTGGGGACCATTTCCTCGCTGGAGAAATTTGTTTCTCTGGGAAGGCTGCACCTCAGACAGCTTCAGTTTTTCCTAGCAGACAACTGGAAGAACAAGAAAGACCTAGACGAGATTTTGAGAATCCCTCATTCGATCAAAGAGCATTTGAAGTGGTGGTCCGATCCATCAAGCTATCGGAAGGGATGTCCCTCAAAGTTCTGAGCCCAGACCTAGTGTTGTTCTCAGACGCGTCCATGACGGGCTGGGGAGCAACACTGGGGGAGGAAGAAGTGTCAGGCCTCTGGAGAGGGGAACAGAGGTCCTGGCACATAAACCTCAAGGAGCTAGAGGCGATTCGTTTGGCACTTCAATGCTTCGAGTCAAGGATTGTGGGACGAATTGTACAAGTCAACTCGGACAACACCACGGCGCTCGCATATCTCAAAAAACAGGGAGGAACTCTATCTCGCTCCCTGTTCAGGATAACGAGGGAAATCTACTTTGGGCGAAGCTGAGAAATGTAACGATTCTAACGAGGTTCGTTTCAGGACAGCAGAACGTTCGGCGGATCTCCTCAGCCGTCAACATCAAATGCTTCCAAACGAATGGACTCTCCATCCAGAGATCTGCAAGGAGTTGTGGAAACTTTGGGGACGCCCACTGGTAGACCTCTTCGCGACAGCAAAAACGAAGAGGCTTCCGATTTACTGCTCTCCGGTTCTAGACCCAGGAGCAATAGCATAGACGCCATGCTTTGGAATTGGAAGGGGATGGATCTCTACGCCTTCCCTCCATTCAAACTCCTGGGAGAGGTAATAAGGAAGTTTGCGGCGTCGGAAGGAGCAAGAATGACGTTGATCGCCCCCTTTTGGCCTGCAAGCGACTGGTTCACAAGAGCCATGTCATTTCTGGTAGATTTCCCAGGACACTTCAGAAAAAATCGATCTACTCAGACAGCCCCACTTCGAGAGGTATCACGGAAACCTCTCCGCTCTGAGTCTGACTGCATTCAGACTATCCAAAAGTTGGCCAGAGCGAGAGGTTTTTCAAGATCGGTGGCAAGAGCTATTGCCAGCGCTAGAAGAACATCTTCCCAAGCTGTCTACCAATCGAAGTGGGCTGTCTTCAGAGGTTGGTGTAGAAGGCAAAATATTTCCTCCTCCACGACCTCTGTGAGCCAGATTGCGGATTTTCTCTTACATCTTAGAGAGATAGACAAACTTTCAGTGTCAACGATTAAAGGCTACAAAAGTATGCTATCAACGGTCTTTCGACACAGAGGCTTGGATTTATCAAATGATAAAGATCTTCACGATTTATTGAGGTCCTTTGAAACATCAAAAGCTCCACAAGACAAGATTCCCTCATGGAATTTAGATGTTGTCTTAAAGTTTTTAATGTCAGCCCATTTGAGCCTATGCACGCTGCCTCTTGAAAGATGTAACTAGGAAAGCTATTTTCCTGACCGCTTTTGGCAACAGCTAAGAGGGTTAGCGAAATCCAAGCTATGAGTAAACATGTGGGTTTCAGAGAACACAATGCGGTGTGTTTCGCTGAGCCCCTCGTTCTTAGCGAAGAATGAAAACCCATCCAACCCCTGGCCTAAAAGCTTTGATATCAAGGGGTTATCAGAGTTCGTCGGACGAGAGCCGGAGAGAGTTTTGTGCCCTGTCAGAGCTCTCAAATTTTATCTGGAAAAGACCAAACAATGTAGAGGCCCGTCAGACAACCTGTGGTGTTCGGTCAAGAGGCCGGAATTACCAATGTCTAAAAACGCACTGGCGTTCTTCTTGAGAAATACCATCAGGGAAGCTCATTCATCCTGCACGGATGGTGATCTTAAAACTGCTAAAAGTTAATGCTCACGAGGTTAGAGCGGTAGCTACTTCGGTGGCTTTTCAGAAAAATATGGCACTCAGTGATATCCTGGGTGCCACATTTTGGCGAAGCAACTCTGTGTTTGCTTCACACTACCTCAGAGATGTGAAGGCGACATATGAGAATTGCTACTCGCTTGGACCATACATTTCCGCGGATACAGTATTGGGGACGAGAAGCAATACGAACCCCATCCTTTAGAAATGGATGTGTGTGATTTTAATTATGGGTGTTTGTTTTTTTTACGGTCGTAGGGTTGGCCGCTTGAGGCGGTCTTCCCTTTAATTAGCCTGAAAGTTATGGGACTAACTTTAATGAGGCTAGGTTAGGTGGTATTTATTATGCTTCGTTGTCTTCAGTATGGTCATATGGTCTAGTCACATTGTGGTCACGCTCCCGTTGACAGATCATCTAGAACTATCCAGCTGTACAGGTCACTACCTTGCTGGAAATTCTAGTTAAGCAGAAGCAGGCTTGGGTGACAGTAATCACGAATTCAGCTATGCTAACAGGTAGGGAACCAAGATGTCAATCATCTGCATGTGAAATGTTTCCAAAATCCTTCTATTCTGTCCCTTCCCACCTCCAATGGTGGGATTCAGCTATATATATATCTGGCAGGTAAGTGTCATGAACAAAATGATATTGTCATGATACAATAAAGTTTGTTCATACTTACCTGACAGATATATATAATCAAGTACCCACCCACCTCCCCTCAGGGGACAGTGGGTAAAGAAAATCTGAATAGAAAATGGGAATGGTTCCCGGTATCCGCCTCCCAGCGCGGGAATGGGTGGGGACTAACCACCTAGCCGACCACTGCGTTCGCCGGGAGTTTTGAAATTCTGTCGGTCGTCAGAGAATACAGCTATATATATATCTGTCAGGTAAGTATGAACAAACTTTATTGTATCATGACAATATCATTTTAATCCGCTCATTCAGAAGTAGATCTTTACCCAGGAACCTCAATTTAGATACCAGAGATGCTATTATTAAAGCTGAAACTAATGATATATGGGTCTTATCAGATGATCAAAGGAAAGCTATTGCTTCGTGCTTTCGAGGTGGTCCCCTTCCTAGAGGAGGGGACATTATCTCTAGAGGTGGAAGGTTCAACTTTGGCAAGCATCAGGGCTACCTCAGAGGGAAATTTAACTTTTACAGAGGATTCAGGGGAAGCTTTGGGTTCAGGAATAGGTTCAATCCCTACAGGCGAGGTATCAAGAGAGGTGGCCGAAGAGGGGGAAGGAGTACAGGGGGACAGACAGCAATTAATTCAGACGTCAAAGATAAGAAACAAAACTAATTATGCTTTAATTCTTAATACCATCGAGCCCTGCTCGGACCAAGAGGAAAATAACCTGGAGCTACACAGTAAAGATAAAAATTTGGCAAATGTACACACTCACAATTCAATGATATTGGAAGAGTTAAATTTCCCTACAGAAGCCTCTAGCTCCAAGGAAACCTCTCACGCCCCTCCAGTAAGTGGGATAGGTAGGTCATTGACAAATAAATGAAAAAATTGGCAAAAACTCCCAAATTCTTCTTTTGCATGCAACTTGATCAGTAAGGGTGTGAGACTCCCATTTACCAATAAAAATAAGGCTCAAAAGACTTTGAAAAGATTAGGGGTTGATAGATATTAGCAAGAGAATAATACTAGAGAGAGAATGTAACAGATTACTAGACCTAGGGGTAATAGAACAAGTTAACAGAAATTCTTTCTACTACTCTAACCACATATTTTACAAGCTTAAAACCGATGGGAGCATTCGCCTAATCTTCGATATGAAATGCCTTACTAATACTATGATCAAGAAACCTTCTTTCTCTATGCTGAAACCTAAAACTATATTCCCTTATTTGCATTTAAACAACTGGGCATGTAGACTTGATATAAAGGACGCTTATTGGCACGTCCCTCTTCATTCAAGTGCTCAAAGATTCTTAACGTTCAAATTAGGAAAGCGTAAATTCAAATGGACGGTTGTTCCCTTCGGGTTAAAGACAGCTCCCTACATCTTTTCCAAACTAATGTACAGAGTAGTTAAATACATTAGGAAGAAATATAATATACTCATATTTAACTACTTAGATGATATACTCATATTGGCAGATGACTTTCACAAATGCGAGGCTCACATCCAAATAGTCATTGAAGTGCTCACGGAGCTGGGTTGGCAAATATCTATTAAAAAGTCTGTTATTCATCCAGTGCAAAAGATAGAGTTCCTGGGAGTTCATTATAACTTGGAGAACAAAACAATGAGACCAATGCAGAAAAACATTGATAAATGTATCAGGCTTGCCAATACAGTATCCAACTTGAACAGATCTGACCTCAAATTATATCAAAAGATTGATAGGATCACTTAACTTCTGTTCCTACTACACCTTTTATGGTAGATACCATCTTAAATTCCTTCACAGATTTCATAGATATTTTTGCTAAAGGAATTATAGAATCATTCCTCCTTCCTTTCTTTCAAATCCTTTCCAGAAGAATGGAAACAGAACTAACATGTATAGTGATATAAACATTCCTAATAATCAAGTAGATCTAGAACTAGTCACAGATGCATCCAACTTTGGCTGGGGTGGAGCATTAGTAGGAGAACATGGCATACTCTCAACTAATAATACATGGCTACAAATGAGAATACTCTGCACTTAACATTAGAGAACTACTTGCATGCATTTACTGTATAAAACACTTCAGAGACAAACTAAGAAACAAAGTAGTACTAATTCACATAGATTCACAAGTAACAAACTGTTGGGTCAAAAAACATGGTAGCATTAGGAACAAATCGGCCCAGGAGGCCATCAAAGTGTTACTAAACATCAAAGGAAAATACAACATAGACATTCAAACTAAATGGATTAAAGGGAAAAGCAATGTGATGGCTGATTCCCTATCGAGAGACTTTGGTTCCATACATCCAGAAGCCACTCTTGATGATAATCTATTCAATTTAATTTGCACAGATATGAATTTCTCTCCTGAAATAGACCTTTTCACCAATGGCTTTAATTCTAAATGTAAAAGATTTTGTTCTTCTGTACTCAACACAAAAGCAATCAGTAATAATGCTCTTCACATTAGCTGGGAAGGTTCTTCTCCTCTTTATGCTTTTCTTTTCCCCCAGGCTTCTTACTGCATAAAGTTGCTTTTAAGATATATAACGAATGTAATAACAACATGCTCTTCTGCACTGTTTCCCAGGAAACGGAACCATGGATTCCCCTAGTCAAGACAGTCTCCAAGGAATACCGGAGTACAAAGTCAAAGCAGAAGGCTGCCAGATACTTCATATGGACTGTACCTTACCCTTAGGGAACACCACTTAAATTTGATCGCCTTCAGAATATAAAAGATCAACTACCTTCCATATTTCCTCCAGAGATATGCAACAAAATTACTTCCAATTTACGAGACAGCCTTATGGCCAAGTACCAAAATCTCTTCAGTAGCTTTAAAGAATTCATACACAATAAATATGGAAGTAACAACAAGTTCCCTCTTTTATCAGTGCTACTCTTATTTTAATGAATTAATAGACAAGGGCCTAGCATACAACACACTAAAAGGATACCGAGCTGCTCTTGGACCAGTTTTGAAGGGATACTTTCCCAGTTATTGTCTAGCAGAAGACTAAGTATATTAAAGCTATGCTTGATGGAGTAAATAGAAGAAGACCCAGCAATTCTCATCAATTTCCAGGCTGGGATCTTGATAAAGTGGTTTCCTTCCTCAACACTACAAGAGATGATTCTATGCTGCTCATGATTCAGAAGACCTTATTCCTCGTAGCTTTGGCTTGCCCATTGAGAGCTAACCAATTTAATCATCTCTGTATCTCCAGGAGCACTTTCACTCCAGAAACCATTGTGTTAAGGAACCACCCTTCCTTCATGGCCAAGAATCAGAGAAACTATTACACTCCTATTGAATTCAGCTTTAGGTGTCACCCTACCAAGCCAAAAATTTTTCCAGTTAGACAATTAAACTTTTATCTGAAGTACACAAATAAAATCTGTGCAGAAAGGAACATAGATAGGGAAGACCATATTTGGCTGGATGAAAACTTCAAGATCATGTCCCTTCCAAAGATGAGGCAGCTATTCAGGGACTGTATTTCAGAGCTGATCCCAATGCCAGAAAACACTCCACCAATTTCCACTCTATCAGAGGTCAAGCAGCTTCAAGGATGATGTATAATGGAGTTACGCTGCAAGAGATAATGACTAGAATGAATTGGAAAAGCAACTCTGTATTTGGGTCATTTTATGGGGGGGTATGGCAAAAAATGACATGGATTACAAAAACACATGGTAACTAATTGAAAATTTTATTTTAGGGCAATCTTGATACCTCGACTCTTCTCCCATCTGCTGAATGCAAAATCTGCAATAGAAAAGAAGAATAAAACCAAAAAGGGCATTTTCGTATGCATCCAAAAAAACTGCTACTACTTTAAAACTATCAGAGATAGGAAGCTAAACCTAGTCTCATTTAATAGCTAAAGAGTGTGTCAACAATCTCCTCAAAACAAAATTTGTACTTTAGAGAGATAAAGTTATTATTTTTGCGTTTAAATTTGTAATAAAAATCTGTTACGTAAATAATGTAATTTTAAATAAAGAAAGAGAAACATTTTCAAAGATTGGTTCTGAGCAAGTTATAGAACTTTTAAAGACGAATACAATGAAAAAAAAAATTGTGAAAATTGGATAAAAAACGAAGAAGTAGTGGTTTAAAGGACAATAACTCACTTTTGAGAAAATGGCATTTAAAGTTGACACATCTCATGGCGACTAGTATGCTCCAGCACCTTCTTTTTCTGTTTTTTTGAATACTGATCTTTCTACGCATTGAACTGGTGAGAGTTTGTGTTGGAGCACCAGTGGTGGAGGGAGGCAGTGGTGTGGTGGCGGTCGTATGGCTCGTTGATGGCTGGGGAGGATCAGCTGTTGGTGGTGGAGGTAAAATGGCTGACGCTCGTCGCTCGTCGCTCTTCCAGTTTCCTCCTTTTCACCTCTCTCGCTTTCTCAACTGCTTCGGCCATCCTCTTGATGTAGCCTTTCTTCCTGGGCATTGCAGAAACGATTTGCAGTGTAGAGAATCCAGATAAATCTAAAAAATCGCCCGATGAACGGTGACAGTAGCAGACGAAACACAAGAAACTTAACGCGAGCAGACGACGCAGACGACCGTATGCTACAATAGCCTTCAAGGCACTGGCTTCCTAACTCCATCGCCTACCCTATAGCAGTAACCGAGGAGACCATTCTGGAGGAAATAAAGGATTTGTAAAGTAATTACATACAAAAGTCAACAGCTTACAGGTTTCTGAAGGCTAACCATAACATTTTTCAATTATTCATAAATTTCTTTAAGGTATACTTAGACTCTTATCCTTGCATTTACAGGAGATGCAACTTTTAGGTAACAAGATAGGAATGTCTTGGAAAGGGGAGGTGAACTACTGTCACATTATATTATCTTAAAATATAAAGAGGAATGGAAAATGTTAAAATTCACAAATTGGAACTTTTAAGTTACTACTTGTAGTAATTTGCAATCTCAAATAAATCTCACAACAGGAAAATGGAATGGTAAGTACAGATATACTTCATAGCAACTTGCAACTTTAAATATAGCGGTTTGGTTCCTGTCAACTCGCATGTCTCTGGTTGCTCCGCCCCGATGGGCATGGTTTGTGCTCGCTTACGGCTGTCTGGGGGAGGAGCCAGGTGTGTGTCATAGCAAAACCAGTAGGTCTGAAAGGCCTCGCCTCTTCTCTCCAGAACTTAGGTTCACAAGTAAACTGTCAGTTATATACCCCCTTGTTTTGTTATGTTTTTTATGGTTGTCTGAAAGAGGATGCAGGTAGGCATCCCTTTCTTGTCGTAGTGCTAACTCTAGTTTGGTTTGGTGGTCGGATGGGTTTTGGCTCCTTGCAGTAGTAGTGGACAGGTTCTGTCTAGTAAGCGGACAAGTTCCCTTTGACAAGATCCTACTTGGATTCTACCATATAAGTGGATCAGAAATCCCGGTGGTAGATCCGAGAGTCTTTCAGCAACAGGTCACGTCCTCGCTGTAGCTCTCCAGGCAATGCAGACTCAGAGACAGTATCCATGAAGTCTTCTGCCTGAACAGGTAAGAACCAAGGTTTTTTTTATATCCTACAACACCAGTTGTTTCCTTTTCTATATTATTTAGCTGTCTCTTACCCTTCACCAAGGGTGCCAATCAGCTAAGTATACTATATCTGACAGGAAAGTTCATGTACAAAAATGATATTGTTAAACTACAATAAAGTTTTGTATATACTTACCTGGCAGATATATACGATTAATGGCCCACCCAGCCTTTCCTCAGGAGACAGGTGGAAGAGAAAATCTGATTAGAAGATGGGATTGGTTCATACACCCGCCACCCAGCGGCAGGCAAGGTAGACCACCTGACCTACCTGTCGTGTGTACCGCGAGATTTGAAATTCTGTCGTGAATGTCGGAGACTATAGCTAAGTATATATCTGCCAGGTAAGTATGTACAAAACTTTATTGTAGTTTAACAATATCATTTTTTGTAACAGCTGTTTGTATCACTGACATATTTATGCCCAATAAAATTCTTGTTATTTAGTACA
>NC_061094.1:33119790-33152708 GCF_015104395.2 Macrobrachium nipponense
CCGTACGCTCCGACCGAGAGCCCACGAAGTCAGAGGTATCGGACCCTCCTTAGCGTTCCGTAAGAACTTCTCCGTGGCGCAGGTCCTGAAGGCAGGTGTCGTGGCCAACCAGACCACCTTCACGTCCTTCTACCTTCGGGATATTGCCCACAAGTCCTTGGATACTTTTTCCTTGGGACCTGTGGTGGCTGCTCAAACACGTTGTGTAAGCTTACCCAGCACCCGAGCAGGCAGAACAGCATCGATTCCTGGTATGACTGGGAGAATGCATGTGTGAATGAGAGAGTGACTGGCTTCTCTTCACCATCTTTTTCTACCTCTACCTGTGGGGCAGAGGGATACGGTCGTTACCTTGCTGGAAAGGAAGTCAGATGCAGGTAAGCTATTCAACAGAGCTCCATCCTATCTACTTAAACTAGAGATAGGAGTAAATATCCACCACTTCTCCAACAAGGGGGAGAAGTGGATGCCAACATGAGACACACCCATTACTTTACATTGGCTCATGTAAAGGAAAAAGTTCTTACAATGCTGGTACAAAGAGATACGCTTGCCTCTCTCTTAGTACTCGGCCCAGAGGTCTGACCATTGATCCTGCGGTGCACACCCCGATCAATCGGACAGAGGCTTTGGATCCCTCCCTCGCTCTTACGACCAGGGAGGCATTCCAGGGATGGACGAACACCAGTCTGTTCATCAAAAGACTCAGATTCCACCCACCAAGAAGTGAGTCTTCCTATTGTTAAAGGACCGATGGTTTGTATTACGTATCGGAACAAATGACAATTTGTCGAAAATTGCATTTTTCCTAACTATACAAAACCTGAGGTCCTTTAACATAAAGTCCCTCCTCATGGCCACCCCTCACTCTGCGTATTTTGCATGGGCCAAAAGCAAAAGTGATTTGTTTACCTCCCAGTCGCGCGGCGCGCGACGATCGGGACAAGCAGTTAACTACCGTTCTCCCCTTGTTTCGAAGCTTACGACCGTTCAGCTGCCGCTAGCTACTTCTATTGTTAAAGGACCTCAGGTTTGTATAGTTAGGAAAAATGCAATTTTCGACAAATTGTCATTTTCCTAGTGTGATTGAGAGTTATTGTAAGTACTTTGCATTTCTTTTGTTCATTTATGATGAGTGAGGAAGAAATGGAGATTTCGCCGCGCCCCCCAGTCGCCCGTAGAGTGTGTCCCGGGCTGGAGGGGCGTAGATGTGGCGGATTCAGATCATTTGTGGATGTGGATCCACACGAGGTTTGTACTCGTTGTCGGGGGCGAGAGTGCTCCCGCAACGAGCCATGTGTGACTTGTATGCATTGGTCCGAGGCGCAGTGGGTGCTGTACGAGGGCAGGAAGAGACTTAGGCCGCCCAAGAAGTCATCGGAAAGTCCAGTGACTCCTTTGGTAACGGATACTTCGTCCTCTTTCCTGCCCCCCGGCCAGCCCCCACGTTTCGCGCCTTCCCCTCTGCGGGGGGGGTAGCGGAGTCCTTCTCCATCTCTTGATCCGTCGAGTGTGGAGGAGGGCGCCCGCTACCCTGGTACGGTCCAGTTGTACTCGGGGTCTTCCGTCCGCTCGGGTGTGGGGTTCTTCTCCCCCCAAGCGCGAGGAACCCCTCTAACTAACCCGACTGTTGCTTCCGCAGGTGTGCCATCAGCGAAGGACGACCTGGGACAGGTGTGGGAGTCGCTGGGACTGCAGGGAGTGCCTAGCATACAGGGGTTGATTCAGCGGTTGGCGGGGTCGGCAGTGGTCACTCATGGTACGGTAACCACTACTACCACTACAATTACTACACCAGCATATGAGATGCCACCGCACTTGGTGTACACACCACATGTCATGTCGGTAACACCCACGGCTGCAATTCAGAGACCAATTCCTGCCGTGCCAAAGAGGACGGTGCCACCGCCACCTGGGTTCTTTGTATTGCCGACACGGACTTCCGCTGCCCAAAGAGTACCCCCCTGGACCTGCCGCCAGTGCCGAGGATGACGGTAGCTGCCGACAGGACGCCTGGCTCTCCTGTGGTACCTGCCGTGCCTGCCGTACCTGTTGCTGTCCCTGCCGCTCATTCCCTTTCAGATCAGGTTCCTGCTGCTCATTCCCTTTCAGATGTTCCTGCCGTTCCTGCTGTTCCCGGACCTGTTCCTGTTGTTCCTGCTGTTGGTGGTGCTGTCACAGTCTCAGGTCTTTCCGGACAGGTGCAGTCGGGCCCTGTTGCTTCGGCAAACTGCCCCGGCTCCCTCCTGGATGGAAGACCTGACGTCTGTCCTGCGGAGCCTGGCGAAGAAGAAGAGGAAGAGGAAGAAGGTGTCGTCGTCGTCTTCGTCGTCTTCGTCGTCTTCTTCGTCGTCTGCTGCCTCTCCTTCCCCTTCGACTTCTAAGGCTAAACAGCCGAAGAAGAAGAAGGCTGCCTCCTCCCCCCCTAAGAAGACTCCTTCGGATCTTCTAAGGGCCCGGCTCGCTCAGGCGAGTCGGGAGGCTCTTCTTCTGCTGGTCCTCCTGTTCCTTCGGGAACGGGGCCCGTCGCTTCTTCTGCAAAGAAGAAGTCGACGGGGACCAGAGGTGCACCAGCCTCGGCTGGTGCGTCCTCACCTGGTGCTAGCGGTTCTGCCGCTAAACCAGGTTCCGTCTCGGCCGCTTCTCGTTCGCGAGAAGCACCGAGTGGACGCTCTTTCAAGGAAGGACCGTCCAGCCAAAGTTTTGACGCCCGAGCTCGCTCGCCGTCAAGACAGCGGCGCGGAGCAGAAGACTGGCGAGAGTCGTGCACGACTCTCGCCAGGCCAGTGGACGCTCTCGCAGCGATCAACTGGCCTGCTCGGGCTGACGTGACGGTCGCTGACGCAGCCAGGGTTGAGGCGAGGAAGGAGTCCCCCGCGGCCGCCGGTAACCACCACGGCTGGTACCAGCGGCTCGACGCGCCGAGAGGACGCTGGCCGGTCTCGACACGACAGAGAGCCTAGCAGGTCACCCTGTCCGCCGCTCCCCGATGGGACCGGGCGGAGACGGTGACCAGCGGCAGCTCGCCTGACGCTAGAGATCGGTCCTCGACGTTCTCAGCCGAGCCAATCGCCCCAGGCGAGGCGGCAAGGCTAGGCCTGCTGCTCGACCGTCACCGCGGGTTGACGATCAGCAGCAGCCTCCACTCACGCTGGTCCTGCCAGCGAGCGAGGGGGGAGCGTCAGGTCTGCCTCTCCATACCTTCAACCTCCTCGGGCTATACCGGGAGGAGCGAGGTACCGAGGAGCGATCACGAGAGGTGCGCCGCTCGTGACCCAGCTATGACGCCGTATGGCTCAGGCACGGTTTTAGGACCGACCAGAACATACGCGCAAGTAGTTGGAGGCGACCGTCAGGGGTCTGTCGCTGTTCCTCCTTCTGAAGGAGGAGTATCGCGGGATATGCTCTTGCTGGAGGGACTGGACGGTCCTACTCCACAAGACGCAGTAACTCCCGAGATACAGAGGAACTTTGCAGAGGTCATTAAGCTGATGCGTCTGCATAATGACCTTGCGGAAGGATCGCCACTACCACCGGCAGAGCCCACGTCCCGGCTCGAATCATTTTGGGGTCCCAAGAGGGAGCCCAAAATGATGGTGGGGTTACCGCGATCAGAGCTTGCAGACTCAGTCCTGGATCAGGTGGAGAATCTCGTCTCAGGACGGGAGGACTCGCTAAAGTCCGGACGGTCTTCTAAGCTGCTTCCTCCTCCTCTACAGCGGCAGAGGCGATTCTACGTGCCTTCGGAAGACCCGATACTGCCGAAACAGGTTAACCCGGAGTTAGCGAGGCTGACTCCAGGTGTGTCCCTGCAGCAGCTCCTGTCGGAGAACCTATGGTTCTCGCAGCAGGAGGCACTTGCCCTGGAATCTACCGCTATGGCAGCATTCCAGGCAGTTTCCTGGTTGGATTTGTGGTCCCTCACAATATCCAAAGTAGCGGCCGGCTCCGGGAGTTCTGCTCTCGAAGACGACGCTTCTTTTAGGAGACTGTGCCAGTCTGGAGGAAGAGCAATCTCTTACCTCGCCCATCAGACTGCTAACCTGTGGGCAACTTGGTTCTTCGACGTAGGGACGCAGTCCTTACCTGAGTGACCAAGGGGGGCCGGGCGTGAGGCGGCACTCGGGCTTCGAAATGGACCTCTTAGGAGTTCCCCAGCTCTCTTTCGGAGAGATGGTGGACGCTGCGGTGGAAAGGCGGCGCACTGACGACCAGTGACCGCTTAGTTCACCAGGCAGTCTCGAAGGTTACTGGGCAATCTCGAGCGACTCTGCGGCCAAACCAAAGAGCTTGGCTAGCGCTTCCACGGCGGCGAAGACGGTTGCACCGTCCAAGCCCCGTGTGAAGACTCCTGTTGTTTCAACTTCTGCTAGAGGAGGCCGTAACCAGCCCTCCTCCCAGCCCTCCTTTCCCCGAGGAGGTGGTGGTGGAAAGAGTCGAAAACGAGGAGGGAAACGCTAGGGACGGCGTTCCCCCTCACCTGCTGCCGGAAGTGGGGGGTGCCTGGCGAGCCATTGGGCGACTTGGCAGCGCTACGGCGCCGAGAACTGGATAGTAGACGTCCTGGGAGGGGTGGTATCTACTACCCTTCGAGTCTCGGCCCCCCCTCATCTCCAAACCGGTCCATCTACAGACCTATGTCCGGGGATCAGCAAAGGACAACGCTCTTCGACAAGGAGATCAAGACCATGCTGGCGAAACGAGCTGTAGAAATCGTGGAGGACCGTCACCGGGCTTTTACAGCCGCCTCTTCCTAGTAGGAGAAGGCATCGGGGGGCTGGCGTCCGGTGATAGACCTATCTCCCCTTGAACCGCTTCGTTCGCACGACGCGGTTCACGATGGAGTCGGCACGCTCGGTGCTCGACTCGATCAGGGGAAAAAACGATTTCATGCTTCAGTGGACCTGAAGGACGCGTATTTTCAAATACCCATCCATCAGTCCCTCCAGAAAGTACCTCCGCTTCATCTTCGACGGGACGGTGTGTACCAATTCAGGGCACTTTGTTTCGGTCTGTCAACCGCCCCACAGGTGTTCACGCGAGTGTTCACTCTGGTGTCAGCTTGGGCCCATTCGCACGGGGATACGTCTTCTGAGGTATCTCGACGATTGGCTAGTCCTGGCGAGCTCCCGCTCGCAGTTGCTACAGGACAGAGATCGACTCCTCAAGTTTCATACAATCAACTTACCTGTCAGATATATACATAGCTAAGACTCCGTCGTCCCTCCCGACAGAAATTCAAATTTCGCGGCACTCGCTACAGGTAGGTCAGGTGATCTACCGGCCTGCCCTGGTGGCAGGACTAGGAAAACCATCCCGTTTTTCTATCATATTTTCTCTGTCGCGGTCCGGTATCAACATTGTTGTTATTACTCCTGACTTGGATTCACTTTTTCAACACTTTGATCAGCGTTTTTCGACTTTTGGTGGACGTATTTGGACGTGTTTTGGCATTCGCTACTGTGGACTGTTTTTTTGAATAACTCTTTTGGATTTTCTCAGTATGTCTGATTCTAATGTGAGTGTGAGAATGTGTGTGAATGTAGGACTGCAGGGTGAGGATACCGAAAGCTTCGGTTGATCCTCACACTGTATGCCGTAAATGTAAGGGGGTGCAGTGTTCTGCTATTAACACTTGTAAGGAATGCGAGAGTTTGAAGGCAGAAGAATGGAAGACTTTGACTTCTTATTTGAAGAAGTTAGAGAGGGATAGAGTTAGAAGGCTGAAAGGTGTGAATTCAAGGCCTATTGAGCCTTTCAATAATAATTCTAACCCTACTACTGTAGATTCTCCCTATAAATCTCATTCTCAGAGTGTCTTTTCGGATTCGCATCGGAAAATCGCCAATCTGAAAAGCGGACGATTCGAGACATGAAGTCCAAGATGGCGGACTCGAAAGGTAAGGCTAGTGATAGTGAAAATTTTAGTGAAGTGAGCCCCTATCAGTGTGGTGGAGGGGGCGTTTGATCGTCCCTGCGGCGCTCCCAGGCCTAGACCTCTTCCAAGCTCACATGCCCAGAGGAGAAGGAAAGTCGAAAGCCTTAGGAGGTCGGAGGGAATCCCCAACGGTCAGACGTCCCTTCAGCTAGCTTTGCTTCATGGCAGCCAGCTCAAGGGCGCTATAGAAACAAAAAGCGTCCTTCGCGAGTGTTTCTCGTCCTCTCCCTCTCCCTCACCTAAACGAGGGTGGAAGGAGTCGAACTTATCAAGACCGCTGAAGCGTCATATGAAGCAAGACATTGATTCTAGCCCGGAGCGATTCTCGGATGACGCCCGTCGGCTATTAAGAAGGCGAAGGTGGCGTCAAACGTCACCTGACGCTTACGAGGAAGTACCCCATCATGCTCTTCCCCGAGTGATGACGAAAGGCGTCAGGCACTAGACGTAGGAGAAGCGTCAAGGAAGATCATTATGGCGGTGCAGGAACAACTGTCATCTCTTGTGGGAGTTTTAGCGCCCCGTCGGAAGGACGTGACGCTTCTATTTAAGAAGTCTCGTCTCTCGCACCTGCTCGGAAGTCGTCTTGTAGAAGTGAAGCGTCAAATCAAGAGGAGCTTAGACGTGACGCTCCGTCCAAGATTGTGACGCCGAGTAGGAAGCCCTTAGAAAGCGAAGCGTCTTCCAAACGCGAAGCGTCATCTAAACGTCAACAAGAGACGTCATACATGACGCTCGGAGAGCGGGAAGCGTCATACATGACGTCTTCTAAAGCGCGAGAGAAGCCGCAGGTTGTGACGCCTTCCAAGTCGATCAGAACGGGAAAAAGGAAGACTTTCATTCCCTTAGCCCCTCTCCGATCAGGAGTTTGTCTCCCCCAGAAGAGGAAAGTTCTGAAAGGAGAACAGAAACTCAGGATTATCACGAGTTCGAACGAAACTCGGATGATGACGATCTTGGAAGAGAGGGCTTTGTCCAACTATAAGGTGTTGAACTACCCTGCTTCTGAGGAATACGGAGACGAGTTGACTCCGGCTGCTCCTCCTTCTCCGCGCTCAGCTCTTTTCGAGTGCGAAGGTGAAGAAGACTTCGTCTTTTCTGGGAAGATGAAGCCCACCATCTCGATGGAAGCGGGCTTTACAACTCCTTAGACGCCTGGATGAAGTCGAAGAAAGACTTAACCAGGACAGTATTTTGCATGCCTCCAGCAAGGTTAGCTGGGAAAAGAGGCATATGGTACAAGACGGGGAGGATATGGGTATCGCTCTCCCTTCTACTACAGAGGCAGACTTTTCGACGTTAGTTGACGCTTCAAGGCGTCCTAGTCTTAATTCTGCCCGCATTACTTGGAGTATTTCGGAACTAGATCATCTCCTCAAGGGACTTTTCCATGTATTGGAAGTCTTCAACTTCTTGGATTGGTCCCTTGGGGTGATGTCCAAGAAAGCTCACGATTCGCAGGGAATCGAACCTGAAGCCCTGTAGCATTTGGTCGTGCATCGACAAAGCAGTACAAGATGGATCTTTGGAAGTCTCTGCATTATTTGGAGCAGGTCTTTAGAAGAAAAGGACAGTGTAGGGCGCCTTCTTAACAAAGGCAGTCTCGCATGCGCAGAGGGAGCTACTATATGCACCTCTTTCGAACTATTGTTCCCTTCTAAGTTAGTGAAGGACGTGGCTCACTCTTTAACTGAGAAGGCGACGCAGGATCTTCTGACGCAGTCAGCTAGGAAGAAGAAACCTGCTTTATTGTATCGGACAAGAAAGGACCTAGCACTTTACGCAGCCCTTTCGAGGTGGTCCGATCTCCAGACCTCCCGCAAGAAGGAAGGCTCCAGAGAAGAGAGGTAGGTCCACCACCTTTCGTCCCTTTAAAAGGGAAAATGAAACATTTCTCCTCCAAGCACCAGTAGGTGCCAGGCTCCTGCGACACTCCCAAGCCTAGACCTCTTCCAAGCTCACGAACACAGAGGAGAAGGAAAGTCGAAAGCCTTAAGGAGGTTGTGGGGAATCCCCAACAGTCAGACGTTCCTTAAGCTAGCTCTGCTTCGTTGCAGGCGGCTCAAAGGGCACTATAGAAAGCGTCCTTCGCGAGTGTTTCTCGTCCTCTCCCTCTCCCTCACCTAAACGAGGTGGAGGGAATCGAACTTGTCGAAACCGCTGAAGCGCCATATGACGCCTGACAGGGATTCTAGTCCGGAGAGTTTCTCAGATGACTCTCCGTCTTCTAGCAAGAAAGCGAAGGGGGCGTCAGCGTCACCTGAAGTGTACGCGGAAGTACCCTTTCCTTTTTTTCCCCACCGAGTGATGACGAAAGACGTCATGCACTGGACGTGGGAGAAGCGTCAAGAGAATCATTATAGCAGTTCAAGAGCAACTGTCATCTCGAACGCAACGTCGGATAGACGTGTCGCTTCCAATTAAGAAGTCTCGTCCTCTCTTACCTGTTCAACGACAAGCGTCATACAGACGGGAAACGGCTAACGTCTTACAGAAGCGTCTAGTGCGAGAGAGAGAACAGGTGCTTACGAGAGTTTCGTAACGCCAGAGAGAAGTAAGACGTCTTTTAGAAGCGAAGCGTCATTGGAACGGAGCATAGACATGACGCTCTGTCCAATATTATGACGCCAAAGGAGGACGCCTTTGGAGAGCTGAGCATCTTCCAAGCGCGAAGCGTCATCGAGACGTCAGCAAAAGACGTCATCCATGACGCTTGGCAAACGGGAAGCGTCATGTAAGCATGAAGAGTCTTCTAAAATTCTAGAGAAGCCGAAGCTTATGACGCCTTCCAAGAATATTAGAGCGGGAAAAGAGGAAGGATTATCATTCCCTTAGCCCCTCTCCTGTTAGGAGTTTGTTTCCGCAAGAAGAAGAATGTTGGGCGGGAAGAGCGGAGACGCTTTTAGATCCCGAGTTAGAGGAAAACTCGGATAACGAATATAGTGGAAGAGAAGGTTTGTCTAACTAGAAGGGATTGACTAACCTTCTTCTTGAGGAGTACGGGGACGAGTTTGACGCCCAACACCACCCTCTTGCCTACATTCGGAAACAGGAGGGACGCACTCCTCGTTCCTTTACGAGCTCACGAGAGACCTATTACTTTGGACGTATCACAGTAACATCTCCCTGATGACAAGGTTCTTACAGGGAGAAAGGAATGTGAGGGCGGACAGGCTCAGCAGGAGGAACCAGGTCCTTCATACAGAATGGACTTTACACGAGGAAGTGTGTCTCGATCTCTGGTCTCTGTGGGGAACTCCTCAGGTGGAGTTCTTCGCAACATTTATTTCAAAAAAGGCTCACAGTGTTTGCTTCGGTCGTGGAAGATCCCAGAGCACCTTATGGTAGATGCCTTCCTGCTAAATTGGTCTCGAGGAGACGTTTATGCTTCTCCCCCACTTCAAATCCGGGGGTTAGTAATGAAAAGTTTGTGGCGTCAAAGGAGACGAGGATGACGTTAATAGCCACCTTTTGGCCGGCCCAAGAATGGTTCAAGGAGGTGGTAGAGTGAAGCGTAGGACTTTCCAAGATCCCTACCCGGAAGGACGGATCTTCTCATACAACCATCAAACCTCTACCGCTCCTCGCTCTGACTGCCTTTCGACTATCGAAAGACTTGTCAGAGCGAGAGGCTTTTCTCGCGAAGTAGCAAGCGCGATCGCGAGAGAACGCAGAACCTCCACTACGAAAGTATACCAGTCGAAGTGGAAGGTATTTAGAAGGAGGTGTAGATCAAGAAGTTGTCCTCCTCCACTACCTCTATAGCGGAAATTTGCGGATTTCCGGCTATTCCTGGGAGGAAAATCTCATCTAGCCGTATCCACAATAGAGGGATATAGAAGTATGCTCTCGGCTGTATTCAGGAAGAGAGGATTAGATCGGGCAGATAATGAAGATCTCCACGATCTCATAAGGTCTTTTGAGACTTCAAAGTATAAGGAACCAGTACTCCGAACTGGAACCTAGACGTAGTTCTAAAGTATCTGTCATCGGAAAGATTCGAACCTCCTCATCGGCATCGTTTAGAGACATTACCCGAAAATGCCTATTCCTATTATCTTTAGCTACGGCAAAGAGAATTAGGAATTGCATGCTCTGCAGGATGAAGTAGCATTCAAGGGAGACTCAGCGATTTGCTCGTTTCAGACCCTGTTTTTAGCGGAAAACGAGAATCCTACGAATCCCTGGCCTAAGTCATTCGAAGTCAAAGGCATGTCAAGTCTCGTAGGCAGAGAAACAGAGAGGTCTCTCTGCCCTGTTAGAGCTCTGAAGTTCTACCTTCAGAGAAAGCATCGAATGGGAGGCTCTAGACAAGGTCTTTGGTGCGCGGTAAAAGACCCCACAAGGCTGATGTCCAAGAATGCGCTGGCATTCTGTTGTAAGAAACGTCATTACAGACACTCATAAGGCCTGTCCTGACGAAAACAGTTACAAACTGTTGAGAATAGAAGCTCATGAAGTTAGAGGCTATAGCGACGTCTCTCTGTTTCATAAGAATATGTCGTTAAAAACATAATAGATACGACATTTTGGAGATGCAACTCAGTAGTTGCATCTCATTACTTGAAAGACGTGCGTGTGACATATGAGAAGTGTTTTTCTCTAGGTCCTTTCGTATCAGCGGATACGATTCTGGGTACGGAGCAGACACAAATCCTTAAATGTTTATACTTTTCTTCTTTTTGGATATGGTCGAGTCTCTTCTAACAATAGAGGACTTAGGCTAGCACGGGCGGCCGTCTATGTTGTTCAGTAAAATTTCTTTTGTCATATCCAATTAGTTGAGTATAATTTTGAAAATTATGTATGTGTGTAGTGATTTTGAGTTACGATTGTTGTGACGAGTTCGGGATAACTCTTAACAATCTGTAGTTCTAACGTATGGTTAGGATCAGGTGGTCGGGATTGTTGTGTGCTCCTTCATAAGGTGTATTGTCATATAAGTGGATCAGCACCCATTGACAAAGTCCTTTTAGGCTCTGCCGAGTAGTGGGTAAGACCCCATCGGCAGACCACAAGAACTCTTGGCCATAGATCATATATCTCGCTAAAGTTTCTTGAGGTGATGCAGACTACTGGGCAAACACCCACGAAGTCTACCACCTATCAGGTAGGAACCAAGGTTTTATTTATACCTACAACATATGTTGTTTACCTGTCTATTCCATATAGAAGCTGTCTCTTACCCTCCACCGAAGGGTGCCAATCAGCTATGTATATATCTGACAGGTAAGTTGATTGTATGAAATGATATTGTTATGTTACAATAAAGTTTCATACATACTTACCTGGCAGATATATACAATTAAAGGCCCACCCAGCCTCCCCGCAGGAGACAGGTGGAAGAGAGAAAATATGATAGAAAACGGGGATGGTTCCTAGTCCTGCCACCCAGGGCAGGCCGGTAGATCACCTGACCTACCTGTAGCGAGTGGCGCGAAATTTGAATTTCTGTCGGGGGACGACGGAGTCTTAGCTATGTATATATCTGCCAGGTAAGTATGTATGAAACTTTATTGTAACATAACAATATCATTTTTGTCGCGAATCTGGGGAAATCGTGATAAACTACGAGAAGTCCGATCTCGAACCCAAGCAGAAGATGAAGTACCTGGGTATGCTGATAGACACGGTAGCAGGGCAGGTCTTTCCCGCAGACTTGCGTATCAGCAAATTCAGGGAGGCAGCCGGCCGGTTCCTGTCTCGGCAGGAAACAGGCAGCACAGCAATGGCAAGTCGTGATCGGCCATCTGTCGTCACTCGAGAAGTTAGTCCCTCACGGGCGTCTTCACCTACGGTCTCTCCAGTGGAAGGCTGGGAGGGAGAGTTGGTCTCAGGCCAAGATCCTCCTTACTTTCCCGTGGCTATCCCACGGACAAGGTGAGGCAGGACCTAGCCTGGTGGCTCGACGACAAGAACTCTTAAGAGGAGTGCCTATACCACTCCCCCCCCGGAGATGCTTCTGTTCTCAGACGCATCGACCGAGGGATGGGGCCGACACACCTGGAGGAGTTGCTGACTGCAGGGTGTGTGGGACCATCCACGAAAAGCACCTTCACATCAATGTCCTGGAAATCAAGGCGGCGTTCAACGCTCTCAAAGAGTTTCAGGACGCTTGGTGGGACACTCAGTGGTGTTGATGTGCGACAACACCACAGTAGTGGCATATGTCAACAAGCAGGGGGGGCTAGTGTCTCTTCCGCTCCATCAGTTGAGGGTGCAGGTGCACGAGTGGGCCACGGCTCACTCGATAGAGCTGTCAGCACGCTACATTCCAGGCAAGAGGAATGTAGTAGCAGACAAGCTCAGCCGTCGGGATCAGGTGATAGGGACCGAATGGTCTCTACACCAAGACGTGGCGGAAAGGCTCTTCAACCTGTGGGGGCGACCGGTCGTAGACCTGTTCGCCACCCGGCACAACAGAAAACTTCAGGTTTTCTTTTCAGCTGTGCCGGACCCATGGGCAGCTGCAGAGGACGCTCTCCAACACCCCTGGGACAACCTCTTCGCCTACGCCTTTCCTCCCTTCTGTCTGATTCGGAAAGTGATCAGTCGAGCGCTGGTCACTCCCAATCTCAGAATGATCCTGGTGGCTCCCAAACGGCCTCAAGCCGTTTGGTATCCGGACCTGCTGGCTCTTCTTGCGGACGCACCGAGAGAGCTACCCACTTGGCACAACCTTCTAGCCCAGCCACACGTAGAACGGTACCACCAAGCAGTCCAGTCCCTTCAACTTCACGGCTGGCTGTTATCCACCATCTCTTGCGAACGAGAGGCTTTTCTCGTAGCGCAGCAACAGAGATGGCTGGACAACGTTCCGACCAGTCCCTCTGCCGCTTGTGGTACCAGGGGAAGTGGGGCCGTCTTCTGTGGTTGGTGTCGTAGACAGGGTCTGTCTCCTCTCAGAGCCACTCTTCAGCAGGTAGCGGATTTCCTCGTGTTTCTTCGCCGAGAGAAGCTCCTCTCAGTACCCACAGTTAAAGGATATAGAGCCGCCCTGGCTCTCGTCCTGAAACTGAGGGGACTGGACATCTCGAATTCGTTCGAGATCTCCTTGCTAATGAGGAGCTTCGAAAGGTCTTGCCCACCCAGGGAACTCAGGCCCCCTGCGTGGGATGTGACTCTCGTCCTTAGGAGTTTGACTCGAAGACCCTTCGAGCCACTCCGAGAGTCGTCAGACAGGGATCTGACCCTCAAGACCCTCTTCTTGCTGGCACCTGGCATCGGCGAAGAGAGTAGGGGAACTACATGGTCTTTCTTATGATGTTAAACACACCAGAGGCTGGGGATCTGTGACGCCTCGATTTCGTCCCGAACTTCGTAGCCAAGACTCAGAATCCGTCGATCCCTGACGACAGTTCGAGTCTTTCACGATCCCCTCCCTTCTGGACTTCACCGATAACGATGCGGATGAGATGCTGCTTTGTCCTGTGAGGGCGCTACGGCGCTATCTGAAGAGAACTCGATACCTCAGGCCTGAGTGTCGACGCCTCTTCGTTAGCACTGGGGTTACCAAGAAAGAAGTTTCCAAGAACACGCTTTCTTTCTGGCTACGTGAGGTGATCAGGAGAGCGTACGAGGCTGATGGTAGCGACGACATCCGTACGCTCCGACCGAGAGCCCACGAAGTCAGAGGTATCGGACCCTCCTTAGCATTCCGTAAGAACTTCTCCGTGGCGCAGGTCCTGAAGGCAGGTGTCTGGGCCAACCAGACCACCTTCACGTCCCCTTCTACCTTCGGGATATTGCCCACAAGTCCTTGGATACTTTTTTGTTTTTTTTTTGGGGTTTTCCTTGGGACCTGTGGTGGCTGCTCAACACGTTGTGTAAGCTTACCCAGCACCCGAGCAGGCAGAACAGCATCGATTCCTGGTATGACTGGGAGAATGAATGTGCGAATGAGAGAGTGACTGGCTTCTCTTCACCATCTTTCTCTACCTCTACCTGTGGGCAGAGGGATACGGTCGTTACCACGCTGGAAGGAAGTCAGATGCAGGTAAGCTACTCAACCGAGCTCCATCCTATCTCTTTAACTAGAGATAGGAGTGTATATCCACCACTTTCTCCGACAAGGGGGAGAAAGTGGATGCCTACATGAGACAAACCCATTGCTTTATATTTGCTCATGTAAAGGAAAAAGTTCTTACAATGCTAGTACGAAGAGATACGCTTGCCTCTCTCTTAGTACTCGGCCCAGAGGTCTGACCATTGATCCTGCGGTGCACACCCCGATCAATCGGACAGAGGCTTGGATCCCTCCCTCGCTCTTACGACCAGGGAGGCATTCCAGGATGGACGAACACCAGTCTGTTCATCAAAGACTCAGATTCCTCCCACCAAGAAGTGAGTCTTCCTATTGTTAAAGGACCGATGGTTTGTATTACGTATCGGAACAAATGACAATTTGTCGAAAATTGCATTTTTCCTAACTATACAAACCTGAGGTCCTTTACATATAGTCCCTCCTCATGCCACCCCTCACTCTGCGTATTTTGCATGGGCCAAAAGCAAAAGTGATTTGTTTACCTCCCAGTCGCGCGGCGCGCGACGATCGGACAAGCAGTTAACTACCGTTCTCCCCTTGTTCGAAGCTTACGACCGTTCCAGCTGCCGCTAGCTACTTCCTATTGTTAAAGGACCTCAGGTTTGTATAGTTAGGAAAAATGCAATTTTCGACAAATTGTCATTTTTGTTTGAGAAGAGATTTTTTTTCCATATATAATGCACTAAATACTTTTTAATTTCATTCCTGTCTTTATATCATATATAAAAGGTTCTCTTTTTTTATTTTCATATAATAAAAATTGAACGGTCTAAAATAAAAGTTATATTGCAAGTTCTTTTCCATTCTTTCTTTCAACACTACAAAATCTCAAAAAAGCGATATGTAAAAGGTACCTATTTTACCAAAGAAAAAATATTTTTGTATAGAGTTATTTATCAAGAAATGGTTGCAAATTCAATCCACATGCCTTTTCTTTAATTTTAGCTCACCAAACAAATTACTGGGTCAAGAATTATGTGTAATGCACTCCAAACGTTTTTTTTTACTTTTTTAAAAATATTTTTCTAAAAAAACAGTATTTTTCAGGCCTTTAATCACATTTTAAGAAAAAAATAATGCCAGATATGGAAAATCTAGGTCCTGTTCTTATAGCAAGAGGTATATGAAGTCAATTTGAGCATTTTCATTTTTTTATGAAGTTTTACGTACCCAGGGGGTAAATTCCAAATGCATATTGACGCAGTCTAAGGGTTAAAGATCCATGGAAAAGATGCATATTTGTTATGTTTGTAATTTACATATATTACGATACTATGTGAATAGTATTACATATGTTAATTTTATGTCATGTTTCAAGAAGCGCCCTTAAAATTAGCTTCAAAATTATGTCTTCAAAAGTCGTATGATAAGTGAGTATATATGGTAACCAAAAGCTAACCTATACACATAATTTTGTATTTTAGCAGTCGTCTTATACTACAGGTATAAGATAAAGTCATGAAAATTTGCCATAATTTTTTACCTCAAAGATAAATTCATGAAAATTTGCTGTAAAATTCTGCCTCATATTTAATGGGTCGTCTTATACACAGAAATATATGGTGTATAAAAATGCTCTTTTGTGGAATGCTTTATTATGTACTGGAGCAGTTTTTTGTTGCAAGTTACCCTATAAAAAAGTAAAAATTTACGCAATATAAAAAAGTAAAGTGCTTAATCTCCAGTTCATTTCTACTTCAGCTGGTTTGTCCCAAATTATAGTAACTGTCAATTAAATGTATGGTTTGTATTGATGTTACGTTCTTTTTTACTCTAATACAGATGCAGTATGTAGATTTTGTACATAAATACAAAAGTGTGTGGTGTAAGATTCTTTTGTTTTCTCTCTCTCACAGTATGCAACTGTAATGGTCACAGTCACTGTGTAAATGGCAGCCAATGTATAATGCCTTGTGCCAATAACACGGCTGGATCCCACTGCCAACATTGCATTGAAAAGTTTTTTGGAAAACCTATCAATGGAGGCTTATGCAAACGTAAGTATTCCGTTTTCACAATTTATACTGTATGACTCATTGCAATTCAAAGCAATCAGTTTTTGGTGATATTTTCAATCTTAATATGGTTTGGGGCTTACTTGGAATCTTAATTATGAATGCTGACAAATGAACAGTACAGAAAGACTAGAAATTTATACTGTTCAGTTGTTGCATACTGAGACTTTATTGTGATGCCCAATTCAAGTGTCATATACAGTGGCTTACGAGGTGTGACTTTAGTTTGGGAACTTTTCTCTGAAATTGTGTACAGGATTGGAATGTGATAATGTAAGTTAGATCTCATAAGTTTGACTTTTCTCGGTTGATTTTGTTTTTTAGCTTGTGAGTGCAATGAGCATGGAGATACTTGCAACAGGGAGTCTGGTCGATGCAATTGCAACACCAAGGGAGTTACTGGGGATCATTGTGAACGATGTGACACCCAAAACAACTATGTCGGTGAACCTCTGCGTGGTTCTTGTTTTTGTAAGTGCTTTGAATTTGTTAGGATTTATATAGGGAAAGTTGGAATAAACAGAATGTTTTAACAACCTTTTTAATTATGTTTCATGTGAAAAGTGGTTAATATTCAGAAACATTAGTTTCAAGAAAACTGGAATGGTCCAAAAATGTTTACTCTGTGTTTAATTTGAAGAGTGGGGTTAGCAAAACTCAAGATTAAAAGTAAGAGTGTAAGCAGTGGCTTTTATAAGTTGAAAAACCTATGAGCTTCTGTGTTATGGCTCCATTCTGAAACTTGGAGACTTGGTCAAGTACCAGATAGACTTTTGCGTGTGCTTGTAATGGACCTTAGAATTATTGATTAATTTTAGAATGGCCTTTATTTTAGTTATCAACCTGTGTGTGAGATCAAAATGACATTGCAGCAGTAGACTTTGGAGAATGTTCAATACATTTTTACCACTTTGGCTTTGTTTTTTCAGATGATCTCCAAATTGATTATCAATTCACTTTTAACCTCTCCAAGCATGAAGACAGACACATCCGCCAAATAAATTTCTTCAATGTGCCCACCAAAAGTGATGTAGATACAGATTTTGATATATTGTGTTCAAAAGCTGCCAAGATAAAAATATCAGCCAAAACTAGTAAGTCAGTGTGATATTTTGTAATTTATTAGTAACAGCCAGTGACCTCATTGCCATTCATCTCTTGAATGTCTGGTACTAAATGTAGTAGCTTAATATGCAGATTTGTGGTTATAATTATTTCAAGTACTGAGCACAGAACCTGTACTATATTGGCATAAGATAACTTTTTTTTTTCTTTATTGAGTATTGCAGAGCATAATTTTGCTTTGATTTTCAGCCAAGAGCCACGAATCTTGGATTATTCGTAATTTCACTGGGACGAGAATCAAGCGGAGATTTAGTGCTTCCGAGTACACATTTGGCTCAGCTGATAACAGTACTACTTTCCATGTATATGTCTACAACTTTACTCCACCCATTGAAATTATCGTATCGTTTTCCCAGCATCCGAAGTTGGATCTCATCCAGTTTTTTTCCATTTTCTCTTTGTAAGTATACATATGTTTTGTTTAACTTTTGGCAGATTAAGTTAAGTATATCTTAGTTTTACCAGACCACTGAGCTGATTAACAGCTCTCCTAGGGCTGGCCCGAAGGATTAGATATTTTTACGTGGCTAGGAACCAGTTGGTTACCTAGCAACGGGACCTACAGCTTATTGTGGTATCCGAACCACATTATATCGAGAAATGAATTTTTATCACCAGAAATAAATTTCTCTGGTTCTGCATTGGCCGAGCTGAGAATCAAACTTTGGACCACCGGATTGGTATCCGAGCGCGAAATCCACTCGTCCAAAGAGGAACTGAACCTTTGGCAGAACTGATGTAGTTGGGAAGAAATAGAGAAGATTGGAATTCCATGATTGCTAAAATCTTGGGATGCATTCTAGTCTCGGCCAAAGGATTTGTTCTGGAAAAATTAAAATGGAGTAAAGCAGAATAAATTACACAATTATGTGGAATAAATGAAAGGGAACAGGCAAAAAATAATTGAAAGAAGTAGACAGGTAGGGGTTAAAGGTTCATTAACAGAAGAGAACCTTAAATAATTGCTGTGTTATGCAAAGGAAAACCTTTAAGTGATACCCTCCTACAGTGGCAAAAAATTAGTGCTTACAGTAGATCTGCATTTCATTTTGTAGGTTTTTTATTAGGGTATATGTAGGGCTGTTGAATTTACAAACTGGAACTATGAATAGTAATTTGTTTATTTAATTAAGTTATGTTACATCATCTTTGAGTAGTCTCACATTCATTAAGTGAAGGCTAAACAATAGCTGAAACATACAAGGGAAAAGATAGGTGTAGAAAGGAGTGTAGAATAAATGGTAAAAGTGGGGAAGTAAGTGACAATAGAGGAACCACTGTAGATAAAAAAAGTAGTTGCTCAGCATAATAAGTTAATAAGAAGTCTGTTTAGAAGAAATAATAAAGCATTGTGATATTATTTTAGATTGGAGATCATTAATTGTATTTATAGTAATTATAAAAAGCCCTGCTGAATATAGATAAGAAAGAATTATGTATTACCAATCCCAGAGATGCACATACCACATGCTTTGTTTGGTGCAGATGACAGCATTGTTGGGTAAAAAGTTTGAGGCAAAAGCTTTTGAATCTGGGAAAATAGTAGGATCGGGGACAAAGTTTTTAAAAGAATAATTAGAATGGAAATGCAAGTGAAAGAGGATTTTTTTCCCAATTTGTTGTGAAACATTCTCGGTATACAAATTTGTGATTGAAATAGAGAATATTGGTTGTAATATTATATTAAATTATATTTTGATTCATAAAAGTGATAACTTTCAACTTTTCAGATGCTTCTTGATCTTGTTACCGTGTAGCAGCTATATTATGGAAAATAAAACAGAAGTATGATATCTATACACGGAGACAGGTATGTTATTACGATACTGTGCAACTCTTTTAGCGTAATTTATGTGCTGTTGTGTTGTACAGAAAAACATGCTTTTGGAAAATAAGTTGTAAAATAAATCCATTTTCATAATCAAATGTAAATTGGAGATGATTTTCTTGTTATTAGGCAACATTGTGTATTTTGATTGTAATGGAAAATACTTCTGTTCCTTGTTAGCGCCTGCTGGTGGAGATGGAAGCAATGGCATCCCGACCATTTCGCCCTATTCTCCTTGAATTGTATCCTAGAGGAAACTGGTGATGATGCCACAGACTCTGTAAATACTGCCTACACACAGACTTGTACTACACACCCAACTGTGGGAAATTATTTAGTATCAGAAACAAATGGAACCACCAATTCTCTTGTTAATGACCATAACATTGCAAACACTGAAAACCTCAATTCCATGCTTAATTCTAATACCAACTAAAAGTACACCCCATTTAAAATTATTCCATAACTAACAACATCAATCATAAAGCAGTTGCAAATTGCAAACTTCACCAGATAGCTTGTCCTCTGAGTTACTTGAAAGTATTAGTACTCTGAAGAAAGGGAAAAAGGTACGTACAGTATATTTTAATGATGCAACCTTTGATGCCTTTGATTAACTTTGTAAATAGTGTAAACATAATAATGGAACATCCCAGGTATTTTCACAGCAAAGTATTTTTCAGTATTCATAGCTTTGTCATTGCAGTTGTATTAACAACATATTTTTGCTTTTTTTATAAATAAATAACTTCTGTATTTTTTTGAATAGGTAAATCCAAGTCCTATTGCCCTGGAGCCATGTTGTGGCAACCGTGCAGCCGTCCTCTCACTCCTGGTGCAGCTACCCACTGGCACGGAGTCTTATACTCCACTAGGTCATCCAGGTAAATTTCAAATATTTTCTTCTCATTATTGTTAGTATTAATCAGTAGATGAGACCTGTTCATATGGAGCAAGTCCACAGGGGCTATTGACTTGAAATGCACACTTCCAAAGAATATGGTGCTCATTAGGAAGACGTAAGGGGAAGTAAAGGGAAATACAGAAAGAAGAGATCCCACTTATTAAAAAAGAAAACAAAAATTAATAAATAGATAAAAATGTATTAAAATGCAAGAAGAATATTATAAGGGTAGTATGTAATACATTGCATTTTCGCTAGAATTTCTGATCAAACTGCACGACATCCTCTTGGAGGCTGTTCCACAGTCCCAACGGTGTAAGGAATAAAGGACTCAGGAACTGAGGAGTTCAACAGTGAGGCACATTTACTGCATATGTATTGTGTATGTAAGGATTTAGTGTGCATGGTGTTATCGTTTCAAGCTTATTTGGTGTGCAAGAAAGCATAATTTTTTACATTTTTGTTTTGTGAAATATTCATGATAAGGCTTGGAGCTTTAAATTTTACCATAGTTATGTGTTTATTGTATTTGATCCAGTTTATGAGCTTATATGAAAGAAGGAAAATTATGAAGGCAGGAAAAAGGAAGAAAGAAGAGAGTAGGAGGCTGATCTTTGGGTGGCAGGACCATCTTGTATTTGGCTCACCTAACAGCAGATATTTGGGCCAATTAGTTATTGAAAAGAAGACATGCTGCCCTTTCTAAGATCTCCAGATTCGTTTGCCCTAATTCTACCTTAGCACGGAGAAACGGAACCATTCCAGGATCATTGGGCTGCGGCAGAAGATGCTCTGCAACACCCTTAGGACAATCTGGATGCCTGCGCCTTTCCACCCTTTTGTCTGATTTCTCAGGTAATTGACAGGGTAATGATCTCTCAAAACCTCAGAATGACCCTGTTGGCTCCCTTGTGGCCACATGCTGAGTGTTTCCTGACCTGGCTCTGCTGATAAGATGCACAGAGAGAGATTCCCCCCTGGACAACCTCCTTTGCCAACTGCATATTGTGAGGTTTTCCTGGTCGGTAGGGTCCCTATCTCTTCACGGTTGGAGACTATCCAGTATCTCCAGTGAGTGTACCAAAAGAAAGTGGCCCTATCTGTCAATATTTTCTTTATTCCATCCTTCACCCTCTCCTAACAAGTGATTCATAGTCCAATTGCAAGATTTTCCTCTTGTTACACTAATCTTTTTACTGTCAATTTCTGTTTCAGCATTGAATGACTTATGGGTTGCAGCACTTGGCCATTGGACTAAATTCAATATGCTATATATTCTCTTCAGCAACCCAGGCTATTCATCATTTTTCTCTTCATGACTTTAACCATTGTAATCTGGCAGTCATTGGTGATTGTGTGTGTGTGTGTGTGTGTGTGTGTCCTGTGTACCAGCCTTTATGTCCCTTGGCTTGTTTCACTGCAAATTCATTAATTGAGGAGGCAGCAGTGATTTATAGGTTTATTGCTGACTCCATCAAATGTCGTGAAGTGCAGTTGGAGTTCTTGCAGCTACATCCTTCTCTTCAAGAGTTCACCTGCTTCAATCCTCCTTTTTAATCTGTGAATTTGGCTATTCATAGCAACAAACACAACACTAGACTATTACTTCTTATTTCCAGTGCCATCCTCTCTTCCCTTTACTTATCAGATAGCACAAAGGAATTAGGAACATTATCTTGTGGCCTGATGGAGTCATGTGGCACATGCACAGTGGAGTTCCTAATATAAAAAGTTGGTACACTTGGGTCCATAGTTGTGAAAAAAATGGTGTGTTTAGGAAAGGGCTTTTAATTTATTAAAATGTTAACTTAAGTTATTATCATTATTATTATGACCTCGGAATTTTGTGAATAACTGACAAATAAATGTGTTTAGTAAGTAAATATAATTTGTTTGTTTTTTGCAGGTGGTTTGGCTATAGCCAGCGCATTAGTTACACTTGGCAATCCTAGAAAGAGTAGTACAGACCCCATAGCTTTAACCAAGGGGGACATTAGCAAGACAAAAGCAGTGAGAGGAAAGCAGTCTTATTCCAGCCATTCTCCTGACACTTGTATTTAGCACCTGCCTACTCACCCTCCAGTAAGACAAGTTTCAGTTTTAGTAAAGGTTTTTTTTTCTTTGACTATGTTTCATAGATATTGTTGTTATTATTGATGGTTTTGTTTTACATAAATCATTACTAAATGACTTGGTGTCAAGTCATTTACAAGGCCTTAAGTACATTTTGGGTGTGTTTCTGTGAAACACCAGATTAACACAACAACAGTACAAGATTATGTACAAGAGGATGTTAAAGAATTCCTGGTTGTTGGTTGAAAGGACTTGAAGGTGATAAAAGATTATTCCATGTTTAATGATTTGGCATTTCATTAATTACCATTAGTGATGGGCCCTTCACCACCTCTGTCTTTAATAAGTCTCTATTTTCAGTAGCTATACTCAAATTTTTGTTGTAGCTGCATCTGTCATGAACAACATTTTTGGTCAAATGTAATGTAGCAGTAGTAGTCTTGGAACAACTCAAACAGTTTGTTTTTAAGTAAGGTCCCAATTTTTTTGTTGTGCATTTTATGTTACATCCCAACATTATTTTTACTGTAACAAGTCTACAAAACATTTTATTTTAGAAATTCACATTTGTATATGTACTTTTAAAAAGGTATCTTTGCCCATTTGGCTTCCTTTCCTATAAATACTTCTGGATACTTTATTTTAGACACCTTTGCAGATTGGAATCGATTGAGAAAATTGTCTTTAAGAGGATGCTTAATTATGGAAGCGATTTTTTTTTCTAATATGTTAGCACTTGTGTAGCTACATTAGGGTTAGTAAATGCAGGTTTACAATTTGGACAGACTGGTACAGTACATTTAAATGTTTTAAATTTATAAGCTTGGGATAGTGTAGTAGAAGGTTGGTAATGTAGGTTATAATATTGCTTTAAAACTTCAATTTTAAACTTATGCCTTATTTTTATACAATATTTTTTTTGCTGCCATGCATTTGTCATGCCTTATTTTTATACAATATTTTTTTGCTGCCATGCATTTGTCATCCTTAGGTTTTATTGTATGATGTTTCTATTGTGATGAGGATTCAGAGCTCATTCGAATTAGCAATGTGCATCAGCAACCGTGGTTTCCTCCATTTTAATGAGTAGCTTTAAAATATGGGACCTCATTGAGAGGTAACTTGTAGATTGGATTTTCTTCAAGAAATTTTGATTCAAGGTACCTTGATTAATAATGCCATGTCCTAACAATGATTTGTTTGCTCACATACTTATATGAAAAAGGTGACCCTACCCAACTTGACAAGCATTAGGATATTTGTGCTGGCTTTTCAATATATTTTATTCAAAACCTCATTTTATTCTTCCAGGCTTCCTGGTAAACAATAGGTGAAGCTATTCAATATGTTGCTGTTGTGATCTCATTTACAAAGTGTAGTTTCTCTCAGCAAAATTATAGCCGCTAAAGGTGATTGCTAGAACGAGTCTTTCAATGTGTAGATAGAGTTAGTTTTTTCTTATCATTGAATACAAAACCTTTTTACTATATATTTGATTTAGCAATTTTCCTTCTATGCAAAAGTATGTATTGTCAAGAAAAATATCTTGAAAATGACTGCGAGTCTTGCATTTGGCAGCTGTGAAGTGGCATTGATGTCTTAATGTGTTACTGTAGATTTTTCATATGAAGTTACCAAATTAGAACCTCTCAAGTATCTCTGTGATTTTTTAAACAATTATGCAGAATCAGAATTACTTTCATAGTGAATACAGCAAAGTTCCTTAGTTAGTTTTTCTTAGGATAACTGCATAGTAATTATAATAGTTTGTTATTAGCTGTAATAAGCCCGAGAAAAATTCATTATACCTCTTGGCTTTTGAACAGGCTTTTTTTTTATTTTTATATTTTCATGTAAAACTCGCACACTTTTTACATCACAATTTATCAAGGTAACTTAATTTTCAGCTGTGAAAGTTTTCGGGCAAGGAGTTAGTCATATACTATATTGAGAAACTGATATACATACTGTACATATTTATACACAAAGTGAACAGGCATTATTGCCTTAAAATAGATGCTGACAATAACCTTCTTTGGGGATTTGAACTGTTGTTGCACTGCTTCAGTGGGTAATGGGTTGTATCCCCAAGGATGATAGTCATCATTAGCACACATTATTACATATTTTGAGTTGTTTGAGTACTGCTGCTCACGTTCATTTGACTTCAAGTCTGCCAAAATTTCTCGTCATTGAAAGCTCGTTATTTTTGAGCTGTCAGAATATATCAGCCCTTCTTTTTGTTGGTATTGACACCATCATGGCCTAAGAAGTAAAGTCTGTAAAGTTGGATATCACTGGAATTTCAAGCAAGAAATCAGTTAGAATCTGCATGTTTTGAACATTGTATTAGGTGCATTGTAATCGTCATCCTTATTGCTAGATACTGGAATGATCCTTAGTGTCTGCACCCAATGAACATCTATCATTGTTTTGATGCTGTGCTGTACTGTGTACCCTATTTTGATTAGACAGCTTGAGATATTTGCTCGTTACTCTATTAAAAAACGAATGTCAATAGGGTAAACGCCTATTAATATGCTGCCAGCGCTTCTGTTATGCAAGATCAGCATTGATAAACTTTACTGTAAGTGCTTTTTCATTTCAACTGCCAATCCAATATCTGTGATTATCATCAATTAAGAAGAAATGGTTGGTACATCTGTATATTTTGGAAATGGACTTCAAATGGATATAAATAAAAAAATTAATAAATAATGATCATAGCATAATATCCCAGTTAGATGTTTACAATGGATGAATAATGAGATGTAGTGATCACTGTTTTAGAAGCGGCGATCAGGTGAAGGGTATTAAAGAGTGTGGTTGTAACCCTTGTACATAATCTTGCTTCTTTCTTATTGTATTTATTTCCAGTATATATATGTGGCATTTTTACCTAGTTTATTATTTTAGAACAAAATCAAATGGCCATGCGATTTTTGCTGGACGTTGTTTTTATCAAAATTTTTATAATGTATTTTCTTAGCCTTTTCGTGTTGCTGCCTTGATAGATGTGAATTTCATTTCTAATAGCTCAAATATTTTGTTATGGTTTAGGAGCTAAGGAATGTAAATATTTAACAATATTACGACTAGATCACGATGTAATATAATATATATACATATATAAATATTTATTTAGCCTATACTTTAAGACAGAGCAGATCAGAGTGTTTTGTGGTCTGTCTCTTTGAATCTCAGCCATGTGATAATTCTCTAATGTAAGTGTGAATGATTAACTTCCTTTTTTATTGTTAGCCAAAGCCTGTTAGGTCTTTAGTCTGACAAAACCAGTGATGTTCAGGATCACTTTAATATAATGATTGACGAGGGGGTTTCTAACAGTCTCATATTGGATGATAGGTATTATTAAATAGGACTTTTTTTTTATACTAAGCTTTAGGTGTATGCTCATAATGTCGCAGTGAAGGAAATTAAGTCTTACCATCCTCTTGTGTACTGTATTGTTAATGATCTGTAGATTGAAGGCTTAGCTGTTGCCACACAAGTTTGTGAATGATTTGTTGAATGTGCGAGCATGTTTCTTTCATCGAGGAATTTTTATTTTCAGTAAGATTTGGTGTTTGTAGAGTGTAAAAATAATTTTTTTACTTATACTCAAGAGACTAGTAGAGAACTAGAATAAGAATATATTTGAATGGTCCAAACCAAGCAGTATTGTCACACCTTGGTACCTCAAAATTTTATTAGAACATTTTTGTTTAAATGACTACTGGGTATGTGCTGGCAAGAAAGAAAATTGTTCAAGTTCAGCATTGGACTGAAAGCTTTCACAGCATACTTGCTCCAGCTGTGCAGTTAAAATTTATTGTTAATGGTGATAAATGGTGGTAGAGGTGATTAGGAAACTTTTGGCTGTATTTCCAAGTGTGTTCAGTATCAAATTGCAGTATATCGCATTACAGTGCTTCATTGTGTACATGGTTTTTTCTTTTTTAATCTAAGTTTTCAGTAAGTGATCCAAATTGGTCACATTCCGGTGATAAATGTTCGAGTCACAAAATTGCATTCAGTGTACATACCTAATGTATATTGACGCTGGTAGGGATTGTATGAGATTTAGAGTACTTTTCGGTTTGTTCTTGTTTGATGCATTTGTATGAAACCAGTAATTGAAAACCCAGATTTTGTCAACTAACAAAATGGAAATGTTTTGAATTTCATGTTGCAGTAGATATTTTGGAAGGTAAAATATTGACTTGTCAAGAGGAATCCTGTAGTGGACTGATAATGAAGGTTTTGTACTCGTGTATCTTGGTTGTAATGTTGAGAGTAATGTGAATGAAATGAAATGATTTAAATGACATTTTGATTAGATTGTACAAAACTGTTCATACAGCAATAAATTTTTCTTTTACGTTTTATCTGGTGTTTTTATTGTGATTATTAATGGCATTTTTTTTTACTTTTTCATTCATTATCTTGTGAGTGGCATAATAATATCTGAGGATATGTAAATTAAGTTATTCTCTTTATGCATATTGCAACAGTTTTTATTTCTAATGAATAATTCTCAGACGAATGTGTTAGTGCATTGAATTCATTACTGAAGTAATAAAGACTACTTTTATTGACTTGGTATTAAATAACTGAAATTGTCAAGATTCCAGTTTTTTTACACTTCTCGTGAACCTTTTTTTTTTCTTTTTTAAATGCTTTTCACTTGAAACTTCTGTATTTCATTTTAATGTGTACCCATAACATTTGTGTAGTATTTTGTTGAAAGTAAGGTGATAAATATGGTAAAAAATTTGAGGCATAATTAAGATGTGAAAGACCTTTGTAACAAAATTATTGTGAAAGACCTTTGTAACGAAATTATTGCTATAGTACTAAAAAGAAAATATTGTACAAATAAACAAGTTGTGGTGTACTCTCTGCAACAGGCAATTAATGTTGTAGGCAAGGCATGGTTGTGGGGTTTGATTTACAGAGAGTTTGCGTGGGTATTATTGTTTGTACCAGTGATAAAATGCATAGGTACACTTACAATCTGGTTATCACTTGACAGGTTTAACTACACTTCAGACATCCAGGAAAGTGCAATTTGTACCAAAGATTAAGTTGATTTTGTGAGGTGAACTGGTAGTAAAATATTTTGTTAGATTTTTTTTTAAGCAATTCTGAATGTTGGTTTATGTTTTTATAGGAAAGAATGCAGAACAGCAGAGTCCAAATTTTGTTTTATTAACATATTTTGGCAGTACTAATAAAAAGTGTAGGTGGGGTCAATAATATTGCAAATAATTGAACACTATATGTAATAATAAAATGGTCATAATATACTTTCAGCGTGACATCTAGTCCCCAACTAATTTTTGCAGTGATTATCAGAACATCCTCGCAGGCTTACCCTAGAGTGTGACTGTCTTCCTGTCTTTGTATACTGCTTTTAGGGTATGTTTCTGATGTGGAACATGTATTCCAATAAACTTTTTTCCTTTTAGTTTGATGTGTGTTAGTAATATGTTGTAAGTTTATATTACGATAGTTGGGTACAACAGATAGGTTACTTGTTGATACATTGAATGTGTTTACCCCCTTTATTGTTTTGTTAGCTGCTGACAATGCTATGAAGTAGACTTTTCACTGTACTTCCAGATTGTTTGTTTCGCAGATGTTCCTTGTGTTTGTTCCTGGGGGAGGGAGAGACTGAAGTAAAAGTTCCACTATGTCATTGTTATGAGATATCATTTCAAGTGATTGTAATCTGGCATGTTTGTTTCCCTCTTATTTTTATTTACTACTGGCTAATTCTAAGGTGCAATACGTGAGAAATTTTGTTTTTCTAAAGGTTACCTTTTTTAAGGAGTGTAGTAAACTAATATTTTCTAGCAGTTTTGTATTGTTTTACAATTAAAGTGAATGCCCTATTAAAGTTTCTTAATTTTTATGATTATTGCAGCAGCATTATTTGTTTGTTAATACTGTACTATAATCTTATTCCTTCACTCTGCTGTAAACCAAGTTTGCTAATAAAACCTGAATTATGTTACTGATGTTTGATTTCTCTCTCCAATATGTAACTACACATGGATGATTTTATATTTAGTATGCCTTGTGATGATCATTGTTTCATAGAAGTTTAGCAAGAATATCAAGCCACTAATTAACAAGAATATCAAGTCACTAATAAACCTATGTGGCAGAATAAAAGGTTATCAATGAAGGGAAACTTAGAGAAAGGTAAAGTAAATGCACGGACCAGTGGTGCTGAAGCATGGGTGGCTCCCAATACAGAAGGGGTCATAGGGGTAGTGATCTTGAGCACCAGCCCGAGAAGAGTCTACTTGAGACTCGGAGGTCTGGAAAAACTAACCCCTATTAATAATAATCTTGGTGCCTCAATATGGAGGACAGCAGATCCAGATACCAATCAGCTGGTGGAAGCTCAGAGCCACCAAAGTCATTATGAGACCATGAATGACAACACTTGGTTGATCAGAAGAATGACTGGAAAAAGTACATGAAAAGGTTGTACCAGGGTTGTTGGAAGGCATCTTCCCTTGTAGCCCAAGGGTCCAATGCTCATCAGCAATCTAATACCATTTACTTAATCGAAAATGAACTATACACCATCCAAATAACAGTAACGTTATTCTTACTTTGGTTCTCGTATGCTGGCAAACCCTGTCAATTCAGGTAGAGCTGTCTGAACTTACGGAAAAATAAATTGGAAAAAAATTTGGAATAACTGAAAGATCCCATGCTCCTCAGTTATGCAGATATGCATGATTCCAAGACTTAACGACAAATGCTGATACATTCCTGCTTCGTTTTATCATGAACCAACAATGGTTTATAACCGGTATCACTCTTACATCCTCAGTGTCAATGAATGATACTTCCATAGATAAGGTATACTTCCAGAATTCGAAAGTTAGTACTGTATCAGCAATAATATATCTTATTTCTTTAATGGGAAACTAGTAACTGGATGATGTGAATCGTATGGAATGGTACATTTTAATCAAGATAGTGGGCATCTTGAAAAAAGGTGCTAAGATTGAAAATCTATGCAGATTTTCAAACGACCTACAATTGGTTTTGGCAAATCCCAGAACATAATCAGATAAAAATCAGGGAATTCAGACAATTTAACCAGTTTTAATGACCTCATATCGAATTTCACCAACCACATAACTATCCTGGAGAATGGGAGTTATGTTGGGATTTCAAATGGCTAGTATAATTTCTTTTCCCGTGATTTTTCAAGACAACTTCCATGCTTGTCACCCACTGAACAATGATGAAAACACCATTCCAAAATGAGTGGTATTTTGCTAATGGCCAACATACTCAAATTCTATGTAAATTTATTTTAGCAAAAGTCTTCTGTGAAATTCTGCCACTCATATTTTTCCTGTGCTTTTGCTTCTATAATTTCCAAGCCTCCCCCTCTCACAGTTCTTATCCAAGAAGGCTTGGGTCACCTATCTCTTCTGGTGTACCAGAAACCATTGGCAGCAAATTGACGGTTAGGGGTAGGCACTGAGTACTTTGTTTATCTAGGTTCACGACTGGGTACATGGTGGAAAACCATGGTAGAAAATCAACATGCAACAGTAGGTCCTGAGTAAACAAAATCTGTGTGCTACAAAGAATCGGCTACCCTGCAGTACTCTTCCATGAATTCTGAATAACTATATCTTAGTTTAACCAGACCACTGAGCTATAACAACTCTCCTAGGGCTGACCCGAAGGACTATATATTTTTACGGGGCTAGGAACCAATTGGTTGCTTAGCAACAGAACCTACAGCTTATTGTGGGATCTGAACTACATTATATCGAGAAATGAATTTCTAATCACCAGAAATAAATTTCTCTGATTCTGCATTGGCAGAGTGGGGAAGCGAACTGAGACTACCAAATCGATGGGCAAACATGTAACCCACCCATCCAATGAGGAACTCCCATGGATTCTGAAACAACAATGGAGAGTGTATCAACAAAATTTCTGAGTACACTTAGTTTCAATGTGGCCTAAAACAATATGTAAGAAACAAGTATAAAATGAGCTAAGGTTCTTTGGCGCAATCGAGTTTCTATACAGCGTATAGTGCTGTATGAGCTACGGCCCATGAAACTTTTAGTCAGTGTCCAGTGGTGTATTGCCCTATAGCATTGCCAGATGCACGATCAAGGCTACCTTAAATCTTGAACAAAATAAAAACAACTATAAGGCTCTCTAGCCTCAGAAGTTTTAAAGGTCTGAGGGTGGACAGAAAAAGTGCGGATGGACAGAAAAAGCCATCTCGATAGTTTTCTTTTACAGAGAGCTAAAAGCTATAATACAGGCATTTGGACAACACAAACAACTTTATTAGAAATTTATTCTTCTTGAGACACCTTAGGTTAGGTTACGTTAGGAGAGTAATACTATAATACATCCCTGTACATCTGGTATGTGTTACCAAGGTTCCAACCTCGGTACATTTAGTAGCAATGGCCGCGCAGCTAGGCACATCCATTTTCTCTCTCTCTCTCTCTCTACAACACCCCTCTCTCTCTATTACCTAAGGCAATTAAATCAGACTCGTGAACTACAAAAATACATTATTTAAGAGCAAAGTGTTAACTAAATAATTCAGGTTCTTAACAAAATGATTAAATGTAAGGTTGAACTCAGATAGCCCACTCCATCCCTCTTCTGCAATAACCAACATTAGTTTAGTCATAAAACTAGAAAAGTCATAGTACAGTCTAGTAACACCCCATTTCTAAATATCAGATCAGTTCCCCTTTGTTCCAGATCCGCCTAAAGACAGGAGAACACATCCATAAGCAAAAGATTAAAAAGCAAAAGAAAAAGGTCAAATGAAGTAGAGCATCATTGAAGCAAATATTCAAAATACAGTCAAACCACACTTTTGGCTAAAATATAGGTATGCTTACCCATTCAACACAGATTACACACACTTAACCAAAAACACAGTTAAAGGAGCCATCTTGCCCCTTTGCCGACTCTGTAGCGTTCTCCCATTTTGGCTAACTTACTATCTCATTATGTAGGGAAATAGCTCACACGGACGCAAGCACGAATTAACACACAAGACACTCCCAAATAAGTGTCGTCACTAATTTCGTCACAAGTTCATGATGTCATTACACAGATCATTGTTCACGCCCAAGAAACAGCCTCAAACCGGATTCAGAAAGCATATCTGCATCCACCTGCATGGAGACACAGGACCAGGTCTGTTCTGCTTAGGCAGCGACTTTCGACATCACGCCACCCAAGGAAGTTATGTCAACATTTCTGAAGCTGAGCTGTCTTGTCACTTCAGGACCACTGTTTCCATGGAGAATCAAATTGATGATCTCTACATTCTAAAAATGTCACTGCCTATCATATTCGCTCATTCAGAAAGAAAAGATACAAATTGCATTCACAACGGTGTCTTAATTATATTGTTAATTACTCCTTATTTCATATGTAACACAGCTATGGGTGCCCATGTTAGGTAAGGCTATATTACAGCTGAAACATGGTTTTACTGGTTTATTCTTATGTGTGGTCTAATTTTTTACCACAATCTGTAGTTTCTTGAGTTACAAGGGTGTCCTAACCATAAAAACTATGGATCTCTATGCACAATCAATATAAATTTGCTTGGCACACAAGAAAATGAACCATCCTCCCCCAAAAAAATAAGCTAACCCTTCTACAATTTTTCCTGCTTCTGGAATATATATATATATATAGATATATATATATATATATATATATTATATATATATATATATATATATATATATATATATAGTCATGTTCCTCATATTCCCATTTCCAGATTTAAAACACTCGGTCTTTTTTTTTTCTGTTCCGGCGCCTTGTTGGCTGTTCTGCTGGTTATAAGCAATTAATTGCTCTTTGCATTATATTGGACCTTGTTCAACGTCTTGCCTCACTATAGCAACCAAGGATGCTGTAGGAGACGTTGAAGAGGATCTGGCTTTATCGACTAGTGAAACAAGTGAAATCAATTATGCTTCTACATCTATGAGGAGAAGGAAAAAACCGAAGAAAACAAAAGTCAGTGAGATGGAAGTAGCTGAGAGTGATGGAAATCTTTTAGTCAATAAAAGACTAAGAGCAGTGAGTAGGAAAGTTGTGAATAACAATACTCGTTCAAGTCTGATAGTTGATGATTGTACTGGTGGCCCTAGTACTACATGGCAGTCGAATATCATTCTGGGTAATGGTCATGCAGCCAATAATGAAGGACCAAGTTCTAGGAAGTGTTTGTATTTTCCCAATGCACTGGAAATGGATTATCATGACAAGAGGCAGTGGACGGTAAGACTTTATAAAAAACATCCAAATTTTGAAGTATTGTTTAAGGAAGGTAAATAGGGACCATATACAACAGTTCAGGATGATAAATAATGCTGTGAATTTCTTAACTACCACTGGCTTTGAAGACATTATGCTAGAAAAACCTAAGGATGATGGGAAGTATACTAAAGTTATTGTATTTGGTTACCCTTTATGTATGGATCCAAATGATTTATTGGTAGATGAAAGGGTTGTTTGGGCTAAACGACGTGAGGTTAAGCAGAAAGGTGAAACTAGTCTAAAACCACAGGTGATAGCACTTATAGAAGGTGAGGTTCCAGGGAAAATATGTGTTCCCTGTCTTGGATATAAACGGGTCGATTTGTTTAAGGAAAGTCCTATGTTATGTTTTAAATGTAGCAAATGGGGCCATTTTGCATATAAATGTGAGAGTAACTTCAAATGTAGATATTGCAGCAAAAGTCATGACTCAAAAGAATGTTTTTATAAAATAAAAAATAATGCTAAAATTGTTCTAAAATGTTGCAATTGCGGAGGTGACCACAATGCTAGTTCTTGGTTGTGTACAAAGAGGCCAGTTATTGGTGTTAAAATTCTAAGTACTTTAGTTTCTCAATCACTGAATAAGAACGAAAACGGGGTTGTTATGCCAGTTACAAACGTAT
>NC_061094.1:33153208-33206977 GCF_015104395.2 Macrobrachium nipponense
ATACGTTTGTAACTGGCATAACAAGTTAACAACCCCGTTTTCGTTCTTATTCAGTGATTGAGAAACTAAAGTACTTAGAGTTTTAACACCAATAACTGGCCTCTTTTTACACAACCAAGAACTAGCATTGTGGTCACCTCCACAATTGCAACATTTTAGAACAATTTTAACATTATTTTTTATTTTATGAAAACATTCTTTTGAGTCATGACTTTTGCTGCAATATCTACATTTGAAGTTACTCTCACATTTATATGCAAAATGGCCCCATTTGCTACATTTAAAACATAACATAGGACTTTCCTTAAACAAATCGACCCGTTTATATCCAAGATAGGGAACAAATATTTTCTCTGGAACCTCACCTTTTATAAGTGCTATCACCTGTGGTTTTAGACTAGTTTCACCTTTCTGCTTAACCTCACGTTGTTTAGCCCAAACAACCCTTTCATCTACCAATAAATCATTTGGATCCATACATAAAGGGTAACCAAATACAATAACTTTAGTATACTTCCCATCATCCTTAGGTTTTTCTAGCATAATGTCTTCTCAAAGCCAGTGGTAGTTAAGAAATTCACAGCATTATTTATCATACTTAACTGTTATATATGGTCTATATTTACCTTCCTTAAACAATACTTCAAAATTTGGATTTTTTTTTTTATAGTCTTACCGTCCACTGCATCTTGTCATGATAATCCATTTCCAGTGCATTAGGAAAATACAAACACTTCCTTGAACTTGGCTCTTCATTATTGACTGCATGACCATTACCCAGAATGATAGTATTCGACTGCCATGTAGTACTAGGGCCACCAGTACAATCATCAACTATCAGACTTGAACGAGTATTGTTATTCACAACTTTCCTACTCACTGCTCTTAGTCTTTTATTGACTAAAAGATTTCCATCAATCTCAGCTACTTCCATCTCACTGACTTTTGTTTTCTTCGGTTTTTTCCTTCTTCTCCTAGATGTAGAAGCATAATTGATTTCACTTGCTTCACTAGTCGATAAAGCATCCTTGGTTGCCATAGTGAGGCAAGACGTTGAACAAGGTCCAATATAATGCAAAGAGCAATTAATTGCTTATAACCAGCAGAACAGCCAACAAGGCGCCGGAGCAAAAAAAAAACGCACGTCCGTTGTCGGCTAGAGCTCTTTCCAGACCGAGTGTTTTAAATCTGGAAATGGGAATATGAGGAACATGAATATATATATATATATATATATATATATATATATATATATATATATATGATATATATATATATATATATATATATTCCAGAAGCAGGAAAATTGTAGAAGGGTTAGCTTATTTTTTGGGGGGAGGATGGTTCACTTTCTTGTGTGCCAAGCAAATTTATATTGATTTTGTATAGAGATCCATAGTTTTAATGGTTAGGACACCCTTGTAACTCAAGAAACTACAGATTTGTGGTAGAAAATTAGACCACACATAAGAATAAACCAGTAAAACCATGTTTCAGCTGTAATATAGCCTTACTTAACATGGGACGCCCATAGCTGTGTTACATATGAAATAAGGAGTAATTAACAATATAATTAAGACACCTTGTGAATGCAATTTGTATCTTTTCTTTCTGAATGAGCGGATGTGATAGGCAGTGACATTTTTAGAATGTTGAGATCATCAGTTTGATTCTCCATGGAAACAGTGGTCCTGAAGTGACAAGACAGCTCAGCTTCGGAAATGCTGACATAACTTCCTTGGGTGGCGTGATGTCGAAAGTCGCTGCCTAAGCAGAACAGACCTGGTCCTGTGTCTCCATCCAGGTGGATGCAGATATGCTTTCTGAATCCGGTTTGAGGCTGTTTCTTGGGCGTGAACAATGATCTGTATTATGACATCATGAACTTGTGACGAAATTAGTGACGACACTTATTTGGGAGTGTCTTGTGTGTTAATTCGCTCTTGCGTCCGTGTGAGCTATTTCCCTACATAATGAGATGGTAAGTTAGCCAAAATGGGAGAACGCTACAGAGTCGGCAAAGGGCCAAGATGGCTCCTTTAACTGTGTTTTTGGTTAAGTGTGGTTTGACTGTATTTTGAATATTTGCTTCAATGATGTTCTTCTTCATTTGACCTTTTTATTTTGCTAGGAAATTATAGAAGCAAAAGCACAGGAAAAATAAGAGTGGCAGAATTTCACAGAAGACTTTTGCTAAAAAAAATTTGCATAGAATTTGAGTATGTTGGCCATTAGCAAAATACCACTCATTTTGGAATGGTGTTTTCATAAATGTTCAGTGGGTGACAAGCATGGAAGTTGTCTTGAAAAATCACGGGAAAAGAAATTATACGTACTAGCCATCTGAAATCCCAACATAACTCCCAGTCTCCAGGATGGTTATGTGGTTGGTGAAATTCGATATGAGGTCATTAAAACTGGTTAAATTGTCTGAATTCCCTGATTTTTATCTGATTATGTTCTGGGATTTGCCAAAACCAATTGTAGGTAGTCTGAAAATCTTCATAGATTTTCAATCTTAGCACCTTTTTTCAAGAGGCCCACTATCTTGATTAAAATGTATCATTCCATACGATTCACATCATCCAGTTACTAGTTTCCCATTAAAGAAATAAGATATATTATTGCTGATACAGTACTAACTTTCGAATTCTGGAAGTATACCTTATCTATGGAAGTATCATTCATTGACACTGAGGATGTAAGAGTGATACCGGTTGTAAACCATTGTTGGTTCATGATAAAACGAAGCAGGAATGTATCAGCATTTGTCGTTAAGTCATGGAATCATGCATATCTGCATAACTGAGGAGCATGGGATCTTTCAGTTATTCCAAATTTTTTTCCAATTTATTTTTCCGTAAGTTCAGACAGCTCTACCGGAATTGACAGGTTTGCCAGCATACGAGAACCAATGTAAGAATAACGCTACTGTTTTTTAGATGGTGTATAGTTCATTTTCGATTAAGTAAATGGTATTAGATTGCTGATGAGCATTGGACCCTTGGGCTACAAGGGGAGACACCTTCCAACAACCCTGGTACAACCTTTTCATGTACTTTTTCCAGTCATTCTTCTGATCAACCAAATGCTGTCATCATGGTCTCATAATGATTTTGGTGGCTCTGAGCTTCCACCAGCTGATTGGTATCTGGATCTGCTGTCCTCCATATTGAGGCACCAAGATTATTATTAATAGGGGTTAGTTTTTCCAGACCTCCGAGTCTCAAGTAGACTCTTCTCGGGATCACTACCCCTATGACCCCTTCTGCATGGGAGCCACACATGCTTCAGCACCACTGGTCCGTGCATTTACTTGCACTTTATGGCTTTTCTCAGTTTGTGAGAGAGATGTCTGGTACCGTCAGGGAATCTATGGCAGGTTTTACTAGGCAAAATGAGCCATCTTTTGTGTTTTCATCTATTTCCTTATACTACTACCTCTTCTCATTAGTACATATCCATCTTCTTACTTTACCTTTCTCTAAGTTTCCCTTCATTGATAACCTTTTATTCTGCCACATAGGTTTATTAGTGACTTGATATTCTTGTTAATTAGTGGCTTGATATTCTTGCTAAACTTCAATGAAACAATGATCATCACAAGGCATACTAAATATAAAATCATCCATGTGTAGTTACATATTGGAGAGAGAAATCAAACATCAGTAACATAATTCAGGTTTTATTAGCAAACTTGGTTTACAGCAGAGTGAAGGAATAAGATTATAGTACAGTATTAACAAACAAATAATGCTGCTGCAATAATCATAAAAATTAAGAAACTTTAATAGGGCATTCACTTTATTTGTAAAACAATACAAAACTGCTAGAAAATATTAGTTACTACACTCCCCTTAAAAAAAGGTAACCTTTAGAAAAATTTCTCACGTATTGCACCTTAGAATTAGCCAGTAGTAAATAAAAATAAGAGGGAAACAAACATGCCAGATTACAATCACTTGAAATGATATCTCATAACAATGACATAGTGGAACTTTTACTTCAGTCTCTCCCTCCCCCAGGAACAAACACAAGGAACATCTGCGAAACAAACAATCTGGAAGTACAGTGAAAAGTCTACTTCATAGCATTGTCAGCAGCTAACAAAAACAATAAAGGGGGTAAACACATTCAATGTATCAACAAGTAACCTATCTGTTGTACCCAACTATCGTAATATAAATTACAACATTTTTATTACTAACACACATCAAACTAAAAGGAAAAAAGTTTATTGGAATACATGTTCCACATCAGAAACATACCCTAAAAGCAGTATACAAAGACAGGAAGACAAAGTCACACTCTAGGGTAAGCCTGCGAGGATGTTCTGATAATCACTGCAAATTAGACTAGATGTCACGCTGAAAGTATATTATGACCATTTTATTATTACATATAGTGTTCAATTATTTGCAATATTATTAACCCCACCTACACTTTTTATTAGTACTGCCAAAATATGTTAATAAAACAAAATTTGGACTCTGCTGTTCTGCATTCTTTCCTATAAAAACATAAACCAACATTCAGAATTGCTTAAAAAAAATCTAACAAAATATTTTACTACCAGTTCACCTCACAAAATCAACTTAATCTTTGGTACAAATTGCACTTTCCTGGATGTCTGAAGTGTAGTTAAACCTGTCAAGTGATAACCAGATTGTAAGTGTACCTATGCATTTTATCACTGGTACAACAATAATACCCAAGCAAACTCTCTGTAAATCAAACCCCACAACCATGCCTTGCCTACAACATTAATTGCCTGTTGCAGAGAGTACACCACAACTTGTTTATTTGTACAATATTTTCTTTTTAGTACTATAGCAATAATTTCGTTACAAAGGTCTTTCACAATAATTTTGTTACAAAGGTCTTTCACATCTTAATTATGCCTCAAATTTTTTACCATATTTATCACCTTACTTTCAACAAAATACTACACAAATGTTATGGGTACACATTAAAATGAAATACAGAAGTTTCAAGTGAAAAGCATTTAAAAAGAAAAAAAAAAAGGTTCACGAGAAGTGTAAAAAAACTGGAATCTTGACAATTTCAGTTATTTAATACCAAGTCAATAAAAGTAGTCTTTATTACTTCAGTAATGAATTCAATGCACTAACACATTCGTCTGAGAATTATTCATTAGAAATAAAAACTGTTGCAATATGCATAAAGAGAATAACTTAATTTACATATCCTCAGATATTATTATGCCACTCACAAGATAATGAAATGAAAAAGTTAAAAAAAAATGCCATTAATAATCACAATAAAAACACCAAAAAAAACGTAAAAGAAAAATTTATTGCTATGAACATTACAATCTAATCAAAATGTCATTTAAATCATTTCATTTCATTCACATTGCTCTCAACATTACACCAAGATACACGAGTACAAAACCTTCATTATCAGTCCACTACAGGATTCCTCTTGACAAGTCAATATTTTACCTTCCAAAATATCTACTGCAACATGAAATTCAAAACATTTCCATTTTGTTAGTTGACAAAATCTGGGTTTTCAATTACTGGTTTCATACAAATGCATCAAACGAGAACAAACTGAAAAGTACTCTAAATCTCAATACAATCCCTACCAGCGTCAATATACATTAGGTATGTACACTGAATGCAATTTTGTGACTCGAGCATTTATCACCGGAATGTGACCAATTTGGATCACTTACTGAAAACTTAGATTAAAAAAGAAAAAACCATGTACACAATGAAGCACTGTAATGCGATATACTGCAATGTGATACTGAACACACTTGGAAATACAGCCAAAAGTTTCCTAATCACCTCTACCATCATTTATCACCATTAACAATAAATTTTAACTGCACAGCTGGAGCAAGTATGCTGTGAAAGCTTTCAGTCCAATGCTGAACTTGAACAATTTTCTTTCTTCTTGCCAGCACATACCCAGTAGTCATTTAAACAAAAATGTTCTAATAAAATTTTGAGGTACCAAGGTGTGACAATACTGCTTGGTTTGGACCATTCAAATATATTCTTATTCTAGTTCTCTACTAGTCTCTTGAGTATAAGTAAAAAAATTATTTTTACACTCTACAAACACCAAATCTTACTGAAAATAAAAATTCCTTGATGAAAGAAACATGCTCGCACATTCAACAAATCATTCACAAACTTGTGTGGCAACAGCTAAGCCTTCAATCTACAGATCATTAACAATACAGTACACAGAGGAGAATGTAAGACTTAATTTCCTTCACTGCGACATTATGAAGCATACACCTAAAGCTTAGTATAAAAAAAAAGTCCTATTTAATAATACCTATCATCCAATATGAGACTGTTAGAAACCCCCTCGTCAATCATTATATTAAAGTGATCCTGAACATCACTGGTTTTGTCAGACTAAAGACCTAACAGGCTTTGGCTAACAATAAAAAAGGAAGTTAATCATTCACACTTACATTAGAGAATTATCACATGGCTGAGATTCAAAGAGACAGACCACAAAACACTCTGATCTGCTCTGTCTTAAAGTATAGGCTAAATAAATATTTATATATGTATATATATTATATTACATCGTGATCTAGTCGTAATATTGTTAAATATTTACATTCCTTAGCTCCTAAACCATAACAAAATATTTGAGCTATTAGAAATGAAATTCACATCTATCAAGGCAGCAACACGAAAAGGCTAAGAAAATACATTATAAAAATTTTGATAAAAACAACGTCCAGCAAAAATCGCATGGCCATTTGATTTTGTTCTAAAATAATAAACTAGGTAAAAATGCCACATATATATACTGGAAATAAATACAAGAAAGAAGCAAGATTATGTACAAGTGTTACAACCACACTCTTTAATACCCTTCACCTGATCGCCGCTTCTAAAACAGTGATCACTACATCTCATTATTCATCCAGTGTAAACATCTAACTGGGATATTATGCTATGATCATTATTTATTAATTTTTTTATTTATATCCATTTGAAGTCCATTTCCAAAATACAGATGTACCAACCATTTCTTCTTAATTGATGATAATCACAGATATTGGATTGGCAGTTGAAATGAAAAAGCACTTACAGTAAAGTTTATCAATGCTGATCTTGCATAACAGAAGCGCTGGCAGCATATTAATAGGCGTTTACCCTATTGACATTCGTTTTTTAATAGAGTAACGAGCAAATATCTCAAGCTGTCTAATCAAAATAGGGTACACAGTACAGCACAGCATCAAAACAATGATAGATGTTCATTGGGTGCAGACACTAAGGATCATTCCAGTATCTAGCAATAAGGATGACGATTACAATGCACCTAATACAATGTTCAAAACATGCAGATTCTAACTGATTTCTTGCTTGAAATTCCAGTGATATCCAACTTTACAGACTTTACTTCTTAGGCCATGATGGTGTCAATACCAACAAAAAGAAGGGCTGATATATTCTGACAGCTCAAAAATAACCAGCTTTCAATGACGAGAAATTTTGGCAGACTTGAAGTCAAATGAACGTGAGCAGCAGTACTCAAACAACTCAAAATATGTAATAATGTGTGCTAATGATGACTATCATCCTTGGGGATACAACCCATTACCCACTGAAGCAGTGCAACAACAGTTCAAATCCCCAAAGAAGGTTATTGTCAGCATCTATTTTAAGGCAATAATGCCTGTTCACTTTGTGTATAAATATGTACAGTATGTATATCAGTTTCTCAATATATATGACTAACTCCTTGCCCGAAAACTTTCACAGCTGAAAATTAAGTTACCTTGATAAATTATGATGTAAAAAGTGTGCGAGTTTTACATGAAAATATAAAAATAAAAAAAAAGCCTGTTCAAAAGCCAAGAGGTATAATGAATTTTTCTCGGGCTTATTACAGCTAATAACAAACTATTATAATTACTATGCAGTTATCCTAAGAAAAACTAACTAAGGAACTTTGCTGTATTCACTATGAAAGTAATTCTGATTCTGCATAATTGTTTAAAAAATCACAGAGATACTTGAGAGGTTCTAATTTGGTAACTTCATATGAAAAATCTACAGTAACACATTAAGACATCAATGCCACTTCACAGCTGCCAAATGCAAGACTCGCAGTCATTTCAAAGAATATTTTTTCTTGACAATATCATACTTTGCATAGAAGGAAAATTCTAAATCAAATATATAGTAAAAAGGTTTTGTATTCAATGATAAGAAAAAACTAACTCTATCTACACATTGAAAGACTCGTTCTAGCAATCACCTTTAGCGGTTATAATTTTGCTGAGAGAAACTACACTTTGTAAATGAGATCACAACAGCAACATATTGAATAGCTTCACCTATTGTTTACCAGGAAGCCTGGAAGAATAAAATGAGGTTTTGAATAAAATATATTGAAAAGCCAGCACAAATATCCTAATGCTTGTCAAGTTGGCTAGGGTCACCTTTTTCATATAAGTATGTGAGCAAACAAATCATTGTTAGGACATGGCATTATTAATCAAGGTACCTTGAATCAAAATTTCTTGAAGAAAATCCAATCTACAAGTTACCTCTCAATGAGGTCCCATATTTTAAAGCTACTCATTAAAATGGAGGAAACCACGGTTGCTGATGCACATTGCTAATTCGAATGAGCTCTGAATCCTCATCACAATAGAAACATCATATCATACAATAAAACCTAAGGATGACAAATGCATGGCAGCAAAAAAATATTGTATAAAAATAAGGCATGACAAATGCATGGCAGCAAAAAAAATATTGTATAAAAATAAGGCATAAGTTTAAAATTGAAGTTTTAAAGCAATATTATAACCTACATTACCAACCTTCTACTACACTATCCCAAGCTTATAAATTTAAAACATTTAAATGTACTGTACCAGTCTGTCCATATTGTAAACCTGCATTTACTAACCCTAATGTAGCTACACAATGCTAACATATTAGAAAAAAAAATCGCTTCCATAATTAAGCATCCTCTTAAAGACAATTTTCTCAATCGATTCCAATCTGCAAAGGTGTCTAAAATAAAGTATCCAGAAGTATTTATAGGAAAGGAAGCCAAATGGGCAAAGATACCTTTTTAAAAGTACATATACAAATGTGAATTTCTAAAATAAAATGTTTTGTAGACTTGTTACAGTAAAAATAATGTTGGGATGTAACATAAAAAGCACAACAAAAAATTGGGAACCTTACTTAAAAACAAACTGTTTGAGTTGTTCCAAGACTACTACTGCACCCTACATTACATTTGACCAAAAATGTTGTTCATGACAGATGCAGCTACAACAAAAATTTTAGTATAGCTACTGAAAATAGAGACTTATTAAAGACAGAGGTGGTGAAGGGCCCATCACTAATGGTTATTAATGAAATGCCAAATCATTAAACATGGAATAATCTTTTATCACCTTCAAGTCCTTTCAACCAACAACCAGGAATTCTTTAACATCCTCTTGTACATAATCTTGTACTGTTGTTGTGTTAATCTGGTGTTTCACAGAAACACACCCAAAATGTACTTAAGGCCTTGTAAATGACTTGACACCAAGTCATTTAGTAATGATTTATGTAAAACAAAACCATCAATAATAACAACAATATCTATGAAACATAGTCAAAGAAAAAAAAAACCTTTACTAAAACTGTCTTACTGGAGGGTGAGTAGGCAGGTGCTAAATACAAGTGTCAGGAGAATGGCTGGAATAAGACTGCTTTCCTCTCACTGCTTTTGTCTTGCTAATGTCCCCCTTGGTTAAAGCTATGGGGTCTGTACTACTCTTTCTAGGATTGCCAAGTGTAACTAATGCGCTGGCTATAGCCAAACCACCTGCAAAAAACAAAAAATTATATTTACTTACTAAACATACCAAATTTGTAACTAATTTGTATTTTTCATAACTAACAAACCTGAGGTCTTAACATTAGGATTTACTAGCGCCAAGCTGGAAACAAACCGGTAGAATTAAAATTACACTTGTGAGATCCAGGGACTAATGGCATCTATTACCAGGTCACGGGGCCATGTATACCCAGAATGCCCACGGCCCTACCTGTGACCCATCAGTTATATTTCTAACCCAGTTTAGACTGCTAGAGGAGTGGTTCGAGGTGGGCCTTCAACTGTTAAGACCTCAGGTTTGTTAGTTATGAAAAATACAAATTAGTTACAAATTTGGTATTTGTTCATACACGAAACAAACCTTCGGTGTCTTAACATTAGGGATAGACTTACTATTGGAGGGAGGTAAGTCTCTACAACTGACTGGGAGTTTGCCACCTTATCCATTTCCGAATATATAGGGAAATTCTAAGAGAATGGACAATGAACCTAGGACCAAAGATATAAGCGGACCATTTGGTTTTCCTCCCACCCCTGGGTGTAGATACCATTCTACTGTTTACTCTTGTCCCTTGCGACTGGATCCACCTTCACCCCTCTTTTCCTTATCCAGAGGGGTGTGTTGCTACTGAAAAGTATATCATCAGCTAAGATAGCTTCACAGTATGGCTGACCATCTCACCTGCATCTAGTCCGTTCCAGCACATGACGGTACTCTCCTTCATATTGCCCGTAGTTAAAGGAGTAGGAAGAAAGTAGTAAAGAAAAAAGACCAGTCATCCCATTCATTCTACTTTCATACCTTCATCTTAGACTAGACGCAAACTGACCCGCCAGGGGCACTGGATGAACTATATCACTTGTTGGGCCGCCACCACTGGACCCAAGGAAAAGGTGTCCAAGGATCTATGGGCAACATCTTTCAAATAAAATGAGGTGAAAGTTGTTTAGCGCTTCCACACGCCAGCTTTCAGAATTTTATCCACAGACATGTTCTTTTCTTAATGCCAGGAAGCACTCCACACAACCCTGATGTCATGAGCTCTAGCTCCCACCTGGCTATCTGACCCTCTGTCTTCTGCAGTATAAGCATCTCTGATCGTCTCCCTTAACCAAAATGATATTGTATTCTTGGACACTTCCTTCTTGTTCCGTCCTGTACTTACGAACAACCTCTGGCCCACACCCCGGCCTGAGGTGCCTTGTTCTCTTTAAGTACTCCCTTAGTGCCCTGACGGGGCACAGGAGCATCTCAGCTTTGTCGTTGTCCACAAAGTCTGCCAAGGAAGGTATGGTAAAGAGTCGAATCTGCCGTCTACTATTGTTGGATTTTTGGGTCTTTGCCACGAATTCTGGGACAAACTCACACACCATTGATCTCCAACCTCTCGAGTGCTTTATGAGATATGAGAGGCCATGTAGCTCCCCTCCCCCACCCTTTTGGTTGAGCCAGGGCCAATAAGAAGACTGTCTTCAGGGTCAGGCTCCTATCGTGGACTGCCTTAGTGGTTCGTGGGGGGTTTTTTGTCAGACTACTCAGTACCTTGGTCAGATCCCAATCTTGGGGCTTTTAGCTCCTTTGGTGGGCATGACTGTTCAAAGCTCCTCATCAGCATGAACCAACTCCCATGAAGACGATAGTCCACTCCTTTCATTCGTAAGACTGAGGCTAGAGCAGCCCTGTACCCCTTCACTGCGATACAGACATATGTTTTTCTGTTCTGAGATATATCAGAAAGTCTGCTAACTGCTGAATAGTGGTACCGAGTGGAGACACGTTCCCTCTACGACACCAATCACAGTATGCTGACCACTTCCTTGGTATACTGTCGCAGATGATTTTCTGATATTACCTGCCATCTGAGTTGCTGCTTTCTGCGAAAACCCTCGCTCTCGGAGGAGATACTTAGTCTCCACCCGTGAAGCAATAGGGACTTCACCGACTGGTGGTAACCTCTCCACGTGAGGCTGACACAGAAGGTTGCTCCATGGAGGTAAACTCTCTTGGCACATCTACTAGGAGTTCCAGTAGGTCTGGAAACCACTCTGCTTTCGGCCATAACGGGGCTACCAGGGTCATCTTGAGGTTCTTAGACCGCATTACCCTGTTCAGAACCTTGACGGATTAGACAAAAATGGAGGGGGAATGCTGTACACGTCCAGAATTGTCCCAGGGGTGTTGTAGCGCATCTTCTGCTACTGCCTCTGCGTCCGGGACTACTGAACAATACACTTCCAACTTTTTTGTTGTACCTGGTTGCAAATAGGTCTATGATCGGTCCTTCCCACAACATGAGCATCCTGTCCACTACCTGTTGGTGTAGGACCACTCCGTTCCCAGAATCTGATCCCTGCGGCTCAACTTGTCGGCCACTAGTTTTTCTTTTTCCCGGAATATACCTGGCCTTGATGTCTACCAGGTTCTCTATAGCCCACTGGTGAAGTTGAACTGTCATCACATGTAACTGCCGAGAAACTAGGCCTCCTTGCTTGTTTATATAAGCTACTACTGTGGTGTTGTCTGACATCAATACCACTGAGTGTCCCTTTACTCTCTCCCTGAATTCTTGTAGAGCCAGGAAAGCTGCTTTCAACTCCAGCACGTTTATATGGAGTTCTCTGTCCTTGCAACTCCATTTTGCTGACACCATCAACTCCTCCATATGGGCTCCCCAGCCTTCTAGTGACGCATCTGAGAACAGCAAGAGGTCTGGGGAGGATTGTTGAAGGGGGACACCCACTGTCAGATTGTCGTCGTCCACCCACCACAGCAAGTCTTTCTTCACTTCTGCCGACAGGGAATTTGCTCGTAACGGGTTGATCTACTGTTGGTGACCAAAACTCCTTCATCCTCCATTGCAGGGACCGAAGGTGTAGCCTTCCTTGTGGTACTAGCTTCTCCAGGGATGTTAGGATTCCCAGCACCACCTGCCACTGTCTTGCTGGCTGTGTCTGCTTTCGAGAAAGGCATTCACCACTTGTTTGCATTTCTCTACTCTTTGGTCTGTCGGGAATACTTTGGCTTGTGTTGTGCTATCACCATTCCCAGATATTCCAAACGTTGACTTGGATCCAGCTGCGACTTCTGCTGATTCACCACAATACCTAGGCTGTGACAAAGCTGCAGGAGGGCCGCCCTGTCCCTGAGTAATTTCTCCCTGGACTTTGCTATCACCAGCCAATCGTCCAGATATCTTATTAGCCTGATCCCCTGAGCATGCGCCCACGCCGACACGAGGGTGAACACTCTTGTAAAAACTTGAGGAGACGTTGTCAATCCGAAGCACAGGACCTTGAATTCGAAAGCTTTCCCTGCAAGACTGAAGCGGAGAAATTTCCTTGAAGACTGATGGACTGGCTGGATCTGAAAGTATGCGTCCTTTAAATCGACTGTCAGCATAAAGTCTCCGATTCTGACTGCTTGTAGAACCGTTTTCGGAGTTTCCATCTTGAAAACTGGTTTTTCCTTATAAACAGATTCAGCGTTGACAGGTCTATTACTGTCCTCCACTCCCCGTTGGCTTTGGGTACCAGGAAAATCCTGCTGTAGAAGCCTTTTGTCGGACTGCATACTTGTTGCACAGCGCCTTTTTTTCCATTTCATCTTCTTCACTTCGTCCTGCAGAATAGTGGCCTTCTGAGATTTGTGGGCATAAGTGACGTGGGGTAATGGTTGATCTGTCAGGGGCGGGGTTACCTCGAACGGAATCAAATACCCGATCCTGAGAACATCCACCACCCACTGCTCTGCCCCTAGTTCCTGCCACACCTTCCAGTGATTTGCCAGGCAACCCCCCACTGGTGTGGCCGAGTGATGGGAGGCGCCCATCCTATCTTCTTGAGCCTCTCCCTCTTCCCCTATTGCCCCTTCCTCTGTTCTTTCATTGTGAAAGGGCCTGATGAGTTTATCCTCTTTGGGGAAGAGGGTCTTGTGACTCTATTAGGGATGCTATGTCTCACTGTTCTTCTTTTCGAGACATCTGCTGTTGTCTTCCCTCCAAAGGAGTAGTTTGGCTGTTTTAGACGTTTTCCTAACTGCCTGTTGCACCAACCTATCGTTAGTGTCCATCCTTCTTCTATCTATCGCCTCTTCCAGTGATGACCTCTGGCAACAGTAGTTGCGATTCCAAGATATCCCCATTCCTCATTGCTAACAGGGAATCCAAATCCACATTGCGGCTTAGTCTAGCCAATGCTGCATCTCTCCTCATTAGCAGGATATTTGCCCAAACATTGGCACTTACGTTTGTCAGGTACGCAATCGCCTTGGACCCTGACTGTAGTAATCTAATGAACAATGGTTCATCCACTACTTTCCTTGTTGCTTCCGAGGATGCAATTTTCGCCACTGCTGTTGACCAAAGGTCTAACCAGGACGCAGCCTGAAAGACAGAAGAAGCTGTTGCTTCTAACGTAGCAGCCTCTTGGTACGTCATCGAAGGGCACTCCATTTTAACCTGATCCAAGGTTAATCCAGGCCTTAACCTTACAACATTAGGGTTCATTTGTCTAGACAGCAAAGGGACCTTCGGTGTGTGATAATATTTCCTTTGTTTTATCATTGGAGGGGAATAAATTTAAATGATCTATTAGATCTTAAGGAATTACCCCCTCCCTGCAATCTTTGCGTTTACGTGTTGCAAGACCGATTCCGCATGACTCGAACAAGGCAATTCATACGACACCTTGGTATCCCTCTTTAGTCCAAACGCCATGTCAATTCCAGGAGGAAGCATACTGGCCGGTGTTTCTGTCTTCTCCGAAAGGCTATTGAATTGACGAATCAAATCAATAACCTCTGCATACGAGGCCAGAAACTCTTGGTTTTCTCCTTCCTCCGGCTTCTAGTGTACCACTCTCCGTCACGAGGGATGTTGTCTCGCCTCTATCTTCTGACAGACGGCCCGGAATTCCACGGCCGCCTGCCCCTACGGCCGCGGTCTCTTTGATCTTTGCTGGCCGCTGTTGGCTCGATCCCAGATAGTCAGCAGGGGAACGAGAACGTCTCACTCTTTCTCTGCTCACGGATCTAGAGCAAGAATCTCGTCTAGATCTCCACGATGAAGGCTCCCTTAAGACAGAGGTAAGTTCGTCTCTATTAGCATTGGCATCGTTTTCGAGCGTCGGCAGAGCCCGGCCTCGGCCTTCTATCCAGACGGACACTGCCTTCCACGAACGTATCCGCCAGGTTGCCAACTCTCTATTTTTCGTACTTTTAATAGGAGCCTTATCGTCCTTCGTACGTATTTTGAACGGACCTTACGGGCGAAACTGGGACCTGCATTCCATCCTCTGCTGCACCTTCGCCGCCAACGTCGATTTTACCAGAGGTATCGCAGTTTTTGCGATCCGAACTGGCAACTCCGCCTCGGCCGCTAGCTCGCCGGCCGTCACCTCTCTCGCTTGTTCGGACTCTTGCGAACGGCTTCGTCTGCCAACCTTGTGCTTAATAGCCACTGATTTTCCGACCTTCTTGCTGACTTGGAAATGACAGTCTTGGTCCGAAGAAGAGGAAGAATTGATTCTTCTCCTCTGGCCCGAGGATCCGCCAGGAACTCCCGAATCCTCCTCCAACGCTTGGACGGCGCTCGCCGTGACGTTTATCGGACTTATGCGATGACGCCGAACTAGAGGAAGACGAAGAAGGCGAATCACACTTTTTCTTTTTGTCTCTCTTATTCATTCTCTCCTCTATATCCTGTAATTTCTGCATTACAGTTTGCATTGACGGGTCAGAAGGCGTATTAGCGTCTGGGTGGCAGCGAAAAAGGCGAGAATCGGTCTGTGACGTCATCACGCCTGCCATCTCAGAGTGTGACGTATGTTGTGACGTCATCCCTCTCGTAGGGAGAGACTGAGAGGTTTCTGCTGGCAACCGCACGTTTGCAGCCAAACTACCTCCCACATTCTGCATCGCTGTAAATACTGAGTGGGATGGTGAAGCCGCGGCATTAATTCCCATAAATTGCAAGCCCGGGGGATGAGGAACATTCAGCGCTGCCGGACCCTGCTGGAACCGTGACGTCCATATAATGCGCAAGCAGACCATCCAAGGTTGGTACGCCTGGTAGGCCTAGCGCTGACCACGTACCATCTAACCTATGCGCTTGAGTAGCAGGAGTCTGGAACAAAGATGGCGGATCTCCCCCTCTACTTGCTGGGAACAAAGAGAGTGCAAATTATTCATAAAATTACCCAAGGCCCCTCCTGACGTTCCGATACAGAACCGCTAGGAGAAACCGAAGGGGTGATGAGACAATTCAAAAGCAGGTGGAGAAACATATGGAGCAGCCTGGTTTATTACCGATACAAAAGAAGCCGGTAAGGTTTGGTCATCCAAAGATGGCGTCACCCCCTTCCTTTTGTATTGGCTTTTCCATAGAACTTCTTCCACTGTTCCACCGACCAACCGCGACAAACAGAACACGGATTAGTAACCGTACATACGTTTTCCCTGCACCTACTACACCGTGGATGAGGATCCGTCGACACCGAAGTTAGGAACCTAGAACATGGAAAGCCACTGACTCCTGGGCATTTCCTCCTTTGTCCTCCTCTTTCGAAGCGGTAGACGATCCCGATGTTGAGGCAAAATTCTCCATCATACCACGTATACACTCTTACCACACACTGATCACACTTGGAAAGAAAAGGAATGAAAAAGGTACAAAAGAAAAAATGAAATGGATAAAGAATGGGCAAACTGAAAAACCGGCTTTAAATGAGATAGACAGTAACACGTCTTATCTTAAAGGCGGTAGGTAAAATAAACTGATGGGTCACAGGTAGCCGTGGGCATTCTGGGTATACATGCCCGTGACCTGGTATAGATGCCATAGTCCCTGGATCTCACAAGTGTAATTTTAATTCTACCGGTTTCCAGCTTGGCGCTAGTAAATCCTAATGTTAAGACCGAAGGTTTGTTTCGTGTATGAACAAACATTTATTTGTCAGTTATTCACAAAATTCCGAGGTCATAATAATAATGATAATAACTTGAGTTAACATTTTAATAAATTAAAAGCCCTTTCCTAAACACACCATTGTTTTCACAACTATGGACCCAAGTGTACCAACTTTTTATATTAGGAACTCCACTGTGCATGTGCCACATGACTCCATCAGGCCACAAGATAATGTTCCTAATTCCTTTGTGCTATCTGATAAGTAAAGGGAAGAGAGGATGGCACTGGAAATTAGAAGTAATAGTCTAGTGTTGTGTTTGTTGCTATGAATAGCCAAATTCACAGATTAAAAAGGAGGATTGAAGCAGGTGAACTCTTGAAGAGAAGGATGTAGCTGCAAGAACTCCAACTGCACTTCACGACATTTGATGGAGTCAGCAATAAACCTATAAATCACTGCTGCCTCCTCAATTAATGAATTTGCAGTGAAACAAGCCAAGGGACATAAAGGCTGGTACACAGGACACACACACACACACACACACACACACAATCACCAATGACTGCCAGATTACAATGGTTAAAGTCATGAAGAGAAAAATGATGAATATCCTGGGTTGCTGAAGAGAATATAGCATATTGAATTTAGTCCAATGGCCAAGTGCTGCAACCCATAAAGTCATTCAATGCTGAAACAGAAATTGACAGTAAAAAGATTAGTGTAACAAGAGGAAAACCTTGCAATTGAACTATGAATCACTTGTTAGGAGAGGGTGAAGGATGGAATAAAGAAAATATTGACAGATAGGGCCACTTCCTTTTGGTACTCTCACTGGAGATACTGGATAGTCTCCAACCGTGAAGAGATAGGGACCCTACCGACCAGGAAAACCTCACAATATGCAGTTGGCAAAGGAGGTTGTCCAGGGGGGAATCTCTCTCAGTGCATCTTATCAGCAGAGCCAGGTCAGGAAACACTCAGCATGTGGCCACAAGGGAGCCACCAGGGTCATTCTGAGGTTTTGAGAGATCATTACCCTGTCAATTACCTGAGAAATCAGACAAAAGGGTGGAAAGGCGCAGGCATCCAGATTGTCCTAAGGGTGTTGCAGAGCATCTTCTGCCGCAGCCCAATGATCCTGGAATGGTTACGTTTCTCCGTGCTAAGGTAGAATTAGGGCAAACGAATCTGGAGATCTTAGAAAGGGCAGCATGTCTTCTTTTCAATAACTAATTGGCCCACATATCTGCTGTTAGGCAAGCCAAATACAAGATGGTCCTGCCACCCAAAGATCAGCCTCCTACTGTCTTCTTTCTTACTTTTTACTGCCTTCATGATTTTCCTTCTTTCATATAAGCTCATAAACTGGATCAAATACTTGGGTCTTCCAATAAACACATAACTATGGTAAAATTTAAAGCTCCAAGCCTTATCATGAATATTTCACAAAACAAAAATGTAAAAAATTATGCTTTCTTGCACACCAAATAAGCTTGAAACGATAACACCATGCACACTAAATCCTTACATACACAATACATATGCAGTAAATGTGCCTCACTGTTGAACTCCTCAGTTCCTGAGTCCTTTATTCCTTTCACCGTTGGGACTGTGGAACAGCCTCCAAGAGGATGTCGTGCAGTTGGATCAGAAATTCTAGCGAAAATGCAATGTATTACATACTACCCTTATAATATTCTTCTTGCATTTTAATACATTTTTATCTATTTATTAATTTTTGTTTTCTTTTTTAATAAGTGGGATCTCTTCTTTCTGTATTTCCCTTTACTTCCCCTTACGTCTTCCTAATGAGCACCATATTCTTTGGAAGAGTGCATTTCAAGTCAATAGCCCCTATGGACTTGCTCCATATGAACAGGTCTCATCTACTGAGTAAATACTAACAATAATGAGAAGAAAATATTTGAAATTTACCTGGATGACCTAGTGGAGTATAAGACTCCGTGCCAGTGGGTAGCTGCACCAGGAGTGAGAGGACGGCTGCACGGTTGCCACAACATGGCTCCAGGGCAATAGGACTTGGATTTACCTATTCAAAAAAATACAGAAGTTATTTATTTATAAAAAAGCAAAAATATGTTAATACAACTGCAATGACAAAGCTATGAATACTGAAAAATACTTTGCTGTGAAAATACCTGGGATGTTCCATTATTATGTTTACACTATTTACAAAGTTAATCAAAGGCATCAAAGGTTGCATAATTAAAATATACTGTACGTACCTTTTTCCCTTTCTTCAGAGTACTAATACTTTCAAGTAACTCAGAGGACAAGCTATCTGGTGAAGTTGCATTTGCAACTGCTTTATGATTGATGTTGTTAGTTATGGAATAATTTAAATGGGGTGTTTTACAGTTGGTATTAGAATTAAGCATGGAATTGAGGTTTTCAGTGTTTGCAATGTTATGGTCATTAACAAGAGAATTGGTGGTTCCATTTGTTTCTGATACTAAATAATTTCCCACAGTTGGGTGTGTAGTACAAGTCTGTGTGTAGGCAGTATTTACAGAGTCTGTGGCATCATCACCAGTTCCTCTAGGATACAATTCAAGGAGAATAGGGCGAAATGGTCGGGATGCCATTGCTTCCATCTCCACCAGCAGGCGCTAACAAGGAACAGAAGTATTTTCCATTACAATCAAAATACACAATGTTGCCTAATAACAAGAAAATCATCTCCAATTTACATTTGATTATGAAAATGGATTTATTTTACAACTTATTTTCCAAAAGCATGTTTTTCTGTACAACACAACAGCACATAAATTACGCTAAAAGAGTTGCACAGTATCGTAATAACATACCTGTCTCCGTGTATAGATATCATACTTCTGTTTTATTTTCCATAATATAGCTGCTAACGTTAACAATATCAAGAAGCATCTGAAAAGTTGAAAGTTATCACTTTTATGAATCAAAATATAATTTAAATAATATTACAACCAATATTCTTTATTTCAATCACAAAATTTGTATACCGAGAATGTTTCACAACAAATTGGGAAAAAAATCCTCTTTCACTTGCATTTCCATTCTAATTATTCTTTTAAGAACTTTGTCCCCGATCCTACTATTTTCCCAGTTTCAAAAGCTTTTGCCTCAAACTTTTTACCCAACAATGCTGTCATCTGCACCAAACAAAGCATGTGGTATGTGCATCTCTGGGATTGGTAATACATAATTCTTTCTTATCTATATTCAGCAGGGCTTTTTATAATTACTATAAATACAATTAATGATCTCCAATCTGTTATAAAATAATATCACAATGCTTTATTATTTCTTCTAAACAGACTTCTTATTAACTTATTATGCTGAGCAACTACTTTTTTTATCTACAGTGGTTCCTCTATTGTCACTTACTTCCCCACTTTTACCATTTATTCTACACTCCTTTCTACACCTATCTTTTCCCTTGTATGTTTCAGTTATTGTTTAGCCTTCACTTAATGAATGTGAGACTACACAAAGATGATGTAACATAACTTAATTAAATAAACAAATTACTATTCATAGTTCCAGTTTGTAAATTCAACAGCCCTACATATACCCTAATAAAAAACCTACAAAATGAAATGCAGATCTACTGTAAGCACTAATTTTTTGCCACTGTAGGAGGGTATCACTTGAAGGTTTCCTTTGCATAACACAAGACAATTATTTAAGGTTCTCTTCTGTTAATGAACCTTTAACCCCTACCTGTTCTACTTCTTTCAATTATTTTTTGCCTGTTCCCTTTCATTTATTCAACATAATTGTGTAATTTATTCTGCTTTACTCCATTTTAATTTTTCTAGAACAAATCCTTTGGCCGAGACTAGAATGCATCCCAAGATTTTAGCAATCATGGAATTCCAATCTTCTCTATTTCTTGCCAACTACATCAGTTCTGCCAAAGGTTCAGTTCCTCTTTGGACAAGTGGATTTTGCACTCGGATACCAATCCGGTGGTCCAAAGTTTGATTCTCAGCTCGGCCAATGCAGAACCAGAGAAATTTATTTCTGGTGATAAAAATTCATTTCTCGATATAATGCGCTTCGGATACCACAATAAGCTGTAGGTCCCGTTGCTAGGTAACCAACTGGTTTTTAGCCACGTAAAAATATCTCATCCTTTGGGCCAGCCCTAGGAGAGCTGTTAATCAGCTCAGTGGTCTGGTAAAACAAAGATATACTTAACTTAATCTGCCAAAAGTTAAACAAAACATATGTATACTTACAAAGAGAAAATGGAAAAAAACTGGATGAGATCCAACTTCGGATGCTGGGAAAACGATACGATAATTTCAATGGGTGGAGTAAAGTTGTAGACATATACATGGAAAGTAGTACTGTTATCAGCTGAGCCAAATGTGTACTCGGAAGCACTAAATCTCCGCTTGATTCTCGTCCCAGTGAAATTACGAATAATCCAAGATTCGTGGCTCTTGGCTGAAAATCAAAGCAACATTATGCTCTGCAATACTCAGTAAAGAAAAAAAAAAAAGTTATCTTATGCCAATATAGTACAGGTTCTGTGCTCAGTACTTGAAATAATTATAACCACAAATCTGCATATTAAGCTACTACATTTAGTACCAGACATTCAAGAGATGAATGGCAATGAGGTCACTGGCTGTTACTAATAAATTACAAAATATCACACTGACTTACTAGTTTTGGCTGATATTTTTATCTTGGCAGCTTTTGAACACAATATATCAAAATCTGTATCAACATCACTTTTGGTGGGCACATTGAAGAAATTTATTTGGCGGATGTGTCTGTCTTCATGCTTGGAGAGGTTAAAAGTGAACTGATAATCAATTTGGAGATCATCTGAAAAAACAAAGCCAAAGTAGTAAAAATATATTGAACATTCTCCAAAGCCTACTGCTGCAATGTCATTTTGATCTCACACACAGGTTGATCACTAAAATAAAAGCCATTCAAAAATTAATCAATAATTCTAAGGTCCATTACAAGCACACGCAAAAGTCTATCTGGTACTTGACCAAGTCTCCAAGTTTCAGAATGGAGCCATAACACAGAAGTTCATAGGTTTTTCAACTTATAAAAACCACTTCTTACACTCTTACTTTTAATCCCGAGTTTTGCTAACCCCACTCTTCAAATTAAACACAGAGTAATCATTTTTGGACCATTCCAGTTTTCTTGAAACTAATGTTTCTGAATATTAACCACTTTTCACATGAAACATAATCAAAAAGGTTGTTAAAACATTCTGTTTATTCCAACTTTCCCTATATAAATCCTAACATGAAACAACCACAAATTCAAAGCACTTACAAAAACAAGAACCACGCAGAGGTTCACCGACATAGTTGTTTTGGGTGTCACATCGTTCACAATGATCCCCAGTAACTCCCTTGGTGTTGCAATTGCATCGACCAGACTCCCTGTTGCAAGTATCTCCATGCTCATTGCACTCACAAGCTAAAAAACAAAATCAACCGAGAAAAGTCAAACTTATGAGATCTAACTTACATTATCACATTCCAATCCTGTACACAATTTCAGAGAAAAGTTCCCAAACTAAAGTCACACCTCGTAAGCCACTGTATATGACACTTGAATTGGGCATCACAAAAAGTCTCAGTATGCAACAACTGAACAGTATAAATTTCTAGTCTTTCAGTACTGTTCATCTGTCAGCATTCATAATTAAGATTCCAAGTAAGCCCCAAACCATATTAAGATTGAAAATATCACCAAAAACTGATTGCTTTGAATTGCAATGAGTCATACAGTATAAATTGTGAAAACGGAATACTTACGTTTGCATAAGCCTCCATTGATAGGTTTTCCAAAAAACTTTTCAATGCAATGTTGGCAGTGGGATCCAGCCGTGTTATTGGCACAAGGCATTATACATTGGCTGCCATTTACACAGTGACTGTGACCATTACAGTTGCATACTGTCGAGAGAGAGAAAACAAAAGAATCTTACACCACACACTTTTGTATTTATGTACAAAATCTACATACTGCATCTGTATGAGTAAAAAAGAACGTAACATCAATACAAACCATACATTTAATTGACAGTTACTATAATTTGGGACAAACCAGCTGAAGTAGAAATGAACTGGAGATTAAGCACTTTACTTTTTTATATTGCGTAAATTTTTACTTTTTTATAGGGTAAATTTTCATTATTATTAGATGAACTTGCAACAAAAAACTGCTCCAGTACATAATAAAGCATTCCACAAAAGAGCATTTTTATACACCATATATTTCTGTGTATAAGACTACCCATTAAATATGATGAGGTAGAATTTTACAGCAAATTTTCATGAATTTATTTTTGAGGTAAAAAATTATGGCAAATTTTCATGACTTTATCTTATACCTGTAGTATAAGACGACTGCTAAAATACAAAATTATGTGTATAGGTTAGCTTTTGGTTACCATATACGCATACTCACTTATCATACGACTTTTGAAGACATAATTTTGAAGCTAATTTTAAGGGCGCTTCTTGAAACATGACATAAAATTAACATATGTAATACTATTCACATAGTATCGTAATATATGTAAATTACAAACATAACAAATATGCATCTTTTCCATGGATCTTTAACCCTTAGACTGCGTCAATATGCATTTGGAATTTACCCCCTGGGTACGTAAAACTTCATAAAAAAAGGAAAATTCTTAAATTGACTTCATATACCTCTTGCTATAAAAACCGGACCTAGATTTTCCATATCTGGCATTATTTTTTTCTTAAAATGTGATTAAAGGCCTGAAAAATACTGTTTTTTTAGAAAAATATTTTTAAAAAAGTAAAAAAAACGTTTGGAGTGCATTACACATAATTCTTGACCCAGTAATTTGTTTGGTGAGCTAAAATTAAAGAAAAGGCATGTGGATTGAATTTGCAACCATTTCTTGATAAATAACTCTATACAAAAATATTTTTTCTTTGGTAAAATAGGTACCTTTTACGTATCGCTTTTTTGAGATTTTGTAGTGTTGAAAGAAAGAATGGAAAGGAACTTGCAATATAACTTTTATTTTAGACCGTTCAATTTTTATTATATGAAAATAAAAAAAAGAGAACCTTTTATATATGATATAAAGACAGGAATGAAATTAAAAAGTATTTAGTGCATTATATATGGAAAAAAAATCTCTTCTCAAACAAAATGGGTATTTTCATTTAGAAAACTTTTAAAATAAAACTTCAGCTAACCACTATTTTTGTATCGCTTTTTACATTCACAGGTCTTTTTGTACTTGCTTACAGTATGGTACATTTTGAAACATGGCAAAATGCACAAAGGTGGTTTGTTAGGACAGGTTTCACAGTGATATGCCGTTTGTTTTCTTTTGCACTGCCCTTTTTTTTCAAGCAGCAGTCAGTACTTCTTATACTGCAAACAATACATCAGGCTTGTGATTTTTGTTTACAAATTGAGTAATGAAATGCCTGCCGGTGAGTCTGTTTGATAATGGTGATTCCAGTCTCCTCTTACCAATCAGTGGCCTTTCTAAATAACCTTCCATCAATCCATTTGCAAAACCATGTAAACTGGTACAAGATAAGAGTTACTGTTTGATCAGTGGTAACTAACCATTGATCAAACAGTAACTCTAATTCAAACTTTTCCAGGCTGAAAACTAAGCTAACCTACACAGGAAACATAGGCTACATAGTTGTGTGAGTGATACAAAAACCAATAAAACAATCATTGCCTTAGATAAAAATGTAAAACTAGAGCGGAAAACCAAAAGTAATCTAACCTGCACAACTGTGCATGTGAAGCAAAAGCAAGACAGGAAATGCAAGAAAAAATAATAATGACTGGTGTTATGAGTTTAGCTTGCACTGCTGTCAGTACTAACTTTTCAACACTTTCCAAATAAACTGGCTAAATAAATCAGTATTCAGTACTCATTTATCATTTCCCAAACAACGTCCACAAAGCCTTGCCGTCTAAAACGCATTTTTTTCCTTACCCAAACAATGTCCACGAATCCTAGGCTACCTAAAACACTTTGGCAACTACATCTCGACTAGGCAAATCCTCCTCTCTCTCTCTCTCTCTCTATACTTCTTCCTCTGTTTCTCTATTTACATATATATTTTACATATACATATAGTATATGAGGAAAATTATGTCTTAATAAAAGAATAACATAAAACATATACATAGTTTACTGATTCATATATTTGTGTACATTTATGATCGATTAAAAGGCTCTATTTAAATGACCAGTTAAAGGGCCAAACAATAACATTTAGATTCTGGCCATTATATGCTGCATTCTACTATTACATAAGCTTGTGGTAACTTATCAAAATATTACTTTCAACCGGCATTGATTCATAAGACAAATAATGCATTAATACGTAAAACATACCAATTTATAACAAATAAATGAACAAAATACAAGTCATCTCTTGCCCAGCTGGGCGTAAACATTGAGGTCTTTTGTTTTTGTTATGTTTTGGGACACCACCAATAGATGGTGCTAGATATTGCCATCAGGTTTTCTATTATTGTAAATCAAAGAAAATGGACCAGTAATTTTAAGGGTAAACATTTTTCTATGGTGGTAAATCAGTGTCGACGTTCGCGCTTCTATAACAAGTGCCTGTCTCACTCTAAGGGTTAAAAAAGGTATGCTTTACTTCACTGTACAGTAATGCTCATGTTACTATTGTTTTATAAAATACAAAATAGCGATCATGAGCCATTTGCACTGTTAATGTTTTCATGAATGTGGACAACGATACCATTCAGGAATTTTTGTTTAGGGATCAATTTCCGTTTAAAGATAACTATGAGGATAAAGTTTCATCCCATCATCATATAAATTAAATTAAAACAACAGTTAAAAGTCTTCTTTCATGGCCAGTAGTTTTGACTGAAATATTTTTCACACCAATTATTTTTACAGTTCAGTTTGATGCAAAACAAAATTGAGGAAGTTCATCCAAGTTGCCGATGCACAATCATTTATAGTCATTAGAAGCTTGAACATTGTTATCTCAGCTACAGCTACATTTTGCAGCTTAAATTTAGCAGGTGTACTATACTCACAAGGACACTGAGTGAAGAACCCACCAACGAGTGCTAGGACACTTGCTGGCTGAGTAAACACTTGTAAGTGGGTTGATAGGGTCCCCGTTGGCCACCTTCCATACAACTTCCAATACCTCCTGTTCCACTACCATCATCACAAATCACCATCCACATGCTACATCTGCTTGACAATCATGACAGGTCTGATGATCACTACAACGACTATATTCTGAAACATGAAATATAATTAATTTCATATTACTGTACATTTGACATGTTAAGCCATGTACTGGGGCATTTTTGGACTGTTAAAAATACTGCATGTACAAATTGCTATATGCTTTAGTATAACCCTACTTTTTCATTACACTATGGGCAGTGAACTATAAAACTTTATAATGAGCATTTAAAGACACTTCCTTTCCTGTAATTTGCTATATTCAATATTCAAATTATAACACACTACTGGTTTTACAAAAATAAATAGCTGATGAAAGTATGCAATGAGGGCACTTCTTTGCAACAATCTGGAAGGTTCATTACCACTAGTCCGAAATAATTGACGTACATGCCATTAACCCTCAGAACTCTGCTTAAGGCACTTACCAACATCCTTTTCACTTTCAAACTTAGGGCATCTCTTCAGCTCAGTTGTCCACTCTCTACACTGACCATACGGAAAACTAACAAGATAAGAATTGTTATTGACGCAACGCCGCTGATTGAAGCACCACATACATGAACCCTACAACAAACAAAAATGCTTCTTTAATATACAAACATGGACCCTTAAATAGTTAAGTACATTTAAAACAGACATCCACTACATACAAATAAACTCACCCAAAGTACTTATTCATTATACAAGCAATTTTATAAAGGAACAAAACTATGACACTAAAGTACTATAGTAATTGTAGTGGTATGTTCTCAATGCCCACCTTTTGGTATATTCTCAATGCTACCAAAGGTGGGCTTAATAAGACATACATACTATGTTAGTGGATGGAAGAAACATTTGTATCTAGTATACACAAAGAAACCAGAATATTTAAACTCCAAAGAAATAAATATTTTCTTATTATTTCACAGCAGTTTTATATGATTGGTAAGTCACATTTCTAATCCCTTTGGGCTTACTACTAAAAGGATTTGTCATCTAATCAGAGAATGCCTTAGTGAAGTCACACAGCTTCTCCGAACATATTCCATTTGACAGCATGTGATGAATGAGAATGCTCTCAAATGGGAGAGGGCAGGGTTCGATACACAGTTCAAATCTAATTATCTTTCTTTTTATTTTCTTCATCTGTTTCATATTATTACTTATAATTCTTTCAAATTTTGTTGTTTTCTTATGACTTGTTATATCTATATCTATGATTGCTATTTCCAAATACTGATGACTGGTACTACCTTGTGTAAACAGTGGTCATTCCCACATTCAGCAAATCTAATTCTTTATGAATGGGAGAAGGGATCATAGTAAGGAAGGCTTTTCCAGTCCCTGATTATCCTATTTGGATCTTGCAAAATTATGGAAAGATGTCAAAGCTTTTGTAAAGAAACAAACACTAGCAAAGTCTAGTACTTTAAATGGCCTTAAAAAACAAGAGTGAATTTAGCAGGGTAATGGATGGCAGGAAATTTCAAAGAGTTAGAAATATACACTGAAGATGCCAAGAAAACTAGCCATCATTTCACCCAGACAAGAACTTTTGCCAAAGCCAGGCATCTTTACTTCATGATACCTGATGACAAATGAAAGAAACAAGAGAAAGTTGTTTGACAAAGTTTTAAGAAAACAAAAGTGCAGAGAGCATGTGAGTGTGCACATTTGACAAAAGACAGGGAATGCAAAGGAAAATGTATTGAGATTCTACTGTGCTGTGAAATACACAAAAGACAGCAGTAATCCCTAGTCATTTTATCCACTTAACCCAAACCCTATCTATAAGTACCTCAAAGGAAATTCACAATATTCTACATGTAAAATTAACTCTACTGGACTGCACAAGAGAAAAGTACTATAAGATTCCCTATTACTTATAAACTTCACAACAATATTATAGAACCTAAAGCCATAAAGTATATTGTTAAAAAACATAACATTAGAAAACTAATTAAAACAGAAATCAACAGTTTTTACAAACAGGATTCCCATGATACCTTTGTAAAGTCATTACAAATGTAAAATATTTATTCCATGCTAACTTACTTTAGTTTCAGTACAATTTTTACAGGAGGTCCTCTGTGCACATGTTGGTTCACAGGGCCTATGGGAATGAAGGGCATTGCTTGTTCCACTACCAAATGCTCTGCGGTGTTCACTTTGCTCTAGTCCAGGCAAGTTGGGTTCAGGTTCTGCTGCTGCAGGCGATTCCAGTGTGACTTTTGTTCCATTGTGAGTAACATCACATTGATTATTTTCCCAGTCACAGTACTGGTGAGCATGGCATAAAGGGCACGTATCAAGGGATTTGCATTTTGACCTCTGGGTATCTTCACAACCTTCCCCACTAACAACAGCCTGTGTGAAAGAAAATGATTAAGTCAATACCAATGACAATTATTTTGAAAAATTCATGATTCGACGAATGGAAATTTGCTCGATATTCAGTCTTTAAACAATTTTACTATTGTGCTCCTAACAGACTTGTTTGGTAACTATAATCTTTCTGTTCCAGTATGATCAAATTATAAAAGAACTGTGAAAATTACAATGACAGTTAACTAGAAATTTATTAATTCCCTTCCCTGGGGAATCACTGCAGCAGTGGACGAGTAATCAAAAGCTACAAAACACCTAAATCTATGGACAAACTTCACATATTCGAGCATTCTCATCCTGCCATCAAGGTTAAGATAGCGTTGTTAAATATAAACAGTCTGGCTACCCATTCACTAGCATGTAAGCATGTAAACTGGGTGGGGCCACCACATTCATAACATGCTTTCTGGAAGGAGAGAATTTCTTAGCCTTGCATTTTTGCTTCATACTCTAGATCAAATAAAATAAAACAAAAGCTTTTGCAACCCACATAGAATAAGTTTTAAGGGACCATAAGGCAGCAAAATAGATTCAAGGTATCTCAAGTACAAAGCATTTACAAAAAAGGTATGCTGCAATTTTTTTCCATTAGCAACATCACTTTCACCAGATCCAAACTGTCAAATGTTACAACCCAAAAAATATTGACAAAGTAAGCTATCTGATCACAAATGCATAAAAATATCCATATACCATGACATCAAAACAAACTTTTGTATCCAAAATATCCAAGATGGTTTGAGCAGAGAGAAACATTTTGAATATCTCAATACTACAGGAGAAAGATTGGTGAAGCACCATCCCAAGCTTTTGTTTGTATCTGTGCCTCACAATAGTAGTAGAGTACATGTATTGTTCAGTTGGAAGGAAAACTTGAAATTTTTTTCTTGTTATTTCTCATTGGATCATGTCATGAAAGTCCTAGTGATATGCAAATAGAGGAGACAATTTTCAGTGCTTTCCATCAGTACCTACCTTTTCCTTTATGGGAACTTTAAGCAAGTCACAAGAATCGACCAACAACAACGACCTTAAATCCCCCTCAAGTACCTACACTACCCATCCAAAAAAGCAATAACCTACACTACCCATCCAAAAAAGCAATAAACTATGAAGTAAAAAAAAAAAAAAATTTTTTAAAGGCAATATATTCAGCAAACAACAGTGAACATAGTGTACCACTAGACTTTGGTTTACAACCACCATGACTGATAGACTGAAAATCTATGAGGACATATCTAAAGTACTACCACTTTTGACGACATACCAATACCAACTTACAAATGCCAGATAATCAGCAGGCTATTTATTCACACTCAACCATGTCATGAGTTTCAAATCTTAAAACTACATCTGTTATGAATACAATATGAAACTTTAGGATCTGAGTATCATTTTGCTGTTTTAAGACATAAGATAAATTTATTTATTGTAACGGATGATTACAAAATATAAACAATGACAAAAAAGCATAATGCATTCAGGTTACAGTACAGAATTTCTTGAACTTGACCCTTAACATCCTTATCAGTGACATGGATGCCACTCCACACTTCTTCAATATAGAGAACAAAAGCCTCTGGGTCTAAGCACTTGGCATTACAATAATTTGTGATAGCCAGAATCATTATAAAGTAAATACCCAATCCTTAGTAAATTATTAAATGAAAATGTTATAAAAGTTAATTAACTATCAAGAGAGAACCAAAGTAATGTCCATTCCTCATCTTCCACCCATTAAACTCACCAGCTAGTACAGTTAAGAGTCAACTATAACCTACTAACTATTACTACTACTACTTAAGGCTTACATAAAATAAGGGTTTGTACTTTCAAAAAAATACAATTTTGTATTTGCATAAAAATGTGCAAAAGTAAAACAAAAAACTTTCAAGTCATGAAAAAATAAGACTAGAAAAAGAACCCAACTTGTGGAAATTTTTTTAATGTGATTAAAACATGCATTGAAAAACACCTAAGTAGAGTGGCAAATTCTGTAAATACTGTAGAACTATAGTGTAACTAAAGATCATTCAACATCAGAAAGATAGGATGCTCTAACTAAGAAGTGCATGTGACACCTTTTGTGAGGAAAGAAGATAATCTACCTGGAACATTCTAGCCAAGGATTAGTAATGCTCAAGTAATTTTGGGATCTGAACTCCAAATCAAAACTGAACTCGCATCCATTCAATAAGTTTGAAAAACAAAATTCAAACACATACTAATATCTATCATTAAAAAAATAAATTCACAAACTCTGCTGGTCTTGAACACTAAAACTGCAATTTAACTTTCATGAAGATAAGATCTTAACAGATGGGGTTAATATAACAATTTGTCGAAAATTGTATTTTTCCTAACTATACAAACCTGAGGTCCTTTAACAATAGGAATGTAACTTGCGGCAGCTGGAACCAGTCGTAAGCTTTGAACCAGGGAGTTCAGTAGTTAACTGCGTGTCCGACAGTCAGCGCACCGCGCGACTGGGAGGTGAAGAACCAACTTTGACTTTAGGCCCAGGAAAAAAAACAATGGCGAGGGGCGGGGTGGCAGAGGGTGGGACTATGTGTAAAGGACCTCAGTTTTGTAGTTGGGAAAAATACAATTTTCGACAAATTGTTATTTGTTCTGATACGTAATACAAACCATCGGTCCTTTAACAATAGGAAGACTCACTTCTTGGTGGGTGGAATCTGAATCAATGAACAGACTGGTGATCATCCAGCCTTGGTTCCCTCCCTGGTCGTAAGAGCAGAGGGAGGGATCCTAGCCTCTGCCCAATGATCGGGGTTATGTACAGCAGGATCAATGGTCAGACCTCTGGACCCATGTTATAAGAGGGAGGCCAGCGTACCTCTTAAAACTAGCAAGCAAGAACTTTTTCCTATTGCAAGAGCCAATATGAAGTGGGTTTGTCTCTTGTTGGCTTCCACTCCCCCCCCTTGTTGGGGGGGGGGGTGGTGGATAAATGCTCCTATCCCTAATGAAAGGGATAGGATGGAGCTCGGTCGGGTAGCTTACCTGCATTGGCCTCCTGTTCCAGCGTGGTGACGACCACGTCCCTCTGCCCACAGGTAGAGGGGGAGAAAAAGATGAGGAAGAGAAGCCAGTCACACTCTCATTCACTCATCAATTCATGCAGTCACACAAGGATACGATGCTGTTCTGTCCGCTCAGGTGCTGGGTAAGCTACACAACCTGTTGAGCAGCCACCACGGGTCGCAAGGAAAAAAAAGTGTCCAAGGACCTGTGGGCAATATCCCGAAGGTAGAAGGAGGTGAAGGGGTCTGGTTGGCCCAGACACCTGCCTTCAGGACCTGCGCCACGGAGAAGTTCTTGATGAACGCAAGGGAAGGACCAATACCTCTGACTTCGTGGGCTCTCGGACGAAGGGTACGGATGTCGTCGCTACCGTCAGCTTTGTACGCCCTCCTGATCACCTCACGCAGCCAGAAAGAAAGTGTGTTCTTGGATATTTCTTTCTTGGTCACCCCGGTGCTAACGAAGAGGCGTCGGTACTCAGGCCTGAGGTGCAGAGTTTTCTTCAGATAGCGCCATAGCGCCCTCACAGGACAAAGCAGCATCTCATCCGCGTCGTTGTCTGTGAAGTCCTTTAGGGAGGGGATTGTGAATGACTCAAACCGGTCATCAGGGACCGAAGGATTCTGAGTCTTCGCTACGAAGTTCGGGACGAAATCGAGCATCACAGAACCCCATCCCCTGGAATGCTTGACGTTGAAGGATAGACCATGAAGATCCCCTACTCTCTTTGCCGATGCCAGGGCCAAGCAAGAAGAGAGTCTTGAGGTCAGATCCCTGTCTGACGACTCTCGGAGTGGCTCGAAGGGACTTCGAGTCGGACTCCTAAGGACGAGAGTCACATCCAACCCTGGGGGCCTGAGTTCCCTGGGTGGGCAAGACCTCTCGAAGCTCCTCATCAGAAGGGAGATCTCGAACGAGTTCGAGATATCCTCTCCCCTCAGTTTCAGGACTAGGGCCAAGGCAGCTCTGTATCCTTTGACTGTGGGGATGGATAGTAGCTTCTCTCTGCGAAGAAAAACGAGGAAATCCGCTACCTGCTGAAGAGTAGCTCTGCGTGGAGATAGACCCCGTCTATGACACCAACCACAGAAGACGGTCCACTTTCCCTGGTACACAGCTGCAGAGGACTGTCTGATGTACCCAGCCATCTCTGTTGCTGCTCAGCGAGAAAAGCCTCTCGCTCGCAAGAGATGGTGGATAACAGCCAGCCGTGAAGACGAAGGGACTGGACTGACTGGTGGTACCGTTCTACGTGTGGCTGGCAGAGGAGGTTGTGCCAAGGGGGAATCTCTCTCGGTGCTTCTGCGAGCAGAGCCAGCAGGTCTGGATACCAAATGGCATGAGGCCATTCAGGAGCCATCAGGATCATCCAGAGATTCGGGGTGACCAGCGCTCTGCTGATCGTCTTGCGAATCAGACAGAACGGGGGAAAGGCGTAGACGAAGAGGTTGTCCCACAGGTATTGAAGAGTGTCCTCTGCAGCTGCCCATGGGTCCGGCACGGCTGAGTAGAAAACATGAAGTTTCCCGTTGTGCCGGGTGGTAAACTGATCTACGACTGGACGCCCCCACAGGTTGAAGAGCCTTTCCGCCACGTCTGGGTGTCGGGACCATTTGGTCCTTATCACCTGATCCCGACGGCTGAGCTTGTCTGCTACTACATTCCTGCTGGAATGTAGCGGGCTGACAACTCTACTGAGTGAGCCACGGCCCACTCGTGCACCTGCAACGTCAACTGGTGCAACGGGAGGGACACTAGGCCCCCGTTTGTTGATGTATGCCACTACTGTGGTGTTGTCGCACATCAACACCACCGAGTGTCCCATCAGACGGTCCTGGAACTCTTGGAGAGCGAGAAACGCTGCCTTGAGCTCCAGTACGCTGATGTGAAGGTGCTTGTCGTGATGATCCCACACGCCTGCAGCCAGCAACTCCTCCAGGTGTGCGCCCCATCCCTCAGCTGACGCGTCTGAAAACAGCAACATCTACGGGGTGTGTGTGTGTGTGTGTGTGTGTGTGTGTGTGTGTGTGTGTGTGTGTGTGTGTGTGTGTATGTGTGTGTGTGTGAGGAGAGGCACTCCTCTTACGAGGTTCCTGTCGTCCAGCCACCAGGCTAGGTCCTGCCTCACCTCCTCCGTGAGGGACACGGGGAAGTACGGTGGGTCTCTTGCCTGTGACCAACTCTCCTTAGCCTCCACTGAAGAGACAGCAGGTGAAGACGCCCGTGAGGGACTAACTTCTCGAGTGACGACAGGTGGCTGATCACACTTACCACTGCTGAGCTGGCTGTTCCTGCCGAGACAGGAACTGGTCGGTCGGCTGCTCCCGATCTGCTGATCCGCGAGTCTGCGGGGAAGACTCGCCCTGCTACCGTATCGATCAGCATACCCAGGTACTTCATCCTCTGCTTGGGCTCGAGATCTGACTTCTCGAAGTTTACCATGATCCCCAGATTGCGGCAGAACTCAAGGAGCCGATCCCTGTCCCGTAGCAACTGCGAGCAGGAGCTCGCCAAGACTAACCAGTCGTCGAGATACCTCAGAAGACGTATCCCTAATGAGTGGGCCCAAGCAGACACCAGAGTGAACACTCGTGTAAACACCTGTGGGGCGGTCGAGAGACCAAAGCAAAGTGCCCTGAATTGGTACACCGTCCCGTCGAGGATGAAGCAGAGGTACTCCCTGGAGGATTGATGAATGGGTATCTGGAAATATACGTCCTTCTAGCCCACCGAAAGCATGAAGTCATTCTCCCTGATGGAGTTGAGCACGGAGCGTGCCGTCTCCATCGTGAAACGAGACTGGCGAATGAATCGGTTCAGGGGAGAGAGATCTATCACCGGGCGCCAGCCCCCCGAAGACTTCTCCACCAGGAAAAGACGGCTGTAGAAGCCCGGTGACCGATCCCTGACGATCTCCACAGCTCCTTTGCTCGGCATGGCTTGGACTTCTTGCCGAAGTGCTACGTCCTTGGATGAACTGGAAACGTAAGTCTGATGGTGGACCGGGTTGGAGGTGAGGGGTGGCCAAGACTCGAAGGGTAGTAGATACCCCTCCCGAAGGATATCTACTATCCAGGTCTCTGCTCTGTAGCGCTGCCATGTTGCCCAATGGCTCGCCAGGCAACCCCCACTTCCGTGAGGAGGGCTGGGAGGAGGGCTGGTGACGGTCGCTCCTTGATGAAGTCGAAGGCAGAGTCTTTCCTCTGGGCTTCGACGATGCCATCATTTTGGCCGCAGAGGAAGCGCTAGCCAAACTCTTGGGCTTGGCCGCAGTAGCTCGAGGCTGCCCAGCCGCCTTCGAGACTGCCTGGTGGACTAGACAGTCACTGTCGTCAGTGCGCCGTTGTTCCACCGCAGCATCCACCATCTCTCCTGGGAAGAGAGAGGAGGAACTCCACACCGGTCCATTGCGAAGACCCAGAGCCGTCTCGCGCCCAGCCGCCCTGGTCACTCGGGTGAGGACTGCGTCCCTACACCGAAGTACCAGGTTGGCCCACAGGTTTGTCGTCCGGTGGGCTAGGTAGGAGATGGCTCTACCTCCAGACTGGCACAGTCTCCTGAAAGCCGGGTCCCCTTTAGGAGTGATGTTTCCCGAGGAGGCTGCAACCTTAGACACTGTGAGGGACCACAGGTCTAGCCAGGAGACTGCTTGGAATGCCGCCATGGCGGTCGATTCCAAGGCAAGTGCCTCTTGCTGCGAGAACCATAGGTTCTCCGACAGGAGCTGCTGCAGAGACACCCCCGGAGTTAGCCTAGCTAGCTCCGGGTTAACCTGTTTGGGCGGCAGAGGGTCCTCCGATGGCACGTAGAATCTCCTCTGTCGCAGTAGAGGCGGGGGAAGTAGCTTGGACGACCTTCCATACCGTAGCGAACCCTCCTGTCCAAAGACGAGAGCGTCCACCTGGCCCAGCAACAAGTCAGCCAGAGCAGATCATGGCAGACCCACTGTCATCCTGGGTTCCTTCTTAGGATCCCAGAACGACTTGAGCCTGGACGTAGGCTCAGCAGGTGGGAGCTGCAATCCTTCCCCGAGGTCGTTGTGCTGACGAATCAGCGCAATAACCTCAGAAAACAACCTCTGGATCTCGGGAGTGACTGCGTCTTGCGGAGACAGACCATCAAGTCCCTCCAGCAAGAACGCCTCCCGAGATCCTCCTCCTTCAGAAGGAGGAACCGCAACAACAGACCCCTCCCGGTCTCTTCCGGCCAATTGTATGTACGATCTGGTCGGTCCTAAGACCGTGCCAGGTTCGTAGAGCATCGTGGTGGGAACGTGAGGAGCGCACTCCACACGATCACTCCAGTTCGCCTCGCTCTTCCCGGTGTAACCCGAGGAAGTTGAAGGGATCGGAGAGAAAGACCTGACACTCCCCCCTTGCCCATCGGCAGGACCGGTGTGCTTGGGGGGCTGCAGGCGATCGCCAACCCGTGGTGGCGATCGAGCAGCAGGCCTGGTTGCGCGGCTCTCCGGGGGAGAGTGGCTGGACCAAGAACAGCGGCACCGGTCCCAAGCATCAGAAGAGCTGCTGCTGGTCCTCCTACCCGTCCGGTCCCGGTAGGAGCGGCGATCAGGGGACCGGCAGAGTCCGCTGTCACGGTGGGAGCGGGGCCTGTCCTCATGGCGCGTCGTGCCGCTGGGACCGGCCAATCTAGGGGCGAGCTCTTGGGGCACCGGAAGTCAGGGGCTGAGGCAAGAGCGGCGAACCCGGGCGGCGGTGTCACGACCCTCCTCGGTACGCCTGGTAGCGGTGCCTGTACAGCAGCTGAAGGAGTTACCATGGTCACGTGTTGAGTATAGACCAGATGAGGCGGGGCGGCATACCCCGGAGTCGACACGGTGGTGGTAGTGCTGGTTACCGGACCGTGGGTTACCGGTCTGGAGCCACTCGCCAGGTGATACAACAGCCTCCGAACACTCGGTGTCCCCTGGAGTCCCAGCAAGAACCAAACCTGACCGAGGTCGTCACCTGCGGCAGGCACACCTGAGGAGGCAAAGGTCGGGTTAGTAGGGGGGTTCCCCTCGCGCGCGGGGGGGGGGGGGGGGGGGGGGGGGGGGGGGGGGGGGGGGGGGGGGGGGGGGGGGGGGGGGGGGGGGGGGGGGGGGGCCGGGGGGGGGGGGGGGGGGGGGGGGGGGGGGGGGAGTCCCACCATGTCGGGGTATCTCGGCCCCTCCTCCACGCTCGACCGATCGGGCGAAGAAAAGGAGCGAGAAATCCCCCCCGAAGGAGAAGGAGCCATATGTGGGAGCTGAGATGGAGGGAGGAAAGAAGACAATGTGTCCTTGACCAGGGGAGTAGCCGGAGAACCCTCAGATGACTCCCTGGCAGGCTTACGTTGTTTCTTCCTCCCCTCGTATCGCGCCCACTGCTCCTCCGACCACAAACGACACAAATCACAAGGCTCGGTGCGAGAGCATTCGCGCCCCCGAAACCGAGCACATAAATCTTGAAGATCTACCTTGATAAAGGAGCGGAAGGCCCCACACTTACGGCCCTCCACACCAGGGCACAGTCTACGGCTGATGGGGGGGGCGTGGGGAACTCTCCAGCTCACGAGAATCCATGACAGAATAATTACAAAAATCACAAGTACTTACTGAATTTTCACACAAGCACACTAGAAATAGAAGGCAAACAAAAGTTTTAAAGGTACAAAGTATGCGACGATGGCGGGCAGAGAGAAGTGGAGAACACGTCTGTCACCCAGCGCGGCCGAAAGCAAAATGATTCTTCACCTCCATTGTTCGAAGCTTATGACCGGTTCCAGCTGCCGCAAGTTACATTCCTATTGTTAAAGGACCGATGGTTTGTATTACGTATTGGAACAAATAATGCTCTTGTTATTTATTTAAATAAAGTTGTCATCTTTTTCATAGGAATAATTTTTTTGTCACACTTAGTGCAATCAAGAAAAATTTTCACCAGTTTAAAGATTCCTACAAAAAAAAAAAGCAGGGGGTTTTCCTTTTTAAGCTTACCAGTGTTCTGTGGCTTGACCAATAGCCCTAAAAATACAACAAAACCATGCCCTGGAGGAGTTCTATTATTACAAGGTATCCCAAGCTAAACAACATTCCGCCTTGGTGTACTATGTTAGGAACATATCTCAGTTAAGCGGAGAGTCTACTTGAGTTACTTAACAAGACACGTTACTGCCAACAATAATTATGGAATATGACAGAGAATTAAAGAAGGCCATTGACATCCGAAGTCATTGCATTTTCCCTCTACTGTACACTGAGGGGATTTTTTGGCCAAATGAACTAACGACTTTCTAATGTTTCTCTTTTACATATGACAATATCCTGCATTCTGTTTGCTCAGAGAAATGAGTTACAGAAATCACCTTATCAAATTACTATGCATAAGTTTTGGTACTCTACAGTAAACATTTTTCACCTATACATTATGTCTCAAGAGCCAAATAAATGGAAATTAACATTTTACTCTGACAGATCTCAGAAACCAAATAAAGGGAAATACAGTTTTATAACATGATCAAAGTTTTTTCATACAAACCTAGTAATCATATACTGTAATGCCTTCTTTCGGTGAACATGGCAATCCCAGTCTCACAGATTCATATCACCGAGTGATTCAACCTCCCAACTATATTATGGTCTATTTCAACCTCATTTTTTTATACAAGAAAAGCAAGCTTGTAGGAAAGGGAGAAGACCCCCCATACATGATTAACAGATTTGTCAAAAAGCTTTAGTTTTTAACTTTCATCACAACCCCATCACATAATCATATATTTCCCTGTATTTCTCATTAAAATGCATATATAACCTCCCTCTCCACGGAAAATGTGACTTATCATGACAGCTGAACCCAAGTAGAACACATTACATTTCTGTGCATGATGGTCATAAAGTGAAGCTTGGTAAAAGTCATGGAGGCCCTCCAAAATACCAGACCACCCAATGGATAATAATTCTAGGTATAACTTCAAAGTTAGCAAGGACAAATCACTGTAAACATATGCAACTAAAACTCACCCGTCACTAATTCCTCTAAAACCATGTTCTTTGAGATATTCTACTTCCAGACTGTACACAAGACGAATCGGGTCTTGACCTCTTCAAGTGAATCATCACCACCCTCCCAGCACATGGACATTGATCCTCCATGTCAAAAGCAACCTTGGACAGTGCCAGGATGGAAAATGGGACAAGTTACGTCTGGCCAACATGTTTGACAAGGAGAGAGCAATCTAAGACCTGTCTCTGAAATAAGTCTTACTCCCATACAAGGCATGGAATTTGGTGACCCTATCATGAAGGCTGAGGTACGAATACACTGTCTCTCAAGCCAGATCAACATGGACTCGTAAGACAGACATGAAAGATATGTATAATCAACACAAGACCCCAACACAGCTGCCAGTGAGGACCTCAAAGAACTGTTTTTTTACGATTCCTGATCTAATTGGTCAAATTCTTGTTGCACTCAAGTCCAAGCCATGCAAACTGAAGACCTAATAAGAGAACCCTTCTGTTGTCCATTACATCAGTGGAAGGCATCTTCCTCCAAAACTGCAGGAAGGTAAAGAACTTTTACCAACAACCAGGACACTGGTACTGATAGATTAACACCCCATTCACCCTAAAGATGAAAACCAAGCCCAGCTTCCTTGGCGAGGTTAGTAGTACAAATTCTGCAATGTCTGGTGGTGTCCAAAGTAACAATCTAAAAGTCCCTCCTCAGCCAATCCTGAACCCTTAAAAAATAAAGCTGCCCGATTTACTTCTTCCAAAGCATCACCCCCTGGGAGAATCCACTGTCTAGGTGAGAGGTCTGAGAACCAATCCTGGTGAGGCAAACAAGGAACTGTTCAACACATTAACATTGCCCCCAAAAATTCATCAGAAAACACTATCTAAACATACTTAATAGCACAAATCACTGATACAAAACTGAACAAGTAAGAGAGGCCTACGTTACATTTAAAATATCGTAACAATACATAAATACTTCCAATGAATAAAAGTTTGAGTTTCAAAGTAACACACTGGAAAATAGGAATAAAGAATAACAGCACATACAAAATAAAAAAAAAATAAAAAAATTTCTCCAAGTAAACCTCTCAAGTCTGTAAAAACTGATCAATGGATCCGTAATGCCTACTCATGCAGAACACAATACTCAGGACTTCTACAAATACTTCTGACTTTAGTCTGTGGTTGGTGTTCCATTTCCTCTTTGCTTTCACCATCAGAATTCATTAAAGAATAGATTCTTTTGGATGAAATTTCATTTGATACATACATCTTCCTCAACAAAGCCCTGGAGGCCACTCCACACATAGGAGATGAGAGAAGTTATTTCTCACCCGAGTGTTTTACTGGACAAAACCAGATAGCCATTCCTCCCACTCTCACCATAGGGCAAGATATTCTGATTACTGCATCCTCAAGCAAAGCAATTTTTGTTCCTACCTCTGACACTGTTAGCTCCATCTCCAGCAAACACTTCAATTCAGCAAACACTTCAATTGCCTTCTAACAAGACCAAGAGGCAAGATTTTAGAGCTTAACCAAGTCCTAAACTTTATTGATAGATTCCAAGCAATTATCTGGCTGTGCACAGTAAACTGTGGCCAGAGCTAGACTACCATCACTATCTGAGCATGCCTTCACCCATGACACCAGCTCCATGGCTCCTGATTTCTCCCTCACACAGTTGCTCAGACTCTTCTGTTCTACCACAACGTTAGCCCCACACAAATTAATACGAAAACATTATTTCAGACAACCCATGTTAAGGATACTCCTCTAACAAAAGGTTCAAGTTTCGCCACCTTCCTTCAACAAGATGTACTCAATTGTCTCCACAGATGAAGTACATCCAAACCTCTAGCCCAAGAATATTGAAATCTTCAAGGAAGATTATTGTAATTCTATTCAACAGTCTGGTAGAGAAATAAATAGCAAACCTCATCATCTATTCATAATGAAGTCCTTTAAGATCAAGAGGCCATGAAAACAATTAGTCGTCGAGAGATTGCATGGACTTCAGATGATGAATGGCCAGCATATGATGGAGTAAACACTCAAGGTTTAGGCATGATAAGCAATCAAGTAATCTCTTAGATATCCACACAAAACCTTGAAATATACACAACTACCATATGACATTTCAAAGGTAAGAAGGTTAGTACATTTGTTGGGTAAGGCCTCCATTATATATGTAAATAGACTCTACCTCAGAGTCTATCTTCCACAGTAGAAAATTACAGCATATGAAGACCAGCCATTTCCACTCATGGATGCATTCAACTGTTACTTCAACTTCTCAGTCAACCTACAAGCCGGAAATTTGCAGTACCAATCAAAACACTCATATTTCAACTGGAATTATGACATTAAGGAAACCTGACCAGAAAATATGCCAAAAAGTTTCATCTGATGATATCTAATAAATAAATGAATAAAATGATAATAGATGTTATCTTGGAAATAAAATTAAATGACCAGTATTTCTTTAAAAAAAATTGCTGTTGCAAAATATTCTTTAGGTTTTCATTGTAAAACTGCATTTACTGAACCACCCAGCACCATTTGGTGTGCTGTCAATCTTTCAATATAATCCCATTACATACACACATAAAAGAATTCATAGGTCATTACAAATGCATATCATAAGTTGCACTATGGTTTTATGGAAGACCATTTTTCTTCCAATGTTTTATACAATATACCAAACTAAAAAGGTAAATTGTATAAACCTATCAGGATCCAAGTATCAAATCCTACTTTAATAATTATGTACCCTGAAAACATTTGGTTGTCTTCTGAAAAAACTAAAATACTTGTGTTAAAAGAAAGAAAGTGTTTTCTGGAAACTTTACACAAAATAAATAGTGCGGGATACAATTTTTGAAACAAGCAAGACTCCATTACAGGATGCATTAACTTTCATGCACAAAGAAACATTCAGTCAAGCAGTCTAAGGACTGTATCCTTTCTCATGCAAGAACGTTTCTTACTGCTACAATAAAATGGTAGCAAACAAAATTCATGACTCCAAAGGATACCATGTATACACAAACACACAAAATTAAGGTGAAAAAAAAAATGAGGGACAGAAGCAGCTGACACCAACATACCACCACCACCTTAGTTGGCCTGCGTCCCTCTTTATTTAGGAGGACATTACGCAAACTCATCACACCTTCAGGCTGTTAGAAACAAGACAAAAAGTTACACTTCTGCCAACAGAGACAACATGTGTATAAAAGTTTTGAGGTTTCAACACAGACAGGGGTTTCCCATTCTGCTGACAAAACTGCTCAATAAAAATACCCAAAAATTTACACAGCTGCTGGATCACTAACACTCTCTGCCTAAATCCCTCTGAAATCTAAGGAAACTCCTGCTATGATATTGAGCGTAGGATGGCAAATACTGGTAAAGCTAATACCAAAACTGCTAATCACTCCATGCAATAAGCAGAATGACATCTAAAAATCTTTCTTACATCACAATTTAACTAATTTTAATTATAAAAATAAAAAGGTTAACAATACAAAACATAAAAAGGAGCAATTATATTAATATTAAGGAAATTAAGCTACTGACAAAACAAAACTTAGATAAATAAACTGCAACACCATAAATGTCTGTAATAACTAAACTAGCTTTATAAACTGCCTAAAAACTGTTTAGCCCTTGTATGTTCATGGATAATCTAACAATGCCTGTAAACCACATATCACTCAAGCAATCACGAATTTAAACATATTTTACCTTCGAGAGCTCCAAGCACTTGTTGGGTGCATGTACTGCACACCAGTAACACTTGTATGTATAAAGACGCAAGAAAGGCAAGATGACTGTTCACTACAAAGGGCAGTTAAATTATGCTTTACAGTAACAGGTGGACAGACATCAAAAGACTTCTTGTCATGGTCATTAATGGTTTCACACCGACTCAGAATTCTGGAAAAAATAATGGCACAACATTAGGAAAAATGACATAATATTCAATATCAACTAAATTCAACTTCATCTTGCAGCAAGGTCTACATGTGACATGAATGTTTATATCAAAAGAATGGAAATTTAGTATCGTACTTTTCCAAACTGCAAGAAGATTTTACAAATCTACAATTTTTCAAATAATTATCCATGAAAAGCAAAATCATTTTTGTTCTTGGCTAACTTCAACACAATGTTCTGTATGTAATTTTTCTAATTTACTTTTGCAAAGATGCCACTGAAATTTACAATTATTTTGCAAAACCAGCACTAATCATGAAAATAAACTGACAGCAAGTAATAAAAGAAAATTATCTTTATGCTCATAAGTAGTATGGCACAATTGTATGTGTTTTACCAGTCAAATTTTGGAACCCAACCCCTACAATCTCAAAAGGATTAACATTCACAATAAAAAAATGTTGTACAAGTTAAATAACTTAAGTGTAATTACTTTGCTGAAAAGGAAACCACAGAGGAGGCTCTCTTACCTGTTCCACATGCATTTGCGACCAGGAAAAGTGGCTATACAGTCTTCTTGAGAGAGAGATTTACACCTACAAAAGAAGGATGAAAACTTTTCTCAATAACTTAAATACACACGTAACATGTCATATGACCACTCAACAAAGAACACTCACTGCAAGCTATGTAACCCAACCACTTTTGAGACTAACTAACATTCTTAGCAGCAGATGAAAAAACTTGTTTCAAAGGTTACCCTTTACATACCTCCAATTTTACCTTGTTCCAAATTTTAGTCTTCATTCAGAGCAAACCCCAAGGACAGCAACAAGTTTAAAGAGGTTACAGTCTCATTTGATTAAACTACTTTATGATAACCTTTGTAATGTAGAAAATGTGGATTTGTTTCTCCATTTCAAGACTCGTGCTACTATAAGTATTTTCTTAATCTTTGTACTAAAATCATCAAAACATCAGAAAAATTATCAGCAAGCCAAACTTACTCTCCTGGATGATAGCGTAGCACAGATCCCAGCATTTTGCCATTAAAGCCACCCGCCACATACATAGCACCATCATGCACAAGGGACCTATGACCATAACGTGCGATGTCCAGGTAAAGATTGGGGGGTTTACGCATGGTATGCCACTCATTGCAGCTGATGTCATATGCTAGAAAGTCCGCACCTGAAAACACTTGGCCCATAAGAGTGTGCTGTGTCATTATGGGTGTTACACCAAACACCAGCATTAAGCCTTCCATAAGGACGGCAGAATGTAGGAACCTAGGCACTGGTGCTGGAGTTTTAAGATTCCTGAAAAAAAATAATGAACTAAAGCTGTAAAGTATGTACTTTTCATTCTAAATTAATGTACTTCTCATTCTAAATGAAAGATATTGTATCTAAGCAAATTAAGGCTTCTTAAAAACCTCAAAATCTATACATGCCTCTTCATAACAACAACTGCACAGTATCAAATTTTGACTGTATATTCTTTTACTTATAATATAGGCTTGATCAAATTTGACTACCTATTCTTTTACTTACCAAACAAGCTTGATGGGCCAACTCAAACATGTCATTGAGGTCTGACACAACATGGCCTTGTGTTTTAATGGAACGTAATCCCCCATGTATATAAACCAATGATGTTATAGGGTCCCATAGGGCAGTGTGACCATACACCCCATGTACAACAGTCCTCTAGTTTCTAAGGTTGTCCAGGTGTTCTGATCTGTTTTAAAACAAAATCAATAAACAACTTCTAGTATTTCCATCAATGAGGCTAAAACTTAAATTAAATTACAAATTTCCCAGCTGTGTAACTTAAAATTTTTTAAACTTGTTTTTAACAAAAAATTGATCAAAAAAGTTTATGATACAATTCTTGACAAACAAATTAGCATAAATAAGTAATAGGTTTGTTCTGAAACTAGTTTTTCTTGGACATGATCATACTTAATTATGTTTTTTTAAATAATTTTGTTTTTTAACAAATTTCAGAGGGAATAAACAGAAAAAAGTACTCAACTATTAAAAGGATTGCTACACAAATTAAATGTCTTTGTACTTTTACAGGGAAATTTAATTCCCAGTGAAAAATAAACACATGACCACTACATTTAAAAACAAAACTACATAACACAATAACAACTAAATAATTATGCTCACCAAAATCATACTCCTGAACAGTGTTTAAATATCCATAGCGATCTGAATGCCCAAAGAAAACTAGCATTACTCTTTTCGTTTTTTGTACCACCACAGCTGCATGACCCACACAGTGGATGGGAGCACATGGACCCGGTGAAGAGCAGCCTGATGACTCCTGACGACTTTTGGGATTTGCCTTTTCCTCTTCCTTGTCATCATCATCTTCTTCCTCATGATCATCATTTTCGTCTTCTGATGCATGACGATATGAAAGATTTTCCTCCTTGTCTTTAAGGCCATTATTATTACGCTTGTCTCACGTCGGCCAACCCTGCCCCTCCTATTACCACGACCCGTCCTGCCTTCAGTCCACGATTGGAAGAAATTTCTGACCACTTGAGTGTATCTACATCTAACCTCCCCATAACTCCTCTTGCTATTGTGCCATCCGCTTTCATGCCACCATACATATAAATCGACTCCTGAAAAAAAAGGGACGTCATAAACACCTGAAAAAAAAGGGACGTCATAAACACAAACTTTAAACCAATGCATTTTTCTGAACAAAGCTTACTCCAGGCTCTTAGTTACCACAGAAAAAGATGAAGCTTACTTCAGGCTCTTAGTTACCGCAGAAAAAGAAAAGCATGTCAAAATCTGCATCTACTTAATAATTAGTTACAGTAATTGACAATTATCTCCAGAAATTACACAGCTTTCATTAACAAATCACCCCAAGAAAGTCACTTTTTCCTCAGACAAGCTACAACCATACTTCACTCAGCCTCACTTCTCCAGTTACTTTCAAGTATTCTCATCACCCACACTTTTCCATCCATGTCCTCCAGTGAACTCTACCAATGCTTGTTTAGGTGTCATTTAAAGTGTGACAGGTTCAAATGTATTCCACTCATAAAATACCATTAAAATTTTCTCCAATGCACTGGGTTCGTACCTGTCAACCACATCCTAAGTAACCAAACACAGGCTGGCAACTATGAGCCATGGATTTAATTTGAAGGTGAGATTCAGTGATTCCACATATTTCTTATGCTAACAATGGTTCCGTCTTCCACTGGGCATTTGCAGAAAAAGTTGGTGGTCTTTGATTAAGTAGGCAAAAGAAACTCAAGTTCTGGGGAACACTCATACAGTTAGTCTGTGTAAGGAGAGGGTACACTTTAGTTAGGAATTTAATCTCTCTAGGTTTTATTGCGTAAGGGCACTGTTGGCAGAGTATTCAAGACAAAGGTCCCCAGAGGAGTTTACTGAAATAATCAGTCAAGATTCAGAGAATGAAATAAAAGAATAGACAGAGTGTGGGTACAGTTGTAAATGCAGCTGCAGCAAGTAGTAATGCAACAACAGGAATGGTCACATTTTTAGAGCCCAATCAAATTATTATAAGCAAGGTTCGGTTAGAAGAACCACTACATAAGTTTAAATAAGAGAAGCTTTCTCACAACTTGTAAGATCACATCGAGGAATTTTGTCATTCAAGAGAGAAAGAGAAAGAGAGACCAAGTGAAATGGATAGTCTCACTGAATTTATTTATGTTGCTAATTGCTGTAATCAGATCAGGTTGGTCAAAGAATAAATGTGTAATGATGGAAAATTAAAAGGAGCTGTGCAATTAAGAGATACCACAAGATCAAAGCAGATCAAAGGGAATTTGGATAGCAAAGTGCAAATGCTGACATCAATAAAATGTATCTTATTTTGAAACATGAAATTGTCTGACATCAAAAACCCTATACTATATGTTATTCTAAACATAAAAGCTCTTCACTTACATTATATACAACAGCTGTATGTCCATATCTTGCACTTGGCTCTTTGATGCTTTTGGTTTCCACTGAAGTCCACTTGTCTTCTACAACATTAAAAGAAAAAATTTTTTACCACATGCAAAATATTTTTGGACAAATAATTTTTCTGGTTAAAATCTATTAAACCTCCCTAACCACTATAAATATAGGCAGTGACAATTCAGGATATATAACAAATTGTTTTAACCCTCTTACGCCGATTGGACGTATTAAACGTCGAGTCAAAATGTCTCCCGTATGCCGATTGGACGTATCATACGTCGGCTCAAAAGGTTAAAAGGTTTTTTTTTAAAAATTCGCGGAAAAATACTTATAGGCCTACCAGCCGAAAACTTTGTATCACGCGCCTTGGGGGATGCTGGGAGTTCACGGATCAAGGCGTTGTTTCGTTTACAATCGCTACGCAGGCCCGCAAGCGCGAATTTCTTTCTTATCGCACTAAAAGGTATCGGTGACACATCTCGGAAATTATTTCGTCACTTTGACATAATTATTGCACCATTTAAAATTATCCTTTACATGAAGTATTATATATGAAAATGTGCGCAATTTCATTTAAAATACAACAAAAAAACAATCATGATTGTAGCTTTTATCAGTTTTGAAATATTTCATATAAATAACGATAAGTGCAAAAATTTCAACCTTTGGTCAACTTGACTCTACCGAAATGGCTCGAGAAACGCAATTGTAATCTAAAATTCTTTAATTATAGTAATATTCAATCATTTGCCTTCATTTTGCAACAAATTGGACGTCTCTAGCACAATATTTCGATTTATGGTGAATTTATGAAAAAACTTTTTCCTTACGTTCGTGCGATAACTCTTCCGATAAATTTTTTCGTGCGATTGTCCTAATGTTTGCACCCTTTTAAATTTGCCGTTACATAAAGTTTTATATATGGAAATGTACGCAATTTCATGCACAATACAACAAAAAACAACCCATGGTTGTAGCTTTTATCAGTTTTGAAATATTTTCATATAAATAACGTTAAGTGCAAAAATTTCAACTTTCGGTCAACTTGACTCTACCGAAATGGTCGAAAAACGCAATTGTAAGCTAAAACTCTTATATTCTAGTAATATTCAATCATTTACCTTCATTTTGCAACGACTTGGAAGTCTCTAGCACAATATTTCGATTTATGGTGAATTTATGAAAAAAGAAAACATTACGTTCGCGCGGTAACTCTTCCGAAAAAATCAGAATTTTTGTGCGATTGTCGAAATGTTTGCACCATTTAAAATTAGCTGTTACATAAAGTTTTATATATGAAAATGTGCGCAATTTCATGTAGAATACAACTAAAAATTATTGAAGGTTGTAGCTTTTCTCTTTTTTCGAAATATTTGCATATAAATCACGATAAATAGAAAAAAAACCACGTTCGGTCAAATTTGACTCTACCGAAATAGTTGAAAAACGCAATTGTAAGCTAAAACTCTTACGGCCTAGTAATATTCCGTCATTTTTCTTCATTTTGAAACAAATTTGAAGTTTCTAAAACAATATTGTGATTTATGGTGAATTTTTGAAAAATATATTTACCTTCACTCCGCGCGCCGATTCGCGGCCGCAAGTCTCCGAAATACGTACATGGCATTATCCTAATATTTGCTCCTTTTCATATTAGCCTTTTTATAGAGTTTCATATATCAAAGTGTGCGCAAATTCATGAAGAATACAATAAAAAATAATTGAACGTTGTAGCTTTTTCCATCTTCGAAATATGTGCATATAAAAAAATATATATATTAAAATTTCGCCATTCGGTCAAATTTAACTCGTCCGAAATGGTCGAAATCTGCAATTCTAAATCTAAAACTCTTACAGTATCGTAATATTCAATCATTGTCTTAATTTTGAAACAAATTGGAAGTCTCTAGAACATTATTTAGAATTACGGTGAATTTTTTAAAATAACATTTTTTTACGTCCGCTCGTTACGAATTTGTACATCATTTTGTGATATTTTTCCGGTGTTGCTTTTATTGTTTTACTGTGTATTATATATCAAAAGGATTGCAATTTAGTGTACAATACAACGAAAAAAAAAGTAACTCGTTAGCTTTGACCGTTTTTTGCACAGCGTGATTTGAATACCAATGTTATCTATGATTTTTTTTTTTTTCGCTACCATATATCGCATTAGTTTACATATGATAATGATATTATTTTTCATTTCTGATGATTGCATACTAAACTTCAGGCAATGAAAAAAAAATTAGCCAAAAATGAACTCTTAATCTTCAAAACTAAGCGCGCTGTGATTTTTTGAAAAAATTATTTTTTCCGTTTCCACGCTCACTCCAAACCGGCGCCGGCATACAGGAGAGGTTTTGATTTTTAGGGCTTCGGCGTAAGAGGGTTAACCTCTACAAAAATTGTTTTAAATTGTTTTACACAAGCTTCAAAAATGGATTGTCAACTTAATGAAAATAAGACTTATTTTTCATCTGTTCCCTCTGGCCTCTTAAAACCTACCATTACAATTTACTTAACATTCTTCTAATTCCCTGCTCTAACAGAATAAATTCCCTGGATGATTTCTGTGTGCATAAAAAAATAAGAGAGTCTCAAGCAAAATAACTAACCTGCTATGTTATATCTCAATAAAAAGGGTTTCTCAGTGAATGAATATCCACCTATTACCCAGATTTCATTATTGATAAGGACAGTGGCATGTGAGGATCTTTCAAGCAAAGACGATGCAGGACTAGGAAGATCCAATTCACTAGAAACATCATGACCAACAACTTCCCACCAGCCTGCTTCCTTCACCTGACTGCAATCAGCACCTGCAAAGCCAAAGACCGTAAAGTATCACAACCAGCAAAATTTAAGCAACAAGCTTGGGCTTGAAAAGGTTGCTAAATTGCTAGTCTCCTTAGATTTCCCATAAATTCAGAAACCATAAGTAAAAAATACAAGTTCTCAATAATATAATAAACAAACACACTTCAGTGGAACCTCGACATACGAAAGTCCCAACTTACAAAAAATTCAAGTTACGAAATAGACTCGCCACCATCCTCCCGTTCTCCCATTGGTTTCTGATGCTAGTCACCGCCGTAAGATCCTGCTCTCTTATTGGTCAGCATCTCTCCCATCGTGCTCTACATAAAGCCTTTCTTCGGCCACTCAGTAGCGGAATTCGTTCATTCATATACGATTTTGTTTGTTGACGTAAATTCATGTTGGTGATTTTGCTTTGTATTTTATCGTGTTGTGTGAGAACTTAATTAGTAACTTAATTATGTACGTATAGTCATGGGTCCCAAGAGAGTTGCTGAAGTTCACGGAAAGAAGAGGATGCTTTCTATGGAGACAAAAATGGAGATCAAGAAGCATGAGGCTGGCATGCGGTTGAGTGTGATCGCTAAGGAATACGGCCGAAATCCATCGACGATAGGCGGCATTCTTAAGCAGAAGGAAGCCATAAAAGCAGCTACATCTTCCAAGGGCGTGACTATTTTGTCCAACAAGAGGAGCCACGTGCATGATGAGATGGAGAGGCTGCTTCTTCTATGGATTGAGGACAAAGAAATCACTGGCGATGCGATAACCGAGACGGCAATCTCCCACAAGGCCAGCGCTATTTTCGCTGATCTGATTGCCCAGGCCGAAGACAAATGAGGAGAAGGGACATCGACGGCAACCCCGGACTTCAAGGCTTCTCGGGGGTGGTTTGATAAACTCCATAAACGGACTGGCATCCATCGGGGTGGTGAAATTTTGAAAAGATTTTGAGAGAGAGAGAACCGAGAGAGAGAGAGAGAGAGAGAGAGAGAGAGAGAGAGAGAGGACGAGAGAGAGAGAGAGAGAGAGAAAATGTAAAGTATAATAAAGTAAAAAATGTAAAAATCAAAGAAAAAAAAAATTAATTTTAAGTTTTTTGTAAAGTTAAGTGTTAACGTTTTCTGCCATTTTTTAATGTGTTTCGTAAAGTTTAGTGTTGATGTTCATGTCATTTTTTAATGTGTTTCGTAAAGATAAGTGTTCAAGTTTTCTGCCATTTGTCCTCCTCCTCTGTCATCACTTTCGAAGATCGCCTCACTCGAAAGGTAAGGTTCCACATTTTACTACATACGTACGTATGTACGTACAGTACTTCTTGTACCATGTACACTAATACACTTTATTTACAGGTAAGTAGTACATATTAGTAGTATATGTAGTTTAAGTTAGGTATTGAATGGTCCAAATTGTTGTATTTCATAGTTTATTGGTCAATTTAGCTTTATTATAAAATTTACTGGGGCGTTTTTGTAGGGCTTGGAACGAATTAGGCAATTTAAATGTAAAATGTGGTTCAAGATACGAAAAAATCAGGTTACGAAGGCCGCTTCGGAACAGATTAATTTCGTATCCTGAGGTACTACTGTATTTTAAAATCTATCATAAAAAAATATCAAGTTTTAAAAGTGGTGTGTATTGTTCCTAACATGCAAACCTGACGTTCTTCACAAAGCAGATTACACTTGAAGCAATCTCCCATGTAAAGAAAGTGAATTTGTGCATGAGTAAATTGACATTGTTCATAAAATCTTGAACACCTACCTTTATATCCTTCATGACACTGACAACTGCGTTGCTCTGGATTGCAAGTGCCATGTCCTGAACATTCTTCAGGACAAAGAGGAACTGAGCATGCTGGACCTCCCCAACCAGCATCACAGGTACAAACACCATCAATGCACACTCCTTTACTGGAGCATACTTTCTCTGCCACAGTACTAGGACAACCATCAATCCTGTTGCAAGTTTTATGTTAGCATTAGTTTAAAAAGATAGTAAATTAATAGTCCAAACATCTATTTTTAACAGAAATTTAGGAAGTAATATATACAACCAAACTAACTGCATACGATGTCCCAGAAAGGCTATGAAGGATTAAGCACAAACCCAAACAGATGAATATTTCAAATACCAAGAAAAATCACAAACAAAATGAACACTGCAGACAATCTAAAGCATGGCTGTAAGTTATAAATAGCACCTAATTTCAGTTAGTCATATTCAACAAGTTGTATATTTAACTGGGAACTTCCACTGGTGCATTAATGCTGATGTCTTGAAAACTAAAGTATGCATCTCATTTTGTAGAGCATCATTGTCAAAACAAAGTTCGGCTACCACATGAAAAAATATCAATTATCAGAAATATTTTATTCCTCATTGGAATAGTCTACTTGGCAGTCCTACTGATGCTTGATGCTTACAGGTTTAAGAGGAGCTGAAATAAACTGGTCCTTGATCTTCCTTATTTTGTAACTCGCACAGTTATTTCTCATATAAATACTGGTTTTTTCTGTTTAATCTTTTTTTCACAATGAGTCTGAAGATAATAGACAATACTTATGTAAAGCCAGCTTAAAAGAAGATATTACTCCATAATTCCATTTTTCCAGGACAAGACTATGTATTTGGAACATGATGAGTCTGAAATAAGAACCTAAGATATCTTTATATTTCTTCTTAATTCTATAAAAAAAAAAATCTAACTTACATTATCTGAAATTGTATCTGTCCTATAAGGTACCATACAAGAATGAAGACATTTATCAACTTGTTGAAATTTATTCATTTCTAAGTTACCTGTTTTTTTTTTTTTTTTTTTTTTTTTTTTCAATTTTCAAACGTACAGATTCTCTATTCTAAGGAAAATTGCATTGCAAGTTGATACCTTTTCAGGACTGCTACTCAATTTCAAAACAATCTAAATGTAATTTTTAAAGTTATATGTATGTACATGCTAGTAGTGACCTATAAGCATATTGTATATAGTCTTACCTATAAGAAATTGAGAATCCTGTGAGGTTATATGCAGCATCAGAATAAAAATACAGTAGTGCATAGCCTGAAGATGCTACCACCTCTGGTATGTGAGTGACACGGTAATCATCTTGAACCACCATCCCACTGAAGATAAAAAATACAACCTATACAAATTGTAAAACATGGGAAAAAACTTCCGTTTCAAATTTTATTGAAATTTCATTTCAATTTTTATTGAAATTGTCTGTACATACTGTATTCACAATCCAAAATATTTTAAAAATAAAAATTCTATGGCTTTTTATCTTCATTATCTACCTGAAAATTACAGACAATCATTTACAAACAGTCCCCTACTTACATCCATTGGCAATTATTGGCAAATTTTACATAAATGTTAAAAACACTCATGTAGGAACAACATACAAGGTACTCAATTAATTAATATCCTAATTCCAAGAAAAAGTATGGGTATCCAAGTATACAGGGCTCCCTTACATGAATCCAGTTCAAAAACAAAGACAGCTCATAAGACAAGAAGTGTTAATGTTAAATTAATTGAGCTACATTACAAAAATTTCCCAACTATCTCTAAGAAAAGTATTTAGGGGCAGTATTTTAACATTCAAAAGACAAAACACGATATTACAGTACCTGAAAACGGCAATAAGGGGATCGTAAATACTGTCGCCATCGTAAACATATAAATGGTCCCACGAGCATTCCGTGGCGAAATGATCTAAATGAAGACGAATAGATGTGTTAGGTTTTCCCGCATCTATTAACCATGCACACTGAGTATCTGTAGAGTAGTTTCCACTCCCATCTGTTATAGTGCTAGAATTGGCAAACAACCTGTGAAAATAAATACAAAAAATATAGATGATTATGAAGACACATGCTAAAAATATTGAAGATATACATACTTACATCCATATGACAAACTTTAAAAAGCTTGTGAAAAGTTTACTACACCAGTCTTTCCTGTTTCAGGCAAGTCAGACTTCATACCGGATCCAAACCTAGACCACATCAAAATATTAAAAGATTAAGGAAGGAACAACAGCACACTACAGGATGCAATACATACCTCAAGCAATATATTCTATGCCTGAGACCATGGATTAAGACTCTAATGTGCCAACCATCAGGAAAAGAAACATGGACACCCCTTTTGAAACAAGAGTTCATATTTATGAAACAAAAATCTTAACAAATTTTGTTTTTGTTCACCGCAGACTTGTATAATTTATATTGTAAGGTGAATAGGTCCTGAGGTGAGAGGCAATTCAAAACCCAAGCTTCATGGATGGAATTACCATAGCTGACTGGTCTGAAATTTACTTAATTTACAATACAGTATCTTTGGTTTGGCTTGTGTCTAATGGTACAATTCTGCTAATTCATTCAGCATTTCATATCCGAAATAGCATCATTGACACAACTTGATTTCTCAAGTGGCCCCAAACAAAACAAACTTGGAAGTATAATTACTCCATGAGAGGGTGACAAAGGTGGCATCAGTAACTCACTATATGTACTATGCTAATATTCTGGCCAGTACTGCAGATATTCATATAGCTACCAACAGTGTAATGAACAAATAAAGTACAGGGTTGGACATAGTATGA